>NC_080675.1:173066034-173383177 GCF_030445035.2 Dasypus novemcinctus | reverse complement strand
AGGATTAGTTTGTCGTACTTTTTCTAGTTTCTCCAGATATGCAGTTAGGTCTTTGATTTTAGCTCTTTCTTCTTTTTTAAATGAAGGCATTTAGGGCTATATGTTTTTCTCTCATTACTGCCTTAACTGTATTCCATCATTTTGGATGTGTTGTTGTGCTCTCATTTTCATTCATCTTGAGATTTTAATGATATCTCTTGCAATTTCCTCCTTGACCCACTGATTGTTTAAGAGTATGTTGTTTAACTTCCATATATTTGTGAATTTTCCAGTTCTCTGCCCATCGTTGATTTCCACCTTCAATCATTTGTGGTCAGAGAAAGTACTTTGTATAATTCCTGTTTTTCTAAATTCATTGAGACTAACGTGGTGTATATTGGAGAGAATGATACATGAGTACTCAAGAAGAATGTATAGCCTGCTGTTTTGGGGTACAGTGTTCTCTATATGTCTGTTAGATCTAGTTCTTTTAATATCTTGTTCAAGATCTCTGTTTCTTTAGTGATCCTGTCTAGATGTTCTATTGTTAAGAGTGGTTAATTGAAGTCCCCCACTATGACTATAGAGGTGTCTCTTTCTTTCCTCAGTTTTGCCAGTGTTTGCCTCTTATATTTTGTGGCATTCAGATAAGGTGCATAAATATTTGATAATTTCTTCTTGGTAGATTGTCTCTTCAATCAATATATAGTATCATTCTTTGTCTCTTATAACAGTTTAACATTAAAAGTCTATTTTGGGGAAGCAGACTTGGCCCAATGGATAGGGTGTCTGCCTACTACCTAGGAGGTCCGTGGTTCAAACTCCGGGCCTCCTTGACCCATATGGAACTGGCCCATGAGCAGTGCTGATGCACACAAGGAGTGCCGTTCCACGCAGGGATGTCCTCCGCGTAGGGAGCCCCATGCGCAAGGAATGCGCCCCATAAGGAGAGCCATCCATTGTGAAAGAAAGTACAGCCTGCCCAAGAATGGCACCGTACACATGTAGAGCTGACACAACAAGATGATGCAACAAAAAGAAACACAGATTCCCGGTGCCATTGATAAGGATAGAAGCAGTCACAGAAGAACACACAGTGAATGGACACAGAGAGCAGACAACTTGGGGGGCAGGGGAAGGGGAGAGAAATAAATAAATAATCTTTAAAAAAAAAGTCTATTTTGTCTGATATTAGTATAGCTACCCAGGTCTTTTTTGGTTATTCTTTGTGTGGAAAAATTGTTTTCTAACCTTTCACTTGCAATCTATTTGTGTCCTTGGGTCTAAGGTGATTCTCTTGGAGACAGCATATAAATGGGTCATTTAAAAAAAAAATCCATTCTGCCAATCCATGTTTCTTAATTGGGGAGTTTAATCCATTAACATTCAATGCTATTACTGTAAAGGCGGTACTTACTTCAATCATTTTTTCTGTAGGCTTATATATGTCATAAGTTATTTATGTTTCTCTTTTCACCCTTTTAGTTACCCTTATTAATACTCTTCCTTTCTACATGCTTCTACAAACCTCTCTCTCCTGTATTTTCCTTTCAACCCACAGACCTCCCTTTAGTATTTCTTGAAGGGCAGGTCTATTGTTAATGAATTCTCTCAGTTTCTGTTTATATGAAAGTATTTTAATCTCTCCCTCATTTCTGAAGACCTGGATACAGAATTCTTGTCTGGCAGTTTTTCCTCTTTCAGCTCTTTAACTATTCATGCCACTGCCTTCTCACCTCCCTAGTTTCAGATGAGAAATCAGCATTTAATCCTATCAAGGATCCCTTATATGTGATGGACCTCTTTTCTCTTGCTTTCAGGATTCTCTTTATCTTTGGTATTTGACAATCTGATTAGTATGTGTCTCCAAGTAGATCTGGTAGGATTTATTCTGTTTGGAGTATGCTCTGTTTCCTGGACATGTTCATCCATGTCTCATAAGAATTGGAAAATTTTCAACCATTATTTCCTTAAACACTTTGTCTGCCCCCTTTCCCTTCTTTTCTTGCTCTGGAACACCCATAATGAATATATTTGTGTGTTTTGTGGTATCATTAATTTCCTGAGTCCCTGCCAAAATTTTTCCATTTTTTCCCTCTATCTGTTCTTCTGTCTGTGTGATTTCAGATGTCCTATCTTCCAATTCACTAATTCTTTCTTATGCCTGTTCAAATCTGCTGTTGTGTGAATCTAGTGTATTTTAAAATTTTATTTTATTGTGCATTTCATTCTGATAAGATCTGTTATTTTTTATGTATTGTATTAGTAAGCCAGAAGGGTACTTATCCAAAATACCAGAAATCTGTTGGGTTTTATGCAGGGTATTTATTTGGGCTATAAGCTTACAGTTATCAGGCCCTAAAGAGTCCAACTCAAGGTACCATATGAGGTACTTTCTCACCCAACGTCTGTTGCCATGTGTTGACACAAAATGGCTGCCAATATATGTGAGGGTCCAGCCTTCTTCTTTCCTCTTAAGGTTCTGTGAGCCCAGTTCCTCCTGATCTCAGCAGTAGGCTAGTATAAGGCTTATTTCTCTCCCTGAGGCCCATTTCTTCCCAGGCTCAGCTGCTGTGATCTCTTCACAAGTTCAGCTGTAGACCCTCAGGCTCAACTTTCTTCCCGGGGCCTCTGCTGTGTCTAATGGAACATTCTCTCCTTCCTCACATATCTGCTTCTCTGTGTGCTTACTTCCTAGGGCTCCAGCATCAAAAGCTATTATAAAACTCTCTGCTGTGTTTTTTCTCTGTAAGTCCCCATCCTCTTGGTGGGCAAGGCCTCAACATCCTACTGATGTGACTGAATCAAAGCCCTAATCATACTTTAATCAAGTAAAAGTGAAACCTCTGAATTTAATACAATCTAATATGCCCAGAGGAACAGATCATTTTACAAACACAATCCAGTATCTGTTTTTGGAATTTATAAACAATACCAAACTGCTACATGTATATTTACAATTTCTTTCATATGATCACCCAATGTCTTCTTAATATCCTTTTATCTCTTCCTTCATTTCCTTGAATAGTTTTAGGAGATTTGTATGGATATCTTTTATTAGTTTTTCTAAATTCTGTGTCTCCTCTGGCTTTTTAGTTTGTTTCTTTGGGCTATATCTTCCTGCTGCTTGGTATGGCTTGTAACTTTTTGCTGATGTTTAGGCATCTGTTTATCTTGATGGGTTTACTTTGCTGGTCAATTTCTCTCTCTTGCCTAGGTTTTTTTGTTTTTGTTTTGATTTGTGTTAAAGCTCTTTTTGGGACACTTGGTTCCACTTATTCTAAACCTTTAAAATTGCCTGTGTTTAAGTGAAAAAATAAAAGAATTTTTAAAAAAGATTAAAAAGGGGAAAAAATGAAAGAAAAGAAAGAAAGAAAAAAAGAAAGAAAAGGAAATAAAAGAAAAAGAGAATAAAATATAAAAAATGGCCTCCCTCTTAGAGCACAGGTGTCCTGATAGGCTCCTTTTTGCCAGCCGCCTGTACCTCCCTAACACCCCATGGCCTGCTGCTCCCCAAGTACCCAGAGGAGGAGAGAAGAAAACAATGAAACAAAAACCAGGCATCCCTCTTAGGCTTCTGATATTCAGCTAGGCACCTCCTTCTCTGTCCAGATTGCCCTGCAGCCTGCTGTTCCCTCAATACCCAGCTAGGTTCCCTCTCTCCAGTTGCCAGTTCTGATCACCCCTGTGGCCCTGCGGTTTCCCTTATGCCTAGCAAGCCTGCCTATCTTCCTGCAATTTCTGGGGAAGGAGTGCAGCCCACCACTCCCTGCTCTGCCATCTTGACTCCTCTCTGTTTGTTTGTTTGTTTTTTTAAAGATTTATTTATTTATTTAATTCCCCCCCTCCCCCGGTTGTCTGTTCTCTGTGTCTATTTGCTACGTCTTGTTTCTTTGTCTGCTTCTGTTGTCATCAGCGGCACAGGAAGTGTGGGCGGCGCCATTCCTGGGCAGGCTGCACTTTCTTTCACGCTGGGCGGCTCTCCTTACGGGGCGCACTCCTTGTGCGTGGGGCTCCCCTACGCGGGGGACACCCCTGCATGGCACGGTACTCCTTTGCGCGCATCAGCATTGCACATGGGCCAGCTCCACACGGGTCAAGGAGGCCCGGGGTTTGAACCGCGGACCTCCCATGTGGTAGACGGACACCCTAACCACTGGGCCAAGTCTGTTTCCCTCCTCTCTGTTTTTGAGGAAAAATAAAATTGTTTTCCACAGTGGCTGCACCATTATACATTCCCTCCAGCAATGTACAAGCACTCCAATGTCTCCATATCCTCACCAACACTTATTTTCTATTATTAAAAAAAAAGCCATTATCATGCGTGTACAGTTGTATCTCATTGTCATTTTGGTTTGCATTTTCCTAATGACTAATGGTATTGAAGATATTTTCATGTGCTTATTGGAATTTGTGTATTTTCTTTAGAGACATGTCTAGTCAAGTTCTTTGCCCATTTTAAAATTGGGTTGTCTCTCTTTTTAAAAAAAAACATTTATTTATTTTTAAAGATTTATTTATTTATTTATTTATTTATTTCTCTCCCCTCCCCCCCAACCCGGTTGTCTGTTCTCTGTGTCTATTTGCTGCATCTTCTTTGTCCACTTCTGTTGTCAGAGGCACGGGAATCTGTGTTTCTTTTTGTTGCGTCATCTTGTTGTGTCAGCTCACCATGTGGGTGGCACCATTCCTGGGCAGGCTGCACTTTTCTTTCACACTGGGCGGCTTTCCTTATAGGGCGTACTCCTTGTGCATGGGGCTCCCCTATGCGGGGGACACCCCTGCATGGCACAGCACTCCTTGTGCGCATCAGCACTGCGCATGGGCCAGCTGCACACAGGTCAAGGAGGTCCGAGGTTTGAACTGTGGACCTCCCATGTGGTAGACGGATGCCCTAACCACTGGGCCAAGTCCGCCGCCTCTCTGTTGTTAAAGTTGTTAAAGTTCTTCATATATTTTTACTATTAAAATCTTATCAGATATATGGTTTCCAACTATTTTCTCCCATTCTGTTGAATCACTTTTCACTTTCTTGATAATGCCCTTTGCACTAAAATTTCTAAGTTTGATGAAGTCCAGTTTATCTGTTGTTTCTTATGTTACTTGTGTTTTCGGGGTAAAGTCTAATATTACATTGCCAAATCCACGGTCATGAAGATATCTCCCTATGTTTTCTTCTAAGAGTTTTATGGGTTTAGCTCTTAAATTTAGGCCACAGATCTATTTTGAGTTCATTTTTGTATATTGTGTGATAACAGTTTTCATTCTTTTGCATGTGGATATTAAGTTTTCTCAAAACCATTTGTTGAAGAGACTGTTCTCTCTCCTTGGCACTCTGTTGCATACCAATTGTCCATAGATGTGTGGATTTATTTCTGGACTTACATTTCTATTCCATTGATCGATATGTCTATCCTTATGCCTGAATCACACTGTTCTGATTACTGGGTCTTTATAGTCAGGTCTGAAATCAAGAAGTATGAGTCCTCTAGCTTTGTTCTTTTTCAAGATTGTTTTGGTTATGTGAGACCCCTTGCAATTCCATATCAATTTGAGGGTTGGTTTTTCCATATCTGTAAAAAGTATACTGGAATTTTGATAGGGATTGGTTGAATCTATAGATTACATTGAATGGCACTGACATCTTGACAATATTAAGTCTTCCAGTCCATGAACACAGGATGTCTTTTGATTTATTTAGGTGTTTAATTTCTTTCAACAATATTTCATAGCTTTAAATGTAAGTTTTTTACCTCCTTAGTTAAAATTATCCCTAGATATTTTACTCTCTTCGATGGTATTTTAAATGGAATTGATTTACTGATTTCCTTTTCAGATTGTTCATTGTTGGTATGTAGAAATACAACTGATTTTTGTGTGTGTGTATTGGCCTTGTACCCTGCAACTTTGCTGAATTCATTTATTAGCTCTAGTAGCATTCTTATAGATTCTTTGGAATTTTTTCTAAAGAGGAAAATGTCATCTATGAATAGGGAAATTTTTACTTTTTCCTTTCCAATTTGGATGTCTTTTATTTTTCTTCCCTAATTCTCTGGCTAGAACTTCCAGTACCAGTGTTGAATAGCAGTGGTGAAAGTAGGCATCCTAGTCTTGTTTCTGACCTTAGGGGCAAAACTTTCAGTCTTCCACTGTTCACTATGATGTAAGTTGTGGGTTTTTCATAAATGCCTTTTACCATGTCAAGGAAGTTCCCTTTTGTTCCTGGTTTTCTGCCTTTTTTTTGTTGTTGTTGTTAAATCAAGAAAGGATGCTGGATTTTGTCAGATACCTTTTCTGTGTCACTTGAAATGATCCTGTTGTCCTTCCCCCCTCATTCAATTAATAGAGTATTACATTGATTTTCTTAGGATGAACCATACTTACATTCCTGGGATAAATCCATTTGGTAATTTTGGGTACTCCTTTTACTGTGCTGTTGGATTCAGTTTGCTGGTATTTTTGTTGAAGATTTTTACATCTTCATGAGGGAGATTAGTCTACAATTTTCTTTTCTTGTGATACCTCTATCTGGCTTTAGTATTAGGATGATTTTGGTCTCCTGGAATGAAATAGGTATCTACCCTCCTCTTCAACTTTTTCTAAGAGTTTGTGAAGGTTTGGTGTTAATTCTTTGAATATTTGATAAAATTCACCAGTGAAGCCATCTGGTTCTGGAGTTTTCCTTAGGAGGTTTTTGAGTTATGATTCAATCTCATTTCTTGTGATTAATCTGTTGAGGTTTTGATTTCTTCTCGAGTTAGTTTAGGTAATTTTTGTGTTTCTGGGAATTTGCCCATTTTGTCTAGACTACCTAATTTTTGGCATGTAATTGTTGATAGTATCCTCTGAAAAGCCTTTTTATTTCTGTGAGGTCAGTAGTAATATCCCCCCTTTCATTTCTGATTTTACTTATTTGCATCCTTTCTCTTTTTATCCAAACGTTTGTCAATTTTATCCATGTTTTAAAAGAATCAGTTTTTTTTTTGTTGTTGGTTCTCTCTATTGTTTTTCTATTCTTTATTTCACTCATTTCTGGTCTATATTATTTTCTTCCTGTTCGCTACTTTTTGTTTAGTTTGCTCTGCTTTTTCTAGTTTCTCTACATGTGCGATTAGGTTGTTGATCTGCAATCTTTCTTCTTTTTTAATATAAGCATCTATAACCATAAATTCACCTCTGACCACTATCTTTATTACATCCCATAAGTTTTGGAATACTGTGCTTTCATTTTCGTTTGTCTTAGGGTATTTTCTAATTTCCTTTGTGGTTTCTCTTTGACTTATTGTTTAAGAATGTATTATTTAATTTTGATATATTTATGAATTTTCCAGTTCTTCCTTTGTTATTGATTTCTAGCTTTATTCCATAGTAGTCAGAGAAGGTAATTTGTATGATTTCAATTAGAAATTTATTCAGACTTGTTTTGTGACTTAATATATTATCATACGCACATGGAGAATGATTCATGTGCACAGAACAATGTATTCTGCTGTTGTTGGGTGAAGTTTTCTATATATGTCTATCAGGTCTAATTGATTAATAGTGTTGTTCAAGTCCCCTATTTTCTTTTTGATTTTCTGCCTAGACTTCCATTAGTGGAAATAGTGTATTAATGTTTCCTGCTATTAATGTAGGGCAGTCTGTTTTTCTCTTCGATTGTGCTAATATTTGTTCCATGCATTTTGGTGCTCTGTTGTTAGGTGCATATATGTTTATAATCATTAAATCCTCTTAATGAGTTGACCCTTTTTTCAACATATAATGTTCTTTTTTGTCACTTGTAACAGTTTTTTACTTAAAGTCTATTTTATCCAAATATGTATAGCTATCCTAGTTATTATTGCTTACTGTTTGTATGAAATATCTTTTCCTTTCCTTTCAAAGTATTTGTGACTTTGAATTCATGGTCTCTTATAAATAGCATAAAATTGGATATGATTTTTATTCATTCTGCCAATCTCTGCCTTTTAATTGAACATTTAACCCATTTACATTTAACATAATTACTGATAATATAAGATTTCTGCCATTCTACTATCTGATTTTTGTGGGTATTATACCTTTTTCATCATTCATTTCTTTGAATACTGTCTACTTACGTGTTTAGTTGATCTTTTGTAGTGAAATGTTATAATTCCCTCTAATTTCTCTTTGTGTATATTATTTAGACAGTTGGTTTATGTTTATCATGGGGCTTAAATTTAATATCTTAAATCTACAACAACCTCATTTATTTTATAACAGCTTAAATTCAATAACACATAGTATACATTTCTGTGTCCCTCACTTATGTTGTTTTTGACACAGATTTTATCTATATACATTGTGTGCTCAATACCATAGATTATCATTACTATTTATACATATATATTTTAGATCATGCAGGAATTAAGTGTTGCAATTATAAACTAAAAATGCAAGAGTAATGGCATTTATAGGTGGTTACCCTTTCCAGAGATCTCTATTTCTTCATATGGCTTTGAACTACTATCCCTTCAACCTGAAGAACTCCCTTTAGCATAAATTCTATAGGACAGGTCTAGTAGTGATGAATTCCCTCAGCTTTTGTTTATCTGGGATTGTCTTCATCTTTCCCTTTCTGGAAGGTATGGTTCCATATTAACTGAGGCATTTACTAACTTCCTCAGTTGGTTTATTTAGTGGATGTAGAATATGTTAATCAGGCAATTTAGCAGCCAGTCCATATTACCCCAGTGTACCTGTGGGATGGGGAGAAAAAGTGCGGCTTCTGATTGGCCAGGGCAATGGGCATGCATTCTACTTCCCAAAATTAGGGAATAAATTCCACCTTGGTTCCCAGCATAAAAGGGCTCACAATGTGCATCCAGGGTAATGCAAAGGTGGGAGAAGATGACCTATATGTTATCTGCAATTGTCCCCCATTTGATGCACCCTCTTTGGAACCCGGTCTCAGTCCACTGAACCTCCAGATTTCCAAGGGAGAGTGGAGCAGCATCATGTACATATGAGGAAAGTTATGTGAAGCTATATGTAGCCATGACCTCTTGTCTGATCCTTATCCCTTTCACCCCATGTAGATAGTCTTAGAGGTTTCTGGGTCCCCCCCCTTTTTTGGGGGGTAGGGGGAGAAATGTTTTTTCCCCACACATCTGGAAACTTTCCTAGGAAATATGCCCAATACAGCCTTACATTAAGAGCTTGGGTTAGGTGAGTTAGGATAATAGAAAACAAGGTCTTGGCCACTCCATGAAACCTTGGTCAGATTTGCTTTCAAACAAATAAAAAATTAAATATTTCAAACTAATTAGAATTTTCAGTCCCTTTGAAAACTTGAAAGACCTGAACTGTCATGGTGTCAAAGCAAAATGTTCTAAGAAATCCTACTATCAAGAAGGAAGATGGTTGCCATCAGGGAAAAACTAAAACTGTTTCATGTGTACACCCTAATGTGAGGAGACTTCTCAGCCAAACCAGTTACACTCATTTTAAGGTTTCTTTTAATCAGTAACAGATAGTGACATTATCTGATGACTTTTCTGCATTATCCAATTGAGCATATATTTTATCTTTTGTTACCTACAAATGTATTTGCTCACTAATCCAGTTAGTCCTGTAAAACATATTAATAAAGCTTGACAGTTACAATAGCTGCAAAAAATGAAATACTTAGGTATAAATCTAACAAAACGTGCAAGATATGAAACAAATTAAAGAAGATCTAAATAAATGGAGAACCTTGTTCATGGATTGGAAGACTCAACACAGTAAAGATGTCAGTTCTCCTCCAAGTTGATATATAGGTTTAATGCAATTCCTATCAACATCCCAGCAAAATTTTTTGTAGATATAAACAAGATTATTCTAAAATTTATAGGGAAAAACAATGTAACTAGAATAGTATTTTTGAAAAAGAATAAAATGGGAGGAATCAATCACACCATATGGTTATAAAGCTCCAGTAATCAAAATATAGTACTGGCAAAGGGATAGACACATAGATCAATGGGACAGAATGGAGAATCCAGAAATAGACCTACAAAATTTGGACAATTGATTCTTTTTTCATAGAAGCAAAATAATTCACTGGAAGGAGATAGTCTTTTCAGTAAATGGTGCTGGGAACAATTGAACATCCATATGCAAGAAGAAGAAAAAGGAGGAGAAGGCAAAGAACCTTGACCTAAATTTCAAACCTCATGCAAAAATTAACTCAAAATGAATTATAGACCTAAATGAAAAATGGCAAACTCTAATAAAACATTTAGGAAAACATGTAAGAGAAAATCTTTATGACCTGGGATTAGACAAAGTGATCTTAGACATGACCCCAAAAGTGTGACCCATAAAAACTTGATAAATTAAATTTCATCAAAATTTTAAGCTTTTGCATTGCAAAAGACACATTAGAATAAGAATATAACCTATAGATTGGGAGAAAATATTTGCATATCACATAGAGACAAGAGTTATATCCAGACTATATAAAGAACTCTCAAAAATGATAAGAAAACTATCCAATTAAAAAACAGGTGTGGTGGTTAGGTTCATGTGTCCACTTGGCCAGATAATGGTGCCTAGTTGTTTGGTTAAGGAAGCACTGGCCTAGTTGTTACTCTGAGGACATTTTGTGGATTTAAGTCATCAGTAAGTTGATTGCATCTATGGCTGATTACATCTGTAATCAACTGAGATGGCCTTCAGCAAAGCGAGACATCCAATCAGTTAAAGGCCTTAAAGCGAGTATTTTGGCAGTCAGAAGAGAAAATTTCCAACTCTACTTCAGCCAGCCAGCTTCTCCTGGGGAATTCATGGAGGACCTTCATCGGAGCTCCTGGCTTGCAACCTGCCCTACAGAATTTAGACTTGTGCATGCCCGCAGTTGTGTGAGACAATTTTATAAAATTTCGTAATATTGAAGATATTTCCTGTCCTCTTTCCCTAGAGAACTCTAATACAATAGGCAAACACAACAAACTAGGAAAAGAAGGGGACTTTCTCAAACTAATAAAGGGCATCTCCAAAAAAACAACAGGTAACATCATACTTAATGGTGAAAGACCGGGAGCATTCCCCTAAGATCAGGAACAAGACCAGGGTGTATGCTAATTGCCACCCTATTCAACACTGCCCTGGAGGTTCTAGCCAGGGAAATTTGTCAAGAAAAAGAAGTAAAAGTCATCCATACTGGAAAGGAAGTAAAACTAACTCTGTTTGCAGATAATAGGATTTTATATGTAGAAACTTAAAGAATACCACATATATACACAAACATACACACAAATAATGTTAGAGCCAATAAATAAGCTTAGCAAGGTTACAGAATACAAGATTAATACATAAAAATCAGTTTTAGCTTTTTCTTTTTTTAATTTGTGGTTTTTTTATTTTGGTTTCTTTTTTTTTTTTTGGTTATTGGTTTCTGAAAGTCAGCTGTATTTCTATACGCTAGCAATGAACAATCTGTTGGGAAACTAAGAAAATAATTATATTTATAATAGCATAAAACACTTAGGAATCATTCTGTACAAAGAAGTACATTTGAAAGAAATTAGAGAAGACCCACTAAATGGAAAGACATCCAGTGCTCATGGATTTGAAGGCTTAATATTATTAAGAAGGAAATACTGTCTTGGAGATTGAATCATGTGTCCCACAAAAACATGTTTAAATCTTAACCTGTGTTCCTATGGGTGTAAACCCATTTGTAAATAGAACCTTTTGAAGATGTCATTATTAGTTAGAAGTAGACAAATTGAGTAAGAGTGGGTCTTAATCCATATGACTAGAGGATTATAATGAGGGGGAAATTGGTTGTAGTCAGTCAGGAGATGCCAGAGAGGAGAGTGAGATTGCACCATGTGATGGAGGTAGAGATGCAATTTAAGGAACCCCAAGGATTGTGGCAAGCCAACACCAAAATGTACAAACTCCTTAAGAAAGCATGGTCTGTCAAAATCTTGATTTTGGACTCCTAGCTATCCAAAACCATGAGACAATAAATTCCTGTTGTTATCCAACCAGTGTGTGGTATTTATCATAGCAGCCCTGGCAAACTAAGACACACCCAAAACTGATCTAAAGGTTCAACACAATCCCTTTCACAATTCCAGCGACCTCTTTTTGCAGAAATGGAAAAGCTGATCCTAAAATTCATATGAAATTGCAAGAGACCCTGAATAGAGAAACAATTTTGAAAAACGACAAAGTTGGAGGCCTGACACTTCCCAATGTCAAAACTACTATGAAGCTACAGTAATCACAGTATGGTTCTGGCATAAGGATATACATTTAGATAAACAGAATAGAATTGAAAGCTCAGACATAAGCCCATGTAGCTATAGTCAATTCATTTTTGACAAGGATCTTTTCAGTAAATGGTGCTGGGACAATTGAATATCCGCATGCAAAAGAATGAAGTTAGACCCCTTCCCTCAAACCATACATAAAAGTTAACTCAAAATATGTCAAAGTCCTAAATGTAGGAGCTAAAATTACTAAAACTGGGAAACGGACTTTGGCCCAGTGGTTAGGGCGTCCGTCTACCACATGGGAGGTCCGCGGTTCAAGCCCCGGACCTCCTTGACCCGTGTGGAGCTGGCCCATGCGCAGTGCTGATGCGCGCAAGGAGTGCCCTGCCACACAGGGGTGTCCCCCGCGTAGGGGAGCCCCACGCGCAAGGAGTGCACCCATAAGGAGAGCCGCCCAGCGCGAAGGAGGGAGCAGCCTGCCCAGGAATGGCGCCGCCCACACTTCCCGTGCCGCTGACGACAACAGAAGCGGACAAAGAAACAAGACGCAGCAAAAAGACACAGAAAACAGACAACCGGGGGAGGGGAGGGGAATTAAATAAATAAAAATAAATCTTTAAAAAAAAAAATAAAAATAAAAAAAAATAAAATTACTAAAACTCTTAGAAGCAAATATAGGTGTGGCAATTTGAGATTATTTTATGAATCCCAAAAAGAGAATGATTATGTTTATAAACAAATCTATTCCTCTGGGTGTGATACCCTTTGATTGTATTAAATTCACCCGGGGGCCTTTGATTCTATTACCTTTAAGGCAGCTTTTAGGGCTTTTTTTTTTTAATTATTTTTATTCATTTTTAAAAAATATTACATTCAAAAAATATGAGGTCCCATTCAACCCCACGCCCTCACCCCACCACTCCCCACACAGCAACACTCTCTCCCATCATCATGACATATCCATTACATTTGGTAAGTATATCTCTGGGCATCGCTGCACCTCATGGTCAATGGTCCACATCATAGCCCATACTCTCCCACATTCCATTCAGTGGGCCCTGGGAGGATCTACAATGTCTGGTAATTGTCCCTGAAGCACCACCCAGGACAACTCCAAGTCCCGAAAACGCCTCCACATCTCATCTCTTCCTCCCATTCCCCGCACCCATCAGCCACCATGGCCACTTTTCCCACACCAATGCCACATTTTCTCTGTGGACCTTGGATTGGTTGTGTCCATTGCACATCTATGTCAAGAGGAGGCTTAGATTCCACATGGATACTGGATGCAGTCCTCCTGCTTTCAGTTGTAGGCACTCTAGGCTCCATGGTGTGGTGGTTGACATTCTTTAACTCCATGTTAGCTGAGTGGGGTAAGTCCAATAAATCAGAGTATAGGAGTTGAAGTCTGTTGAGGCTCAGGGCCTGGCTATCATATTGTCAGTCCAGAGATTCAAATCCCCTAGATATATCTTAAACCCCAGCACCAACTACAATTCCAGTAAAGTAGCATGAAAGTCTTGTGAAAAGAGATCCCATCTGTGTCCAGCTTCATCACGCAGAAACACCAGCTCCAAAGAAGGGCCAACTGACATGGCAGTGAACCCCATCTGCCATGACCATAGAACCTGTGGGTCTCTTTAGCCCTCAAAAGAACCAATACCTGGGGTTGTATCTACTTTATCTGTCTCTGAGACTCTGCTCAGGTGTGCATAAGGGCAATCCTTCTGACATCCTCCAGACTCTTTTTTAGAGACTCATAGCCATATAAACTCATTTCTCCTTTCCATTTCCCCCTTACATTAGGTCAAACAGCATTTTAAACTCCTGTTATTATTTGTAGACAGGGATATTCTGCTGGTCCACATTGAAGCTTTTAGGGCTTTTTGATTCAAAGTCAGTGATTTGTTACTCAGGCCAAGTCTGTACCATTTTTCTGGGTCTGATATAAATGGACACTCACAGAGACACACAGGGAGAGAGAGTGCTGTCATTTTTGGTCCTGCTATGTGACAAAAAGGAGAAGACTCAAACAGCTGAGGCCCCAGGGGAGCAATGAGCCATTTTTCTTACAGCTTTCAGCTGAAATTGGGAAGAGTGCAGAATGGTCAAGACGGATTAGAAAACCAAGAAAGAAGCAAGCCTTACGCCAGGAGAGAGAGGAGTACAGAATCACTTAACCACAAAGCCTCAAGAGGCTGCACCCACAGAGCTCAAGAAGAAGAGGAAGCCCGGAGGGGAAGGAGAGACCTCGCAGAGGTCGGTGGCCAACTTGCTTCACCACATGGCAACTCACCAGGATCAACATTAACTGACTTTGGTAAGAAAGCATCTCTGCTGATGCCTTGATTTGGCCTTGGAACTGTAAGCTTTTACCCCCAAATAAAACCCCATTATAAAAGCCAACCAATTTCTGATACTTTGCATTGGCACCCCTCTGGCAGACTAATACATTAGGTATAAATCTGTGATCTTGGTTTAGGCATGACAGAAAAACATCAGCAAAAAGTGAAAAAAGGTAAATTGGATTTTATAAAAATGTAAAATGATTTGTGAATCAATGGACACTATCAAAAGAGTGAAAAGACAACCCACAGAGTAGGAGTACATATTTCCAAGCTACATAACTGAAAAGGGTCTAGTATCCAGAATAAAGACCTCTTACATGCTAACATAAAAAGACAAATAATTTAAAGATAAGCAAAGGTATTGAACAGACATTTCTCCAAAGAAGATATACAAATGGCCAGTAAGCACATGAAAAGGTGCTCAGTCTCATTAGTCATTAGGGAAATGCAAATCAAAATTAGAGTGAGAACAGGAGCCTAAAGAGACATAACAACTAAATATAGCGTGGTATCTAGGATGGGATCCTGGAAGAGTAAAAAGACTTTAGGCAAAGACTAAGGAAATCTGAATAAGTATGGACCTTAATTAGTATTAATGTATCAGAATTGGTTCACAAATTGTGACAAGTATACCAAACTAATATAAGATGTTTATAATAGGGGAAACTGGAATTCATTGCTAGCAGACCTTCATCCCAAGAAAGGCTGAAGGGTAAATGGGACCAGAGAAAAACTTAGATCCTCAAGAATGAATGGAAAGCATCAGAGATGGTAAATATCTAGGTAAATATAAAAGACTATTTTTCTTTTTACTTTCTTTAAAAAAAGAAGGTGATTTAAAGCAAAAATTATAACATCTTTTGTGATTTACAATGTATGGAGATACACACATGACAGCATTAAGGATGGGGCAAGGGGTAGTAGTAAATGGACCCGTGTGGTTACAAGGTTTCTACAGTTTTGTGAAGTAGTACAATATTATCCCTAAATTGATTCTGAAAAGGTAAGTAGTTATATTGTAATCCCCAGAGAAACCAACAAAATATAAGATGAAGAGGTAGAGCTAAATGTCAATAGGTAAAATTTTATTCCTAAAAAATGTTCAAACATTCCAAAAGAAGGCAGGAAAGGGAAAACAAAGGAACAAAATACAGAAGGGAAAAAAACAGAACTAATAAAATGGCAGACCTAAATGTAATAATTGATAATAACTATGTCGATTATTATATAAAATATCTATGGATTAAACAGCCTGATTAAAAGGCAGAGATCGTCAGAATGATAACTATATCCTGCCTACAAGAGATGCCCTTTAAGTATAAAGATGTAGATTGAAAGTAAATGGTCGGTAAAAGGTAACTTGCAAATTATAAGCATAATATCAGATAAAAATCAACTTAAAAGTATTAGGGATAAGGAAGTCCATTCATGATAATAAAAGATCAGTTCATCAGAAAGACATAATCATAAAATGTATAGGTACCTAATTATAGAGTTTCAAAATCCATGGAGCAAAATTAGAATTAAAGGCAGAAGTAGTTTTAAGAAGTTTTAACACCCATCTTTTAATAACTGATAGAAAAAGTATTCCAAAAATCAGTAAAAACAGACACTCTGAATAACATCAACCACCTTGGCCTAATTGGTATTTATATAGTACTCTACCCTACATCTGCAGAATAAACATCTTCAAGTGTACGTGGCATGTTCACCAATATAGAGCCTATGGTAGCCCATAAAATAAGCCTCAATAAATGTAAATAGATTGAATTCACACACAGTTTGTTCTCCGACCACAATGCAGTGAAAAGGGGGCATCTGGGCATGCTGGAGGCTGGTGAGGTGAGACGTGCAGGCTCACGCCAGCCACATGCCAGCCACAGTGCTGGCACAGGCAGGTCTCCGGCTGAACACCAGGAAGAGGGGGAGAGGGTGGCTGCGGCCACTGCCCAGTCTCTGGCTTCCCACCTGCCCCCAGGGCTGCTGGGGGAGGGAGTGCTGGCATCCTACCGCCCAGCTCAATTCACTCAGGCAGTGGGGCAGAGAACAGGGCCCCGGGGCTTCCTGCCTGGCCCCTTATCTGCCAGTGGGATGGGCAGCTTGTCCTAGCGCTGTCCTAGCGCCACAGCGGGAGAGCACCCAGCTAGCCGTGGAGCGAGGCCCCTGCAAGGTGAGCTGCTTGGGCTGGGATTCAGGTGGGATCACTCTGCACCAAGAGGGAAGTGTGGCCACAGACTCCTGAAGGGAAGGCAGGCTCTGCCCCAGCAGCTTGATCCTCGCTCTGGCTAAGGTGGCGGTCTGGGGGCAGTAACCCCGAAGCCTTGCCTCCCATCCCACACCTCGAGCGAGAGTGAGGGCAGGGGCTGGAAGTGCAGGGCCAAGGGCCACCACACTGTCCCATGGAGTCCCCTGCTCAGGGACAGGCCCCCACGGAGTCGAGGTCCCGCAGGGCCCGGCTCTGGGGGAAGGGGTGGGTTCACGGGCACCAGTTAGCCTGCCTGCCGTCTCCCCCGGGCCACCCTCAAGGCTCTGATCTCTGTGTCCGGGTGAGAGAAGGGAGTTCAGCGGGGTGGGCAGCCATGTCAGGCCGGGGGCCCTGAGATTGGGGTGTTCGGTGCCCTGAGCTCTGGCTCACAGCTCTGAGCTCTTGTCCTTTTCCTTTCTTACAAAGAAAACAGAGGCTTGGCTCAGGGCAAGCCGAGGGGAAGAGTGGCTGTCAGAAAGACACGGGGTCAGCCCTCCCGGCTGGGGGGTGGGGTGGGCGCTCACGGGCCAGCAGCTCGCCGGGGGCAGGGCTCATAAATGAGCACTGGAGCCAGACCACCTGGGTGACATAGCCCAGCTGTGTCACTCTGGCAACCTCCCTAGGCCACAGTTGTCCCACCTGTAAAATGGGAATTTTCACCACAAGTATCTACTTCAGGAAGTTAGGGCTAAATAGTGCTTTAGCAGCGTCTCTGCCGGTGAATGTTATCATTATGGACGGAGCACCCATGTATGCACCCAGGTCCCCTTCCTGAGGGGCATCTCCTCAACGACCCTGACTCAGAGTCCAGGGGCCCAGGAGGACGGTCTAGAGGTATCTGGAGGTGCCACTGTGGCGGCCCCGCCCCCCACTGGGGACTTTCAGAGGGCAGAGTCTGGGTGGCTCCAGGGCCTTTCCAGCTGGGTGACTCCCTGAGAGCCCTGGGGCAGGGGTCACGGAGGCGCCCGGTCTCTGAGGGCCATTGTTCTCTGAGCTGAGGAAGGCCAGTCTCCTCCCCCTGCCCCTCTCGTCTGCCTCTGCGCAGGCGCAGCCCGCAGATCACACCCTGCCCAGCTCCCCAAGGGCTCTCCGCGCCTCACAAGGGCCCTGGGGTACCCAGCGCCCGAGCTTATTGTCCCCAGTTCCCAGATGAGGAAGTTGAGGTCCAGAGAGAAGTGACTGACTTACCTGGTGGCCCAGGTAGAGAAGCGGCACAGCCAGAACTCGGTCAAGCATTCCAGTGCCGACACGCCAGAGGCTCAGTCACACGTGGGTCCACGGGCTGGGTGCACAGCCCAAGGGGGCGAGGAGGGACGGGGCAGCGGCCTCGGCTCCTCTGCAGCCGGCTGGTGACGCTGGCTTTTTTCTTCCTAGATGAGCTTCACATCCCAGGTAACTGGAGCAGAAGCCCTCCGCTCGCCTTGGCTTCTCCCCAGCAGGAGGCCCACTGCCCCTGCACGGACCGTGACGGTCCATCCTCGCCACAGCTGTGACCTCTGCTTGGCCCAGTTGGTATGGGGAAGGGGCCGCAGCAACTGAGTGGATTTCAGGAGCGCCTGGCCAAAGGCCAAGAGGGCTGTTCTAAGACCGCCCTCCTTGCTATCTTCAGAGGTTGAGCCAGGAGACCTGAGCCTCGGGTGACCCACTGTCGAGACTTTCCTGGGTTCCTGAGATGCAGGAGTTTTCATTTTAAAACCTACAGTCCCAGGCAAACCAGGCTGAGTTGGTCACACTCACAGAGTCTTCCCAGCTCGCTACGGAAACAATGAGGGGAGAATACTACAGACATGCAGGGCAGGAGAGGAAGGGGCAGGCAAGGGAGAGGCACGGTGAGCCGTAGGAGCAGCTGGCAGCCTGCCTGGAGGAAGGGGTCTGACTCCCTCTTTGAAAATAAATGATGGAGACCCCAAGTGTTTAAGGACCCTCCAGCACCCTCTGCCCTCAGCCTGGGCCTGATTGCTACCCTGAACTTGGAGGCTCAGTCTTGCTCAGGCTGCTTTCCCAGGGCTCCCCTGTGTGCCGAGGGCCTCCCCAGTACAACCCCACATAACCCTCACCTGCCTGCCCGTGAGCAGGAGTAAGAGAGGGGGCGACTCGCACGTCTTAACTTCCCATAGGTCAGAGAGCCAGGGCGGCTGTAGGGGCACAGGCTGCGGCTTGGCATAGGGTCCCTCCGAGGACCCACAGGAATCAGGATGGCCCAATTACACCCTCGGGTTTCTTGACCACCTGAAGCCACCCAGCCTTGGGGCCACCTCCCTATGGGATGCCGTCTTGATTTTCTTCATAAGGAAACTGAGGCTGAGAGATGTTAGGTCACCTCCTTTGTCCCTTAGGCCTTGCTCCCTCAGCCTCACTGGCCAAAGAACCGACACAACCTGGAAGGGAAAGCTGGGGCCCTTTCACTCCACATAGGCAAACGGAAGGGTTCAGAACCCCTGGTGCTCTCGGCAGCTCTGTCTTGGCCAAGATTCTGACTCTCCAGCTCCACAACGCCCAGGGCCTCACCTCCTGCTCTGGGCTGGTCTCCCGCTGGCCTCCCCTTCCAGTCTGCACATGGAAGACGCTCCTCCCGTCTGTGAGGACCAAGAGCTGTGAAGCAGTGGTCGTTCAGGCGCCCTTGGCCTCAAGAGGGGCCCTCACAGGGCCCTCCTTTGACAGATGCCCCCAGGTTTCCCCTGCATTTACATCTGCCTAAGTGTGCTCCTGCTTTCCGGGAGGACTTGGTCCCCCTCACCTAGACGGCTGAGTACCGTTGTGAGGTTTTCACTGCACAAAGGCACCTGACTTCGGGGCAACTGGGGTTGAAATCCAGCCCCCTCTTAACCAGTCATGCCAATGCCTTGGCAGGAAATTGAGTGCTCCTCTTCTGTGAGCCCTTTTCCACCTGTACTAGTCAGCCAAAGGGCGCTGATGCAAAGTACCAGAACTCTGTTGGCTTTTATAAAGGGTATTTATTTGGGGTAGAAGCTTACAGTTACCAGGTCCTAAAGAGTCCAGCTCAAGGTACCGTAAGAGGTACCTTCTCACCCAAAGTCATTGGCCACGTGTTGAAGTAAGATGGTGGGTGATGTCTGCCACGGTTCAGCCTGCCTTCTTCCTCCTAAGGTTCCGTGGTCCCAGCTTCTTTCCATCTCAGCTGTAGGGTGGCATAGACTTGGTTCTCTCCCCAGGGTTCCTTTCTTCTTGGGCTCAGTTTCTCTGATCTCTTCATAAGGTCAGCTGTAGGTTATCGGGCGCATCTCTCTTCCAACAGCCTCTGCCATGTCTAATGAGCTGTCTCTCTTCCTCTTTGTTCTTCTCTGTGTGTCTACTTCCACGTGAGTCTGTTTTATCAGCCCACCAAGGGGGTGGGACTCAACCCTGCACACTCTAATGACATGGCTAAACCAAAGCCCCAATTCCAACACAATTTAATCAAAGACATCTCAGCTGAATCCAACACAAGCAAAGGGTATCATGCCCAGAGAAAGAGACCAGTGCACAAACATCATCAGTACCTCTTTTTGAAATTCATAAATATCAAACTGCCAGACCACCTAAACCCAAATCTGCTGGCGTCAACTCTGCACAATGATGTCCAGGGATCTGGGGCTGGTAGGTCCCTTCCTGCTCCCAGCTCCTCTGCTGAGAGCTCAGTGCCCAGCAGTCCCAACTTTTACTCCCTTTCTCAGGCACTCTGAATCTGAAGCTCAGACACAGCCCAGGAAAGGGCCAGAGGCCCTCTGTTCTTAATCAAGATAGGAGAAATTCACAGTAAATGAATTTTTCATTTCCTTATAGAGGAAGAGGAGGTAACTGATATTTAGTAAAAAGAACACAGTCTCACAGGCAAACATCAGCTTTTTCTTGCAAATGGGGCTGCTGTACCCATCTCATAGGTTTGTATTAAAGATCAAAAGAGCAGCCACTCAGGGGCTGCTGAGGTTGTTGGAGGGGTCTTTCTCTGCCCTGTCTTTGGAAGCGATGCCTGCCCTGGGTTCATATCTCACCCAGGTTTCTGTTTCTTCAGGTCTTCTGCTCCACCCAGAGCTGACACCCAGACTCCATGCACAGGGTGGGAGGTGGCTGGGGGGGAGGGTGTCTTGGGAGAAGGGGAGGAAGGATGGAGGGGCTGGAGTGAGGAGAGGACAGTGGATGGGGATGAGGTCTCAACTGCTGGAAACCGGGATTCTCAGAGGTGGCTCAGAGCAGGATTTCCCTGTGATGTGCAGAGGCCTGGAGTCCCTGAGCACAAGGAGGCAGGCGCGGGGCAGGAAAAGCACTCCTCCCTTGGGCCCAGGCCCCAGCCAGGCGGCCCTGAGCACCTGGCGGGCCACCTGCGGTCATCTCAGCCCGTGCTGGCCCCTTCTCCTCCAGACCCTGACCGGGGCGGTCAGCACCATTCAGTTCTTCCTCTCGGAGGTTTTCCTGGGCCAGCACTTCGAGGCGGTGGAGCTGGAAAGCAGCGAGCCTGAGCCGGGAGACCTCTTCCTGTTCAGGCTGATGTCCCCCACGGGACGCTGGTGCGGGGCCCACGTGGGCGTGTACTGCGGCCACGGAGAGATCATCCACTTCGAGGGTGAGCGCCGCTGGCTGAAGTTCAGGCCCCGGCCCGCGGCCGAGGGGCGGCCCAGCCGCGGCCCAGCCAGGCCCCGCCCGTCCCTGGGAGGGCCCCGGGCGCTGGAGACTGCGGGTCCCCGGCTGCAGGCTGGGGGTCTCTAAAGATAGAGGTGTGAGCTCGCAAGGTATGGGGCTCCAGGTCCCGGGAAACGGGGGTGCGGGATCCCGGGGCTGGGGGCCAGGGAGTCCGACGTCTGGGGTGTTGAGATCTGAGTCTGGCTCCGACTCGCACCCCCGCAGGCAAGAATCCCGGAGGGCGTAACTCGCGCACGTTTCTGGGCTCCTGGGAAGGCACGGTGTCCAAGCAGGGCCAGCGGCCGCTGGAGCGCTCCCGCACGCTCTGGCGCGTGTTGCGTAGACGCGGCGGTGTGGATCGCGTCGCGCTGGAGCGACGGGTGCGCGAAGCCATGGACTCGGACCCTCCTCCTTACCATCCCACGCGCAGCAACTGCGTGCACTTCGCCCTGCACCTGCTCGGCCTGGGCTCCAGCCCCGGCCCTTCGCACACCGGCGGGAGCCCCGGCGGCTCGGTGAGCTGGGCCCCGAAACCCCCAGCGGCCCTGCTCGTCCCCCTCCCGCCCCCTCCCCAACTCCGGAGCAGTCGGACCAACTCGGGGAACCGACGCGCTCAGGCCGGATTAAAAGTCTCCCCTTCCAACCCAGGCCACGTTCTCCAAACTCAGGATCCGCCTTGCCCCGTGCGCGCAGAGCCCTCACTGCAAACCGCGCCGCCCTCTCCTCCAGCCTCTACCGCTCCCAAATCCTCACGGGGCCTCCCGCAGGCTCGGGCTCCCACACCCCGGCCACACCGAAGTCCCCAAACCGAGGTTCAGCCCGCCCGCCCCCAAGCCCGCGCCCCGCCCCCAGGCCGGCCCCGTTCCCACTCCCATTCTTCCCATTCCCCCAGAAGGGCCTTCCGAGCCAGGCCCCGCCCTCCCGGCCCCCACCCACTGCTGCCCAGGCCCCCGAATTCTACCCACGTTTCTCCCTCCGAGTCCTCGGGTGCAGACCTGGAGGAGCCTGCCACGGCCCAAGCCCAGCCAAGACTCCCAGCCACCCCCGCCCCGAGCTCAGGCCGAGCCGAGCTTCAGCCCTCCCCAGCCCTCGGGTCCAGGCCGTCCCTCCCCGGGGCGCTCCGGCCTTGGGAGCTGAGCCCGAGGCCTCGAAGGCCCCGGGAATCCTGGTGGTCTCAGCAGCCCTAACCCAGCCCCTATCCTTCCCTCCCTTCCTAGGTGCTGGTGGACGTGACTGTGGACTAGACGAAGGAGGCTTCAGAGAAAGTCATTAAACTGTTCCCCAAAGCTGGACTCCGGGTCATCGTCCTCTGTCCTCTCCCCTGCTCTCTGGCCCTGCCCGCTGTGGGCTCCTCGCCGTCCGCGGAGCAGCCCTCCCTCCTCCAATTCCACCTCCTCCAGGAGGCCGCCCTGCTTCCTCCTGAGAAACTAGGGCGCAGTCGGAGGGGCCCAGCCCTGCAGGAAGTGTATGGGGGGGTCTCAGGTCTAGGGCTGGGCCGGATCCGGGTGCCTCCTCCTCGTCCCCAGCCTGCGGGCCCAGCCTTCGCTTCGGCCCCCCTCCTCCGTCACCAGCGGGGGTGGGGGTCGGGAGGAGCCCGCCCCGGGCCTCGGTTCTGAAGCCTCCGCCTGCCTCCCCAGGCCTGGGTCGAGCCCCTTTAAGGGGGCAGTGCGGTCCTCCCGGGGGCGGGGCCAGCCCCGCGGACCCGCCCCCGGCCCGCGCGCGCTCGGCCTCCGCAGAGCCGGCCGCGCGCCTCCCTCCGGCTGCGCTGCGCCCCTCGCCCGCGCCGCCCGCCCCGCCGCCCCATGTCGGCCGCCCCCGCCTACAGCGAAGACAAGGCCGGCTCCGCTGGCCCCGGGGAGCCCGAGTACGGCCACGACCCCGCCAGCGGCGGCATCTTCTCCTCCGACTACAAGCGGTGAGGGGCCCGCCCCGAGCGGCGCGGCGGCGCGCGGGCACCATGGACAGCGCCCCGGAGGCCCGAGCTGGAGGCCGGGCGCTGGGGGTGGAGGCTGCGCGGGGCAGGCGCCCGTGCGGGCAGGGCCGCCCTCTCGCCCCCGGGGCCTCCCCTCCCCGGGGCTCCACGGTCGCGCGGGGCCCGGCGAGCGCCAAAAGCCCGTGGGGGAGGGGCGGCCGGCGAGCTGGGGCCCGGGGCTCCCCCGGAGGGCGGCCCCGCACGCGGCCGGTGGGGGGGGGGCGCCGCCTGCTCCCGCCCCGCCCGCGCCGCGCCCCGCCGGGCCCGCACCCGCGCCTCCCACCTGCTCCTGGAGGTAGCGCCCCCGGCCGCGGCTTACGCGCTCCTCCCCTCCCCCCCCCCCCGCCCCGGGACCCCCCCCCGGGACCCTGGGTCGTTCATTTATCGTAGATCCTGCCACAAGCCCTTATTCAGGGCCTGCTGGAGCAGACCTGGGCGAGTCCCAGGGCCAGCGGTGGCCAGGCGCCTGGCCCTGGCCCCCGTGGGTGGTGATTTAGTGTAGGGGGCCCTGGTCCGGCGCGCAGGAAGAGGAGTGTGCACAAAGGTGGGGAGGTGACCGCCAGCCGGGCCACAGGTCGTGCAGGTGCAAGCACGGGGCGGTCAGGATCACTGCAGGCCCCTGGGGGGACCAGGGACCGGGTGGGGCGGGGGCGGGCAGGGTGCTTGCCGGGGCTTCTCAGGTGACATCATCACATCTGCGTTTAGCCCGTTCACCGGCTGGGTTGTGGAGACGGGTGGCAGGAGACACGACAGGTGGTGCTGAAGTTGACAGGGGAGACGGGCCGCCGGTGGCCTGGACTCGGGGATGACAGGGTTTGAGGGCCGTTGGGGACTGATTAGATGTGGGAATGTGGTGCCCCAGTTCCTGCCCCTCCCCCTCCGGAGGCCTGGCCCATCTCTGCTAGAGGAAACCAGAGCCTCCCTCCCTGCCAGTGTCCGGTTTCTGAGTTTCAGGGGCGGGCCGTCTGTCTGTCTGGTGACAGTCAGCTCCGTCCCCACTCCCGAGCAGGACCTGGTGCCCGATGCAGCGCCTTCTGCAGCTCCCCGGGGCCGTGGTGAGGCCCGGGGCCAAGGGGCCGGGTGGGGCCGACCAGGAGGCTGCCAGCCCCGTGCTGGCGCCCGAAGGTGGGCTTGCCCCCTGGTACCAGACCCTCCAGCCCGAGGAGCTCCGGTGTCCGCAGGCTCCGGAAGACACCGCCCCTGAAGCACCCCAGGAAGGACCCTGCCCCGAGCATGGCCAGGGCCAGAGCCAGCCTCTACGGTACAGGAGACCCCCCCACCCAGACTACCACGCAGGCCAGGGACTGGCAGCTGCTGGGCTGGAGATCAGGGTTCAGCCTAGGGGCGCAGTGTGGGGGCTGAGGGTTTGAGGGGGCTCGCTGACTGGGGGTGGGGAGGTGGGCATAACTCCCTGGAGGCTCTGGGGAAAGCAGGATCGGGAAATATCTGGGGGTGGAGGCCCACCTTGATCCTTCCCCCCTTACCCCCCGGAGCCCTTGGCTGGATGGGGCTCTGGGTGGGGTTTGGGGACAGGATAAAGAGCGTGCCAGAGAGTTTGCCCCTGTTGGTGGGTTGGCTTCTGGGTGGTGAGAGGAGGAGGGAGGTGCAGATCTGGGCGAGTGAGGGGGACTGGCCTGGGATGTCACGTTGGACCCCTGGCCGGCTCCGGCTACCCCCAGGCCAGGTCCTTAGGCCAGGACGGGTCAGGTCAGAGTGACGGCGAGGTAAGGGGATCTGCCTGTGGGAGATGAATGTTTCATGGCCTTGGGACGTGCGGTGCCTCTCTCCCTTGCTCTCCCTCCTGGGAACACAAGCCGGCAGGAGGCAGGACGGGGCGCGCAGGGTGGTGTGGGGGGGCTGCTGCCGTCTGCTGCGGAGCTGAGGGAGGGGCTCGCCGGACCGTCGTTTCTGCCTGTGCTCCGCTTTGCACGGTGGTCCCCTCCCCTTCCTCAGCCCCCCTGGGCTAGGGCTGGAGCACCTAGTGGCCACTTGGTGAGGGGGGTGGGTGGTGGCCCAGGGCCTGCCAGGGTGTGTGCATTTGACGGGGGCCTGTGGCATTTGTGGGTGTGGTGAGGACACCTGCGTGGCAGGACGTCTGCTAAAGAGAACGCCCAGATGGAAACTCTGACCACCTCCCACCGAAGCATAGCAAAAAGCCAGCCCCGGGGCCAGCCGGGGCACTGGGCCTGGGTGGCGACAGAGGCAGAGGACCCCTGAGCCTGGACGTGCTTAACCTTAGAAGCCTGAATGTATCACTGAGACGCTCGACTGGGAGGCCACTGGCCCTTCGGCCAAACGAGACTGGAGGGACCAAGTTTGTCAGGTGTCTGTGTGGCTTGTGACTGGCACGTGTGCTTGTGTGGGGGGTGTCTGGGAAGAGTCTGTGTCTCTCTGGGGGGTGGTGTGTGGGGGCTGCCTGTGGGTGGCTTATGTCTGCGGTAGGTGTGTTTGCGGCAGTATGTTTTGTGGGGACAGCGGAGGGTGAAGGTGGGGGGTATCTGTGGGTGTGTCTGGGGTGTGGGTGCGCAGCATGTGCCTGCGGGCAAGCTCTCTCTGGGGTGTGTGGGTGTCTGGCTGTCTGTGTTTCTGAGGGGGTTGTTATATACCTGGTGTGTAGGGTCGGTGTGGGGTGTAGATGTGTCCTTGGAGTGTAGGATGTTTGGGGGATGTGGGTATGTCAGTGGAGGATGTGATGGGGGGCTGTATGTTGGTGGTACGCGTGTTTGAAAGGGTGTTGGGGGTGTAGGTGTCTGTGGGGTGTACTGTGGGGGTCCCACGTGTTGCACTGGCGGGTGGGCGTTCCTTGCTCTGACGTTTCTCCCAAATGCTCGGTGCCGCCAGGCCTGGCTGAACGGCCTGTACCGCTGTCAGCATCCCCAGCTCCCCTGAGCCCACCGCCTTGGGAGCTGGCAGCCTGCTCTGTTTGGTGGGGTGACAAGGGGGTTGCCCCCTCTGGCCCTAGCATGGCCATGGGAGAGTAGAAGGTGCCCTCTGGTTTTGAGAGCGTCCCCCCCACACCAGGTGGGGAAATTCTATATCAACAGAGCTGGGGCTGGATATCTTCTTCTTACCTGGTGGCTAGCAAGGCCTCTGTGTTCGGGAAGGCCTTGTCTTTCTACTTTGCTTTTCATCAAAGACTCTTCGGTAAAGACTTTTTAAAATTCTTGGGCCATTGACTCCTTACCACCCTGTTTTAGTCTACTGGGCTGCGGAAAGCAACAGACTGAAATGGGTGGGCTTTTACAACGGAGATTTACTGGTGTGCAAGCTTACAGTTCTGAGGCTGAGACAAGTGTCCAAGGCAAGTCATCATCAGGTGATGCTTTCTCACAAAGACCGGCTGCCGGCAATCCTGGTATGGCATGGCACGTGGCGGCATCAGCTGGACTCGCCCTTCTCTCCATGCTCTCTCTTGGCTTCTACCGCATTCCCTCTGTCTCCCTCACTGTATTCACCCTGTCTATAAAGGACTCCATGGAGAGGGTTAAGACCCACCCTGGGCTACACCTTAACTGAAGTCACCTAATCAAAGGATCCCACTTACACTAGGTTTATATCCACAGGACTGGATCAGCTTCATTTAGTTTTTTAAGATTTATGTTATTTATTTATTTCTCCCCACCCCCTCATTTGCATTTGCTATGTTTGTTTTTTGTTGTTGTGTGCTAGTCTTCTTTTTAGGAGGCACTGGGAACTGCACCTAGCACCTCTGATGTGGGAGGGAGGCACCTAATCACTTGAGCCACCTCTGCTCCCTGCTTTGTTGGGTCTCTCATTATGTTTTTCTCGTGTCTCTTGTGTCATCTTGTTGTGTCAGCTCACTGCACCTGCCCATCGCGTCAGCTCGCTGTCTTGCTTATCTTCATTAGAAGGCACCGGAAACTGAACCTGGACCTCCCATGTGGTAGGTGGGAGCTCAATTGCTTGAGCCACATCTGCTTCCCTGGATTAGCTTTAAGAACATAAGCTTCGGGAGCCCATCCAGCTTCAAGCCATCACATGCCCCTTCTATCCTTTCTTATTTTACATGTTAGGCATGCATGCATTTCTGCAACACCAAGACTAGGGTGTTACTTTGGGTTCTTCTCTTCCCCATCTGTTATGTGCTCATTTCCCCACATCAGCAGTTGTCACCTTTACTTCTTTATGACTATTATCATGATCTTCCCTCCCCTTGTATTGTTAACCTCAATTTCTGATTTTCTGTTGTTTTTGTGTGTTCCACTTCTGTGACAAGCCTTGCACACATGGCTTTTTAATTTCTACTCTTGGTGATACTTCTTGAGGCTGGGTTCTTGTGCCCTGGGTCAAAGGTATGTGCAGATTTGGGGGTCTTGTTATCAAAGTGTAGTCTGAGGAGATTAGAGGATGTGCAGGTCCTCACACACAGCTGCTCTCCACATTTTAGAATTGTCTTGCAACATGTGGGTATACCAGTTGTCCCACAACCCCATCAGCTGTGAATAGACACATCCTTCCATGAGTTTATTCACAATTCTGTCTTCACTTATTTGACCACTAGTCCCAGGACCTCCAAGTATGGTTGGGCAGAGTATTTTCTGCACAAGAGTGCCTGGCCAAGGAATACCAGCCCATGCTCATTTTACTGAGTGGGGAGTACCAGCTCAGGACTAGTTCTGCCTGAGGGCTGAGAAGATGGGCTAGTGGTCACCCTGACAGTGAATGCTGGATATGGATCTTATATATTTATATCAGTTCCTCATCTATTTTAAATATTAAACTTTATCTATCTACCATATCCCAAATATTTTCCATTTTGTTGCATTATTTTTCTTTATAACTAATTAGTTTATATTAATTGTGGTAAAATATATATAACATGAATGAGATTTAATCATTTTAAGTGGACAATTCTTTGACATTAAGTATATTGACAATATTGTGTAACTTTCACCACTATTTTTAGACCCTTCATCATCCCAAACAAAAACTCATATTCATTTAGCAATAATTCCCAACTCCCCTCTCCCCCAACTCCTGATAACCACTATTCTGCTTTCTCTCTCTACAAATTCACTTATTCTAAGTATTTTATATGACAGGAATAATACAATATTTGTCCTTTTTTTGTCTGGCTGATTTCACTCAACATGATCTCTTCAAGTTTCAACCATGTGTGGCATGTACCAGCACTTCTCTTCTTTTTATGACTATTATTCCATTGTATGGGTATACCACACTTTTTTTCTCTCTCATCTTTTGCTGGACATTTGCGTTGCTTCCACCTTTTGGTTATTGGGAATAATGTTTTGAAGAATGCTGGTGTATACATATCTGAGTCCCTGCTTTCAATTCTTTTGAGTATATACCTGGGAATAGAATTGCCAAGTCATATTGTAATTCTTTTAAAAATTTTCTGGGTAACCAGCAAACAGTTTTCCACAGAGACTGCACTATTTTACATTGCCACCAACGATGTACAAGGATCCCTATTTATCCACATACTCACCAACTTGTTATTTTCAGTTTTTTAAATAGTAGCCATCCTAATGGGTGTGAAGTGGTATCTCACTGTCATTTTAATTTGCATTTCTTTAATAGCTAATGATGTTGAACATCTTTTTATAAACTTATTGGTCATTTGAATATTTTCTTTAGAGGAATGTCTATTTAAATCCTTGGCTTTTTTTCATTTTTAGCTTGAAGACCGTTTATTTCTTTTATGTATGTATGTATATATGTATTTAGAGATAATTCTATGACAATTCCATTTGTTAATGGGTGAAAAAATTAATAGCAAACTGACTTCTTTAAATTAGGGAAAAGACCTCCTGTCTCTCTCATGACACCAAGTGCCCTGGTCTCCAGGCCACTCCTCCACCTCGGACAGCTGATAGGTTGGCTGCAGGCCAGTGGAGCTAGTGGGGAGCAAATTCAGTGTAGGCTGTATTTACCCATTCCAAGATCCACACCAACATAGACATACACCTATATCTCTTGGGTTTGTATATAAATAGTATCTATTTTATATGTATCTCATATACATATTATACTTGAAGATACAGAACATGGGTTATTTATCACGCTCTAATAATTGTCAACTCCTAAGATGCATTGGTACATGCTTTTATTTTTGTAGACTATTTTTGTAGAGTCTTATGATAATCTCTTTCCCCACTCCTCCTCGTCGTCCTTATTTTTATTCCCCACACCACCCATTCCCCCATGAGCTGTGGAGAATGCAATTATCAGTTCAGAATCATACCTCATTCTGCACCTCTTCCCCACTTTCCCTCCCCCAAATCTGTCTCCTTCGCTGGGTCTCCTGTGCGTGTTCAGCAGATCTCCGTGCACTCTTTTTTTTTTTGGTCTTTATTTTTTTAATATTACATTAAAAAAATACGAGGTCCCCATATACCCCCCATCCCCCTCACCCCACTCCTCCCCCCATAACAATCTTTGTTGTCCTGGGTCCTCCTGGATCCTCAGACATCAGGATCCCATATCACAGCGCTGGTCACCTTTTCCTTGGGCCCCAAGTCCCAAGGTGTCAGCGCTACCTGGTGGCCGCAGGGGTTGGTGATAATAATGGTAGTACTAATGGCAAAACACTTGAAGATGCATTTAGTTCTTGGCAGATATTTTGTGAAATTTCTGTGAAGGGGAAAGTCATTTATGGAGGTCTGGTATATATTTTAATGAAATAAACAACTGATAATATTTTATTAATGGGTATAAGAAACCCCTAGAGGAATTTCTAGAACACAGACAGCCAAGTAAGTGTCTATGAATTGTTTTTATTTAACAATAGACCCCTCCTTCTTTAAATTTTTTTGAAAAAATAACAAGGATACTAAAAGAACAAAAATATGACTCTGTTAATATTTTATATTTGTTCAGCCATTTTATTAGAAGATTTCAGTGAGAATTCCACAAAGTGGTTGTGAAATATTTTTGAACAGATAAATCTCTATGATTAGGGTATTAATTTACTGTTGAAATAACCATGCCCAAAAACTTTATGTATTTCTTGGTGTGGTTTCCATTTCACAAGATTGCTGTGTAAGGATAAATACATAAGGGGTATTTGGAATTCCTTTTAATGAAATAAATTTCTGATGTTATCTTACAAATGAAGGTACTCCCAATAATTTCTTTTGTGACTTTTGTGAAAGAGGAAGCTGGTATTGAAATCTTATTTTAGTAGCCAATCCCTAGCCATGTTTTAATTTAATAATGACAATAAAATATAAAATAATAGTAAAATTCCTTAGCTTAGAGTATAATCCTGGTTTGAGCAGGGAAGGGAAATACAATGACATTTGGAAGAATTTCCATGGGGTCTTCAATTAATTATTATAGATTTCATGGTTTGTTTGCTTTTTCATTTTTTTTACTAGAGAAGTTGTGAGCTTAAAAAACAATCATTCGTAACATGCAGAATTCCCATTTGTTACAGATTATGAAAGAACATCATTAGACTATTACCACTATGGTCCATAGTATAATAATAATACATTATTAACACTATGTATTAATATTGTACATTTGTTACAGATCATGAGAGAACACTCTCATATCTGTACTGTTAACCACAGCCTATCTTCTACATAGTTCACTGTGTTATACAATCCTATGCCTCATAAAAATTCTATCCAAAGTGTACACTCAGTGGCTCTCATTTCATCACAGAGTTGTGCAGTCATAGCCCAGTAATGCTTTGAACATTTTCCTTAGTCCAAAAAAAAAAAATCCCATCCTTGGCCCATTTTTTAAACTTGGTTGTTTTTCTTTTTTGTTAGTTGTAGGAGTTTATGTAGATATATTCTGGATATAAAATCCTTATCAGATAAATGTCTTTCAAACATTTTCTCCAATTCTGTAGTTGTCTTTTCATTTTCTTGATAATTTCCTTTGCACAAAAGTTTTTAAATTTTGATGAAGTGCATTTTATCTATTTTTCTTTTGTTGTTTGTACTTTTGTTGTAAAATCTAAAAATCCATTGTCTTCTACAAGGTCCTGAAGATATTTCCCTATGTTCTCTTTTACAACTTTTATTAGTATTAATTCTTATATTTAGGTCCTTGATCCACTTTGAATTGATTTTTGTACATGTGAGAGGTAGGGCTCCAACTGCATTCTTTCACATGTGGATTTCTGGTTTTCTCAACACCATTTTTTGAAGGGACTATTTTTTCCCTACTGAATTGGCTTGGCAACTTTGTTGCAAATCCGCAGGTCGTATATGTGTGGCTATATCTCTGGACACTAGTTCTATTCCATGAGTCTATGAGTCTATCCTATACCAGTACCAAACTGTTTTAATTGCTGTTGTTTTGTAACAAGTTTTGAAATCAGGAAGTGAGTCCTCCAACTTTGTACTTCTTTTTCAAGATTGTTTTGGCTATTCAGTGCCCCTTGCAATTTCATATGAATTGCGGGTCAGCCTTCCCATTTCTGCAAAAAAGGCTGCTGGAATTTTGATGGGAGTTGAATTGAATTTTGTAGATTGCTTTAGGCAGTATTGATATCTTTTTTTTTTTTTAAAGATTTATTTATTTCTTTAATTCCCCCCTTCCCCGGTTGTCTGTTCTCTGTGTCTATTTGCTGCGTCTTGTTTCTTTGTCCGCTTCTGTTGTCAGCGGCACGGGAAGTGTGGGCGGCGCCATTCCTGGGCAGGCTGCACTTTCTTTAGCGCTGGGTGGCTCTCCTTACAGGCACACTCCTTGTGCGTGGGGCTCCCCTACGCGGGGGACACCCCTGCGTGGCAGGGCACTCCTTGCGCGCATCAGCACTGCGCATGGGCCAGCTCCACACGGGTCAAGGAGGCCTGAGGTTTGAACCGCGGACCTCCCATATGGTAGACGGACGCCCTAACCACTGGGCCAAGTCCGTTTCCCAGTATTGATATCTTAACAATATTGTCTTCCAATCCATTAACATGGGATGCCTTTCCATTTATTTAGATCTTTTTAATTTATTTCAGCAATATTTTGTAGTTTTTTTGTACAAGTCTTGCACCTTGATTAAATATATTTCTAGCTATTTTATTCTCTTAGATATTTTTGTAAATGGAATCATCTTGATTTCCTTTTTAGAGTGTTCATTACTAATGTATAGAAACCATTTTTACATTGTATCCTGAAACTTTACTGTATTCATTTATTAGTTCTTGTAGCTTTCTTGTGGATTCTTTGAGATTTTTCTATATATAAAAGATCATGTCATCTGTGAATAGAAATAATGTGACTTCTTCCTTTTCAGTTTGGATGCCTTTTATTTCTTTCTCTTGCCTGATTACTCTGGATAGAACTTCCAGTATAATGTTGAATAACAGTGGGGATAGCAGGCACCCTTGTATTGTTCATGATCTTAGAGGGGAAAGCTTTCAATATTTCACCATTGAGTATGAAATTTGTTGTGGGTTTTTCACAAAAGTCCTTTATCAAGTTGAGAAAATTCCCTTCTATTCTTCATTGTCTCAGTGTTTTTATCATGAAAGGATGTTGAATATTGTCAAATGCATTTTCTACATTAATTGAGATGATCATGTATTTTTTTTCCTTCATTCTATTAATGAGGTATATTTCATTGATTGATTTTCTTATGTGAACCATATTTGCATTCCTGGAATAAATCCCGTTTGGTCATTCTGTATAGTCCTTTTAATTGCTGGAATCATTTTAACAGGATTTTGTTGAGAGTTTTTGCATCTATATTCATAAGGGATATGGTGTATAATTTTCTTTTCTTGGTGAGTCTTTACCTGGCTTTTGTATTAGGTACTTTACTTGTTTAGACCTGTTGAGGTTTTCTGTTTCTTACTGAGTCAGAATAGATCATTTGTATTTCTAGGAATATGTCTATTTCATCTAGGTTTTCTAATTTGTTGGCATATAATTGTTCATCGTACCCTTATAATACTTTAATTTTTTTATTTTAGTTATTTGCATCTTCTCTCTTTTTCTCTTTGTCAGTCTAGCCAAAGTGTTGTCAATTTTATTGATCTTTTCCTTGTCTTTTGGTTTTGTTCATTCTATTTTTTTTTAATTCTCTTTTATTTATCTCTGCTCTAATCTTTGTTATTTCCTTCTTTCTGCTCACTTTGAGTTTTTTCTTTTTTCTTCTAGATTCTCCATTTGTGAGGCTAGGTCTCTGATTTGAGATCTTTCTTCTTTTTATTGTAAGCATTTAAAGCTATAATTTTCCCTCTGTCCACTGCCTTTGCTGCATCTCGTAAGTTTTGGTTTGTTGTATTTTTGTATTTTTGTATTTTGTATTTTGTGTTTGTTGTATTTTTGTTGTATTATATCAAGATATTTCCCTTGTGATTTATTCTTTGATGCATTGGCTGTTTAAAAATAATGAGTTGTTTAATTTCCTCATATTTGTAAATTTTCCAATTTTCCTTTTGTTATTGATTTCTAGGTTTATTCCATGGCGGTACAAGAAGATAATTTGTATGATTTCAATATTTTTTAATTTAGTAAGGTTAGATTTGTGGCCTAACACGTGGTCTATCCTGCGAAAGGCTCCATGTGCACTTGAGAAGAATATGTATTCTGCTTTGTTGCATGGAGTGTTCTATACATGTTCATTAGGTCTGATTGGTTAATAGTGTTCAAGCCCTCTATTTCCTCATTGTTCTTCTATTTATATATTCTATTACTTATTGAAAGTGTTGTGTTGAAATCTCCAACAATTATTGTAGAACTATCTATCCCTTCAATTCTGTCAATTTTTTGCTTCATTTATTTATGTTGTGAGGAACACATATGTTTATAATTATTATGTTTTCTAGCTCGATTGAACCTTTAATTGATACATAATATCCTTCTTTGTCTCTTGTTATTTTTTTTACTTAAACTTTTTTTATTTAAACTCTATATTGTCTGACAATAATATAATCACTCTGGCACTTAATAGGGGAGTTGAATCCATTGACACTTAATGTAATAAATGACAAGGAATAATTTACTTCTGCCATTTAGCTGTTTTCTGTATGTCTTGTACGGTTTTTGTTCCTCAGTTATTTTTTGGTTATTTTCTTAGTGGTTAGCTTTGTAATTACAATGAATATCTTAAACAACAGCCAAGTTTGACTAGAACCAACCTAGTTTCAGTAATATACACTCTCTTTGCCTATATGTCTCTGTCTCCCCATGTTTATACATTGTATGACCATTAACATAGATTTAAAGTATTATTTTACACATTTACCTGTTAAGCATGTAGGGGAAAAAGAGTTACAAACCAAAAGTATAATAATACAGGATTTTACATTTACCTATGTAGCTTTATGTCTTTACCCATGTTCTTTATTTCTTCTTATGACTTCTAGGTACTGTCTAATGTCCTTTTATTTCAGGCTGACAGACTCCCTTAAACATTTCGGAAGGGCAGGTCTTTTGGTAATGAACTCTTTCAGCTTTTGTTTATCTGTAAATGTCTTAATTTCTCCTTCATTTTTGGGAGATAATTTTGCTGGATATAGAATTCTTGGTTGATGGCTTTTTCTTTAAGGACTTTATATATGTCATCCCGTTGTCTCCTGACTTCCATGGTTTCTGATGAGAAGTCTACTGTTAATCTTATTAGGGATCCCTGATATGTAATAAGTTGCTTCTCTCTTGCTGCTTTCAAAATCCTTTCTTTATCTTTGGCTTTTGACAGTTTCACTGTAATGTGTCTTGGTGTAGACCTCTCAGACTCTTGCCTGCTTGGAGTTCACTGAGTTTTCTGGAAGTTTTAATTCATGTCTTTCATCAGATTGGGGATATTTTTGGCCATTATTTCTTCAAATACTTTTCTGCCCCTTTCCGTCTTTCTCTTGTTCTTCTGGGTCTCCAATGACCCATATATCAGTATGTTTGATAGTGTCCCACAGATCCCTCAGTCTCTGTTCATTTTTCTTCATTATTTCTTTCTTCTCACCCTGGATAATTTGAACTATCTTGTCTTCATCTTTGCTGATCCTTTCTTCCACCTGTTAGATCTGCTGTTTAATCTGTCTAATGTGTTTTTCATTTTGATTACTTACTTTGCAGCTTCAAATTTTCTGTTTGGCTCCTTTTATAATTTCCATCTCTATTTTGTTCAACAGTGTTTTCCTAATTTCCTTTAGTTCTTTGTTTATGAATTCCTTTAACTCACTGAACATATTTAATACAGTTGACTTAAAGTTTTTTTTTCTTTTTTTGTCTTTATTTTTTAATGTTACATTAAAAAAATATGAGGTCCCCATATACTCCCCACCCTCCTCACCCCACTCCTCCCACAACAACAACCTCCTCCAACATCATGGGACACTCACTGTACTCGGTGAACCCATCTCTGAGCACTCGCTGCACCACATGGTCAGTGGTCCACATTTAAGTTTACACTCTTCCTCAGTCCACCCAGTGGGCCATGGAAGGACACACAATGTCCAGTAACTGTCCCCGCAGTACCACCCAAGACAACTCCAAGTCCTGAAAATGCCCCCACATCACATCTCTTCTTCCCACTCCCCACCCCCAGCAGCCATCATGGCCACTTTTTCCACCTCAATGCCACATTTACTTCCACCACTAATCACAATAATTCCAAAATAGAGCATCAGCAAGTCCACTCCAATCCATACTCCACTCCTCCTTTCTGTGGACCCTGGGATGGTTATGTCCACTCCACCTCTGTATCAAGAGAGTGCTTAGATTCCACATGGATGCTGGATGCAGTTCTCCTGTTTGCAGTTGTAGGCACTCTTGGCTCCCTGGTGTGGTGGTTGACCTTCTTCACCTCCCTTTTAGCTGGCTGGGGTAAGTCCAATAAACCAGAGGATAGGAGTTGCAAGTCTGTTGAGGCTCAGGGCCTGGCTATCACGTGGACAGTCCAGAGATTCAGGTCCCCTGAGTATACACTAAACCCCAGCGCCAACCACATGTCTGGTAAAAGTGACAGGAGAGGCTTGTGAACAAAGATTACATCTGAGTCCAACTCCATCCCACTCAGGACCACAAACTTCAAAGTAGGGCCAGCTGACATGACATATTTAATACAGTTGACTTAAAGGTTTTGACTAATTGTTCCAGTGTATAATAAGCTTCCTCAGGGATGGGTTCTGGCATATTATTTTTTTCCTGTGAATGGTCCATACTTTCCTGTTTTTTTGTGTGTTTTGTACTTTTTAAATTGAGAACTGGGCATTCCGAATATTATGTTATTATTACTCTGGAAATCTAATTCCTGCACTCCTCTGGGATAGCGAGGGTTTTTGTTATTGTTGTTGTGGTGGTCTGGAGCCATCAATTTGTGACTTTTCCAAACTATTTTTGCTCCCAAATGGAAAGAATGGAAAGGGAAAAGAGGAAAAAAACATAGTTTCTGCCTCTTTAAGACTCCTCTCCTCTATTCCCTGAGGGGGGTTAGAACAATGGCCACCCTCAGAGCCAGCCCTCCCAAGTGATCTGACGGAGCTGATTAAAAGCAGTGGTCAAAACTCAGCATGTAGATGCAATGCATTCCCCCCAGCGTGGGACACGACACCCGGGGATGAGCCTCCCTGGCACCGAGGGATCACTACCACATACCAGCTGAAGAAGCAACTAGAAAATGACCTTGAATTAAAGATTCAATGCGGAACAGCAGAATATACCTGTCTACATATAATGACATGACTTCGGGAAGCTGTTTGACCTAATGTAAGGGGGAAATGGAAAGGAGAAATGAGATTATAAGGCTGTGAGTCTCTAAAAAAGAGTCTGGAGGTTGTCAGAAGGAATACCCCTATGTACAACTGAACAGAGTCTAAGAGACAGATAAGGTAGATACAACCCCAGGTATTGGTTCTTTTGAGGGATAAAGAGACCCACAGGTTCTATGGTCATGGCAGAAGGGGTTCACTGCCATGACAGATAGCCCTTCTTTGGAGCTGGTGTTTCTGCATGATGGAATTGGACTCAGAGGGGATCTCTTTTCACAAGACTTGCATGCTACTTTATTGGAATTGTAGTCGGTGCTGGGTTTAAGATATATGTAGGGGATTCGAATCTCTGGACTGATAATATGACACCCAGGCCCAGAGCCTCAACAGACTTCAGCTCCTACACTTTGATTTATTGGACTTACTCCACTCAGCTAACATGGAGTTGAAGAAGGTCAACCACCACAAAATGGAGCCTAGAGTGTCTACAACTGGAAGTGGGAGGAGTGCATCCAGTACCCATATGGAATCTAAGCCCTCACTTGACATAGATGTGCAATGGACACAACCAATCCAATGTCCACAGAGAAAATGTGGAATGGGTGTGGGAACGGTAGCCATGGTGGCTGCTGGGTGTGGGGAACGGGAGGAAGAGATGAGATGTGGAGGCGTTTTCGGGACGTGGAGTTGTCCTGGATAGTGCTTCACGGACAATTACGGGACATTATAGATCCCCCCAGGGCCCACTGGATGGAACGTGAGAGAGTCTGGGCTATGATGTGGACCATTGACTATGGGGTGCAGTGATGCTCAGAGATGAACTTACCAGGTGCAATGGATGTGTCATGATGATGGGAGAGAGTGTTGCTGTGGGGGGTGTGGGGGGCGGGGGCGGTGGGGTTGAATGGGACCTCATATTTTTCATAATGTAATTTAAAAAAATAAATAAATAAATAATTGGGAAAAAAAAAAAAAGCAGTGGTCAGTGATCAGACTACACAACTCCAGATTTTGTAGGGCAAGGTCCTTATAGCCCCCCCCCTGGCACCAGCAAGGTGCACCAAGAGCACCGGCTGCAGACCCCACATTGCCTGCCTTGCAGTTGGGGGAAGGGGATGGCTGCCCTGCACAGAGGGCGATATTCACTGATATTTACTTCAGTTTACCAGCCCTTTCCTTCAGCTCCTCCCTGGATACTATACAGTGTTCCTCTAGGCTCCAGAGTTTGAAAATAGTTGATTCAGAGACGCCGCGGCCTCCTTGTGGACGCGAGAAGCGCAGCTCTGGGCCGCTGAGGGGCTGGGCGAGCCAGAGCGCGGGGACCTGGCCCAGGCTCGGGGGTGGCCCGAGCGCCCCCGGTACTTACCCGGCGGGAGGTGAGCGGCGGCCGGAAAGGGACTTGGCGGAGACTGAATGAGCGCAGGGGTGAGGACATGGTATACTGAAAAGGCACTCAAACAAGAGAAATCTGAGGAAAGCTTGAAGCCATTAAGTTAAAGAGGCCACCCCAGGGACCAAAACGATAAAGGAAAGAAAGTCCACCAGCATTTCTCCCTAAACCTGTGTTAGAAATAATAGCAGGTCTTAATCAGGAGAGACGCATTATGAAGAAATTACTGAGAATTTCAATCCCATTTTAACTATCAAAGAGGACACATAACCATGGTTTGTTGCTGAAAGTATGTGAAAAAATTCATCTTTAGGGAGAAACTCCCATTCTTGAAATGGTGATGGATAGTCCTTCTTCACTCAACACACATGAACAGTAAGTGGCTATGAGGACAGATTCATCAGAAATGACTGAAGTGGAGGCTGTGGTCACCACCTTTGCAGCCTCAGCAAGAACAGGCGCCGGAATGCTGTCCCAGACATCCAGAGTGCAGTCGCTCCAGGTGGGATCTCAGACACACCCCTTAAACTGCAGGCCCTAAGCATGAAGGAAGATGTGAAAGCGCAAGTGGAAGGAACAGCACAAGACCAATCTGAAAGCCCCAAAAAGGAAGAAAATAAAGGCTCATAACCTATCAAGTGCTGAATTTGTGCAAGTCTAAAGGCTTAGTGGTTCTGAGACGTTGACCTGATTAAGACCTGCTATTATTTCTAACACAGGTTTAGGGAGAAATGCTGGTGGACTTTCTTTCCTAACTGTGGTAACATTGCAGCAACATGTGTGGGTTAGATGATTTAGTAGTGATGTTACTCACTTGAATTATAATCATTATGTCCATTATAGCAATTAAAAGGCAGGTTATTTCCAAATTGCACTGAAGAAAAAGGTAAAGAATGTGTGATCACTTCAATACATACCATTGTCTAGAAACCCAACAAAATCCAATGTTCTCTTTAGGATTAAATATTATCCAGAGGTATTTTTAATTCCATTTTTATGGCAATAGGTAGACCATTTCTTGGGAAGTTTAAATCAAGCACCATTAAGTTAGAAATTTATTGCTGTTTGTAGGAAATTAGGTATTTTGTTGAGAAGAAAGAACAGTTAAAATCTCATAGATAGAGTATGTGTTTTTAATAAAAAATGAACCCAGATTTCCCCCCCAAACCTTAAGATTTGGAAAGGTTCATGTTCTGACACATGAACATCTCTGGGCTGTTTTTGTGTCATAATTTTGCTTCCAGTCTGTGCATACTGTGATTTTTCATGTAGACACTTAAAATGAAACATTTGTGACAAATTGTTTATATAAAACATGCTTATTAAATGAATTTTACTATCTTCAAAAAAAAAAAAAAGAAAGAAAATAGTTGATTCAGGGGAAGCAGACTTGGCCCAATGATAGGGTATCCACCTACCACATGGGAGGCCCGCAGTTCAAACCCAGGGCCTCCTTGACCCGTGTGGAGCTGGCCCATGCGCAGTGCTGATGCGTGCAAGAGTGCCCTGCCACGCAGGGGTGTCCCCCGCGTAGGGGAGCCCCACACACAAGGAGTGCACCCCATAAGGAGAGCCGCCCAGCACAAAAGAAAGTGCAGCCTGCCCAAGAATGGCACTGCACACACGAGAGCTGACACAACAAGATGACGCAACAAAAAGAAACACGGATTCCTGGTGCCGCTGATAAGGATAGAAGCAGTCACAGAAGAACACACAGCGAATGGACACAGAGAGCAGACAACTGCCTGGGCAGGGGGTGGGAAGGGGGCAGAAATAAATCTTTGGGGAAAAAAAAAAGAAAATAGTTGATTCAGATCATTCCTGCCAGTTCAAAAGTTGTTTTGGTAGAAGAACTAATTCCTGCAATCATCTTTCCACAATTTTCTCTTGCCTTTTTTTCCCCTTAATTTTAGTTTTTATCATATCAAAGTTAACAAAATTATATCTAGCAATCTTGTCACTGATAATTTTATGACCTTCAAAAGTAAACATTCCCCTTCCTGTTCCACATTTCAAAACAATGTAACTTTCACGCAGATGTGGGATTAATTTTGGTGTGAGGTATGAATACAAGCTAAATTATTTGCTTCATAGCAGTTGTTCCAAAAGCGTTTAAGTTCTTTCTTCCATTTGTGAGTTACTTGATCCTAACGTTCAGCGTGGTTGCATTTATGAAATTTCCCCCACTGACCTTTGACTTTCTATTTTTTTTAAGTGTCAGAAATTGAGAAATGAATTTATTTTTTCATCAGAAAACCCATTAATCTTGAACAAGACAAAAATGCTAGTTTTAACATAACAGCAATACTTATATTTTGATGAAATTTTCCAAGCTTCAGGGCCAGTAAAAGCTGGAGCTTCAGAGATACAGCCCAGAGCAAATGAGAATGGGGTTAGAGGCAAGATTGGAAAACCCATGATACAAAACCAGAATTAGAAAGGATGTAGCACATCTTTACACAAAGGGTTTGAGCTAGATGGTCAAGTCCTTTCCAGTTCATTAATTCTAAGATTTATAAACTTAGTCACAGGAGAAACTGGAGTTTAAGAGGTAGAGGATCCTTTGGTGAACTAATGGCTTAAAATACAGATTATTAACAGAAACCATTCCTCAAAACTTTTCCTTTGATTGGGCCATGTCAGTAGGGTGTTGAGTCCCTATCCTTTGGTGGGTGAGGACTCACAGATAAAAGGCATGGCAAAGGACAGAGTTGGAGCTTTTTGATGTTGGGGGTTTTTAATGTTGGAGTTTGATGCTGAAGTCTTTAACTGGCCCCCAAGGTCACATGACCAGCAATTGGCAGAGCCAGGTCTAGAACCCAGGGAAAGAGTTTATTCCACCAATTTCAGCTGTTGTAGGTGCTGCAGCTACTGCATCTAAAAATCATTTTGCCTTGTTTGGTTCTTCTCATACAGCACAGCATGGTTGTATCGTCCCTTGCCTTCTTCCTGCCTTCTCTCCTCTCCTCCTCTCTTTCTTATTCCACCCCCCCACCTCTTTTCTGCTCGCCTGCTCACTCGCTCTCTCACGCTAGTGCTCTCTCTCTCTCTCTCTCTCTCTCTCTCTCCCTCCCTCCCTCACACACAGGGCAGTTAGCAGCAACTGTAAGGTCCACAGCTATTGCTCATAGCACATGCTCTCTCTCTCTCTGTCTCTGTCTCTCTTTCACTCTCTCACTCTCTCGCCTTCTCTTCCTTCTCACCTTTTCTCTTCCCCCTTTTTCTTTTCCTCTTCCTGTCTTTTTCTTCCCTCTCTCTCAGTTTCTTTCTCAGAATTGTTCACTAGCTCTCAATGACTAATCACTTCCCCTGCCCCCACCCCCCTGACTTTCTATTTTTAACCTACCCTGCAGCTTTGATAATTGTCATGTTTTGTGTTTTGATGATTGAAGGTCTGTTAGTGTTGTCTTTTCCCCAAAACACTCTTTGGAGTTCTTACCTACTAATTTTTTTCCAGATTAACTTTCCTGTCACTTCATGAAGTCTGACAAAATACCCCAATGAAATTTCCATGGACATGGCATGAAATCTATATATTGACTTGGTTACCACCTTTATTCCTCTCAACCAATTGCAAGGGGCCCTTTATTCAAATATTCTTTTATTTCTCCTGTTAGGGTTTTATGACTTCTTTAAATGACAGTTGAATGTTGAGTGACAGGTCTGGGCTTTACTGTCAAGTCTCTGGACCTGCCGTTGAGTCTGGGATCTGTCTGGTCCTTGGAATCAGTTTGGTTTGTGGGATTAGACGAGGACAAGGGCATCCTGCTCTTGCTGCGATGCCCCCTCCTTTCCACTGGCTCCAGGTCCTTCCCATCCATCTATCTGGCTGTGTTCTTAGATAGGGTCAGTCCCTTTCCCTCCCCAAACCCTTCTCTTGTCAATTGGCTTCATGTCCCTGGTGAGCCCATTTGTCCCAATTCTGAGGCCCTGGATCTGTACTTTACCACCCTGCCCTCTGGCTCTGGTCCCTCCCCTGTGGCTGGAGTCCTGCCCATCCCTTCCCTGTATCATGTCCCTTCTCTCTGCTCGGTTCCTCCTGATTCATCCCTCCGACCCTCATGCCCTCACCTGACTCCTTGTGCCTCCCCAGGCATGATGACCTGAAGGAGATGCTGGACACCAACAAGGACTCGCTCAAGCTGGAGGCCATGAAGAGGATCGTGGCGGTGAGGGGGAGGCTGGGGTCTCGCTTAGGGGAGGGGCCTGGCTGCCCGCTCTCCTTGGCCCTGACGGACCTTCCCCTCATCACCGCTGCGTCTCCTCCCTTCACCTCCTTCCTTTACCCTGACCCCACCGCCCCAGATGATCGCCCGGGGCAAGAACGCCTCCGACCTGTTTCCCGCGGTGGTGAAGAACGTGGCCTGTAAGAACATAGAGGTGAGCGCGACGTGGCGGGGGCTCTCAGCCCCTCCTCCCCCAGGAAGGGGCTGGGGCCTGGCCGGGGGCGAGGGAGGGGACCACCCAGCTCCTGGGGGCCCGACCTGCTCAGAACTGCCCCTGGTCCAGAAGACACTGTCTACACATCCCTGAACCGCACGTGGGGCAGAGGGGAGGCCCAGGATGACCCCGTCTACACATCCCTGAACCGTGCGTGGGGCAGAGGGGAGGCCCAGGATGACCCCGTCTACACATCCCTGAACCGCGCGTGGGGCAGAGGGGAGGCCCAGGATGACCCCGTCTACACATCCCTGAACCGCGCGTGGGGCAGAGGGGAGGGCCCAGGCTGCCCTCGGGGATGCTCTGTGCTCTGCGGGAATTTGTCCCTCTATGCGCAGCTGGTTGGCTGAGAACATCCCAGCCCCCGCTGAGAAGCCTGCCCTCCCTCAGGTGAAGAAGCTTGTCTACGTGTACCTGGTGCGCTACGCCGAGGAACAGCAAGACCTGGCCCTGCTGTCCATCTCCACCTTCCAGCGCGGCCTAAAGGTCAGAGCCCTCAACCTGCCTCCCTCGTTGGCTCTCTATTGGAGGAGTGGGGCAGGGAAGGGGCTGGGAGCACGGGGGCAGCTGAAGGCCCCATCCTACCTGCCTAAAGGTGGGAGGGTCAGAGGCAGAGGAGAGGACCAGCCAGACCCCCCCGAGGGTGGAGGACACACCCAGTAGGGGCGTGAGCGAAGAAGTGCAGGCCCAGGGACCTGTCTGGGCTCCTCCGAGGAGCCTGCGGTCATGGTGGCCTCCAGGACCAACCACCTGAGCCTTGACCGTGGAGAGCCCAGGGCCCTCACCCCTGTTGAACTGTGGCCCACAGGTAGGTGGACATCCACCTCATGAAGGAGGGTTCTGTGAGGGGAGCTGCTGACCGGGGTTGCTCACCTCTGGGCAGCAGTCTTGGCTCTGGCAGGTGCACCACCTAGCTCAGGTGTCTGCAGAGAACAATGACCGCAAGAACCCTTTAGCTTGGGGCTCAGAAAGGAAGACAAAGGGTTTTATTGAGCAGAACTGAGCTCTACAGAGAGGAAAACCACAAAGTTTATCACCCAGAAGAGTTGCCTCCGATATGGAGGTTGGGTTCTAAGGGCAGCGAAGAGGACAAAACATATTGTCAGAATTAACTGAAAGATAAGAATTACGAAGACAAAATAAGTAAATTAGTACATAAATCAAATATAATGAAAAATAAACTGAAATTCCCATCTTTCAATAGGTGCAGCAGGGCTGTCCACACCTCTAGAGTTGAAACAGATCCATCTTGTGGATAGCTCCAGAAAAGTAGTTGGCTTGCTCCGAAGAGCCAGTGTGTGAAATACACCTATCTTTTCAAACCTGGTGTACAACTGTTGTGTTGAGGTGTTCTCCCTGGCAGGCAGAAAATGACATCGCCTAAGGGAAGAGAGTGGGAAGTTTTCTGTCCCTTAAAAGGGTGTGGTGGGCAGACAGACTCCACACACTACTTGAATCCTGACTCTTCTCACCTCTTGTTTTGCCGAGGACCTAGAGCTGAATTCACATGTTAAATGAATGCAAACATCTCCACCATCTGTGCTTTTTTTGGTTAGTCTAAGATATCTCAGTGGTGAAGAAACCAAAATCACAGCCATTTCACTCTCTCCCTTTTGGAGAGAAGGCTTTCAGCTCTGATGACAGCCATTACCGGCCTAATTCTTTTCAAACGTTTAGTTCAAATCCTGTGGGAGGGACTCGTCATGCCCGGCCATTTCTGTAGGTTGCTGGGAAGACTGTGAACTGACTGAATCAGATCCCATCTGCTGTGGTTAGCAGGAGGGGTTGGCAGGGTCTGCTGCTTTGGGGTGGGGAAGAAAGCATGGTCCCTTGCAATGCAATTCGATCATTCAGCAAAAACTGAGGAATCTCTATGTTAAGCATTGTGCTGGGTGCTTGGAAAACACAGATGCTGTGAAATAGACATGCTCCCTGCCATCGCAGAGCCATAATTAAAAAAAAATCATACATCCAGATAAATCATTACCACTTGCATAATTGCTGGGAAGAAGAGGGTGCTATGATAGAATAACAGGGGAGACCTAAATTAGGTGGGGTTCCAGAAAGGTAACAGTCAGGTTGAGACTGGTGGAGAAAGTCCCTTCCTATTTACGTACAGTAGAGTGTATCTGGGCCTCTGTTTCTCCACCTTTAAAATAAAGGGTTTCGACTGATCAGTGGTGTTGAAACTGTTCTATGGAATCCTACCTCATTCTGAAAAGCTCTGCTTTTTATATGCAAGATGCCTGCTATTCCCTTTAACTATAAATTTCATAATAGCCAATGAACAAATGAATGTTAGGGGCTCTTGTAAGACTTCCTTGAAGGGTCCTTCCATCTCTCATAAGTCTAGAGCTCAACTGCGCGGGCACTCAGGAACTGTTTCTTTGATTGGACTCCCCCCATGTCCTCTTTAAAGCCCCTCTGGCTGAGAAGCTCCAAGGACAGCTACTCAGGCCTGGCTCCTACCTCCCCTTCTTCATGCAATCCCATCGCTCCCACCCTGCACACTTACTGTTGGATGGCTGAAAATCATTGCACCTTTGCTCATCATATTGAGCTGTCAAATTCACCTGGGCCCATTGGAGGTCAGAGCTCCCATCTCTGATCCCCGGGTTCAGTCACCTGGAACAGCCTTCCCCCACGACGATTCTTGGGCCTCCTCCTCTTGTAGAGTGCTGCCACCACCTCCCAGTGCCTCCAGGTGGAAAGGCAACTCACTCCATGGGATACATAACTTTTTGATGTTGTCAGATGACTTTATATCACAGACATGGTAGAACATCATTAGAACTTTCTTAGTACTCCAATGATAATGTAGACATGTTTGTTTTTTTAAAGCCATCTCAAATTGGCAAGTAATGGTTTTGTTTGAATCAGGATTAAACCATTTTATAAAAACTCTTCTGGAATTTCTGCAGAGACGGATTTTACCTTTACATGGAGTTTCTACAGTCGACCCCTTCTCCCCCTTTTAGAAAACCAGCGGTCATTTAGTCCAATTCACTGCAATGCTCACTCTAGAACAGTAGGCAGCAAATTTCTTCTGTAAAGGCTAGATAGTAAATATCTTAGGCTTTGCAAGTCACATGGTCTCAACCATCCAACTATTCAGCTTTGCTCTTGTCATGCAAAAGCAGCCATAAACGAATGGGCATAACTGTGTTCCAATAAAACTTTATTTGCAGAAAAGGTATCAGAGAATTTGGCCCAAGGGCCATAGTGTGTCAAACTCTGCTCTAGAACATCTGATGGGCCATTTCCAATGATGGGGCTCTCGCTCCTTCATAAGGCAACTTGCTCTAACATAGGACAATTGTTTTTTTTAAAAAAAAGATCATTATAGTGCATTGAAACCCACATTGCTGTAATTTTTAAAAAATTATTTCAGACTTACCGAAAGGTATAAAGAACAACGTAATAGATATATACTCGGCCTAAGAAATGAAACACTTATCAAACACCTAAAGCCCCCGATGTATCTTTTCCGTTTTCCATCCCTTTGCATGTCTTTATTCTTTTAGTGCTTACTGCCATATTCCCAAATAACATATAACATTGTTTTGTAAATGGTATCATACTCTGTGTGTATTTCTCTGCAACTTGTTTCCTTTTTCTTTTTTGGTGTTGCTTACTATTTCCTTCCAGGGCTCTTCCTTTATCAGCCCAGGCTGAGACAGTATTTGCTTTCTTAGCAGCTCACCTATGTGGTTAGCTCAATACAGACAAACCTGTGCTTGGCAGGCAGAAGATCTAGGCCTCCCAACATCCTATCCTTGTACCACCAATCCTTTGAGCCCCTATGAAACCTTATTGTATTTCATTGTATTGATTGAGCAAAGGGTCCCAGCTCAGGGTGATTCCGGATCTTGATTCTCCCGATTTTGTGTCTCCCTTCAAGATGTTAAGCTCTGCAGCCCAGGGCAGCAGACTGCAAGTCCTGTGGAAGATCATTTTCCTGGGTTGACACTGATCTCTTAATAAGTCTTCTTCAAGTACAACATTTTACCAACTTTTGGTTGTACAGCTGGCATTTTCGCTTCGTGTCAGGAAGGCTATTATTCAATAGCAAAAATACATATGCATGTATTTTTGAATACCTTTCATGTGCAAAGAGTTGTGGGTGATACAGAGATAAAATAAACATGAGTTTTGCTCTTAAAATGCTTACATATTAGGTGAAATAAAAGGCTTACATCAGAAATGGCAATGCAGGAAATGCTGGGATAGACGCCAACAAAAGCCTTGCTGACTCCAGGCAATGGAGTATACCACCAGCCTAGTCACCCTGGCAAAAAGAAAAGCATATTTTTGCAACTTCCTGTGACTCTATAATCAATTTTTTTCCAAATAAAATGTTTTTTAATGGAAAACAGATGTTAGTAGTTGATAAGATTTGTAGAGAAGAGAATACAGACTCTTGCTTTTTTAGGAAGTGCTACTAAACCAGCTGTCTAAAAATCAATTCTAGAATTTTGTCAGGGATTACCATCAATTTCTGCTATAATTTTGTGGGTCTCCTCTCTCTCCACTTCAGCGAGCCGGGGTAATAGCTATCCTTTAGTGTTGCAGCTCCTCTCCCATTGTCCGTAATTCTCCACGAGGACAGGAATTTCTAGCTGCTGCGACTGTCGCTGGTAATGGGAAGGGGACCCTAAGCCCGACCACAAAACAGTGTGTTAATGCTCTTACTAGGCGGGTACAGAGTGCGGGGGGCCCTCTACACCTATTCTGTTGTAGCCCCTGGGGAAAAAGGGGCAGAGGAGCAGCTGGGAGAGGAACGTGAGGCCCTCAGGGAGACAAGCTGCCATTTGCTGGCCGTCACCTCAGGCGGAAACACAGAACCGCGCCCCCCTCCCCTCCAAAACCAGGTTGGCTCCTTCAGGCACGTCAGAAGTTCCGGGAAGTCGCCACTCTTCCTGAAAGCCAAGCCGCCCATGCCCGCACCTGTTCAGGTGTCAGATTTCCGCAGCCAGAACCCGGAGTCAGGGCCCGCGGGCAGCGCGCAGGCCCCCCAGCGCGGGCACGTCCTCCCGGCTCGGTCCGGAGGCAGGGAGGCAAGCGCTGGCACGGTGACGGCCACAGGGCCGGCCGCCCCCCTGCGGGGCCCCTGGCGCCGCCGGCTCATGGATCCGCCTCCACCTCTGCCCTCAGGACCCCAACCAGCTGATCCGCGCCAGTGCCCTCCGCGTCCTGTCCAGCATCCGAGTGCCCATCATCGTGCCCATCATGATGCTGGCCATCAAGGAGGCCGCCTCCGACATGTCGCCTTACGTCCGGAAAACGGCTGCCCACGCAATCCCTAAGCTCTACAGGTAGGCCCCAGCCCCGAGCCCACCCGTGGTCTCTCCGGAAGACCCCTGGGGGAGCTGAGAGGGATGGAGAGCAATGGGGGTGGGGGCATCTCTTGATGAACAGGGAGCAGGTGGGGTGCCGGCGGTGAGCGCGGCTCAGCGGGCATCGGAAAGGCCGACGGGGTGTGCGCGCAAACGCACCTTAACCATTTCTGCCGCAGTTTGGATTCGGACCAGAAGGACCAGCTGATCGAGGTCATCGAGAAGCTTCTGGCCGACAAGACCACGGTGCGTCCTGGGGGCGCCCAGGCGAGGGGGAGGCGGGCCCGCGGCCCCCGCGCGCGGCCCCTCCTCACCCGCCCCCGCCGTGGCGCGCCCGCAGCTGGTGGCGGGCAGCGTGGTGATGGCCTTCGAGGAGGTGTGCCCCGAGCGCATCGACCTGATCCACAAGAACTACCGGAAGCTCTGCAACCTGCTCATCGACGTGGAGGAGTGGGGCCAGGTGGTCATCATCAGCATGCTCACGCGCTACGCGCGCACGCAGTTCCTGAGCCCCACGCAGAACGTGAGTGCCCCCGGCCCGGCCCCGCCGCCGCCGCCGCCGCGCCCCCAGCCGCGTGTCTCCCGCCGCCCGCAGGAGTCCCTGCTGGAGGACAACGCCGAGAAGGCCTTCTACGGCTCGGAGGAGGACGAGGCCCGCGCGCCGGGGCCGGAGGAGGCGGCCGCCGCGGCGCTGCCCGCCCGCAAGCCCTACGTCATGGACCCCGACCACCGGCTGCTGCTGCGCAACACCAAGCCCCTGCTGCAGAGCCGCAGCGCCGCCGTGGTCATGGCCGTGGCGCAGCTCTACTTCCACCTGGCGCCCAAGGCCGAGGTGGGCGTCATCGCCAAGGCGCTGGTGCGCCTGCTGCGCAGCCACAGGTGCGCGCCCGCCGCCCCCCGCCGCCCCCCGCCCGGCCCGTGCGCGCCCCACGCCGCCCCGCCGCCCCCCAGCCCGGCCCACGCGCCGCCCCCCGCCGCCCCCCGCGCGGCCCACGCGCCCCCGACCCGGCCTGTGCGCGCCCCACGCCGCCCCCGACCCGGCCCGTGCGCGCCCCCCGCCGCCCCCCGCCCGGCCCACGCGCCCCCGACCCGGCCCGTGCGCGCCCCACGCCGCCCCCCCGCCCGACCCGCGCGCCCCCCTTGCCACCCCCCGCCCGCGCGCTCCCGCACGCGGCCCCCTCGCCCCCCGCCCGCTGCCCCTCGCCCCAGTGGCGGGCGCCTCCGACCCCCTCTCCGCAGCGAGGTGCAGTACGTGGTGCTCCAGAACGTGGCCACCATGTCCATCAAGCGCCGGGTGAGCCCGCGACCTCGGCCGCCGGGGCGGCTCCCGCGGGGGGCGGGGCCTGGGGAGGCGGGGCGGGGGGGGGTGCCCCGGCTTCTCGGGGTCCTGGGCGGGGCAGGAGGACGCAAGACCCCAAACGCGGGCGGAGGTGGAGGGCGATGACAAGGCGGGAGGCTCCTGGGAGGGCTGGAACCGGGGGGAGCAGGGGGGCTGCGGTGGAGCGCCTGCGCGTGCCTCTCTCGTGCCAGGGGATGTTTGAGCCCTACCTGAAAAGCTTCTACATCAGGTCCACCGACCCCACTCAGATCAAGATCCTCAAGGTGAGTGAGGGGACCCCTCCCCGCCCCCACGTGCCCGCTCCCAGCCCCGGGGGCTGCCTATTTCTGGGACCGAGCTCATGACTGCCCCTGCCAGAGGTGTTTGCTCTGGGACCCAGGCTGATGAGTGTGTGTTTGTGTGTGGGGGGGTACTTTTTACACAAGAAGTGATTTGATTTTCATAACCCCACTGAGTGTACGTTGTCTCCATTTATGAAAATGGAGGCTCAGAGAGGTGAGGTAACTGCCCAAGGTCACACAGCTCTGCTGACTCCAGAGCTAATGCTTTTCTCATGGCAGTCTTTTTTAAAATTTTTTAAAAATTTTTATAAAGGGCATTTATTTGGGGTAGGAGCTTACAGATACCAGGCCATAAAGCATAAGTTACTTCCCTCACCAAAGTCTATTTTCACGTGTTGGAGCAAGATGGCTGCTGACATCCGCGAGGGTTCAGGCTTCCTGGGTTCCTCTGGGCTCAGGTTTTCTTCTCTCTGGGCTTAGCGTTCCTCTCTTCCCAGGGTTCCAGCTTCAGCATCAAATTCCAACATTAAGAACCCCCCATTCTGTCTTTTGTTTCATGGCAGCCTTTTGCCTCTTACCCACAGGGTCGTTGTCCCACATCCGTAGCCTCCCAGGCTTTCGGGCAAATATTCACCCACAGAAAAAGTGGTAGGAGCCCAAATCTCCATTCCATTCCTGCTCTGCCTCCCCATTCTCGAGTGATCTTCCTTCAGCACCAGTGAATTCTCCAACCCCTTTCTGAGCATCTGTTACGTATCAGTGGCACTGCTAGATCTAGGGGTCAAAGAGAGCAAAATAATCAGAGACCCTGCCCTTGGAGGGCTTCCACGGTCTAGTTAGGGGTGCGGGGAGACATTAAGTAACTAATCACAAAACAAGTAAACTTCCATTTCTGAAACAGGAAAGAAACGTTTAGAGAGCTCTAAGGGCAGAAAATAGGGAGACCTGATCTGGTCTGAGAGTGGGGTGTCAAGGAAGTTCTCCCTGAGGAAAACGTGAGCTGAGGCCTGAGACGTGAAAATGAATTCTCTAGATAAATGCAGGGGCAGGAGAAGGACTGTGTTCCACCCAGCGGGAACAGCATATGCAAAGGCCCTGAGGCAGGAGGGGGTCTGACAGAGGCCTGGGTGAGTGGGCAGAGAGGGCGAGGGGGAAGGTGGCAGGAGACGAGGCTGGAGAGGGGCAGCAGTCAGATCGTTTGGGGACGTACCGGCTGCGCTGAGGACTGAGGACGTCATCCTCCAGGTAGCAGGAGCACTGCATTTTCAAGGGGGGTGGGCCGATGGCATGGCCATGTTGTAAGTGTACCCGTCAAGGAACCCATGTAAGAGGCCACCAGTCCTCCTGCGCATCGGACAAGACTCGGGACCTGTCGGCTGGTGGCCTCCTCAGGCCGAGGGTGACACGGGGCCGTCCCAAGGCTGGTTTTCTGCGCTGGGCGGCGGGTTTGGGAGTGGAGGTTGTGAAAGTGCCGCGTGTCCACCGCACAGCCCGCCTCTTTCCTGCCTTTTCCACCCCTCCCTGCAGCTGGAGGTGCTGACCAACCTGGCCAACGAGACCAACATCCCTACTGTTCTGCGCGAATTCCAGGTATGGGCCAGGCCAGCGCCCACCAGAGGGGGCTGGGAAGGTGCCGCGGAGGTCCCTGTGCTCACCGAGAATTGTCCTGGAGGAGCACCGGTGCTCGTAAGAGCCCAAAGCCGCACGCCGTCCCTGAGGCCCGCGCCCCTGTGCTGGCTTTGGGCAGGGGACCACTGGAGGGGGGGAGGACTGTTCTCTGCCTCTCCCAGGGTTTAGTCTCTGGCACTATGAGTCACCAAGTGAGGGGTCACAGCCTGCCTGGGGGTCACTCTCTGTTGGGGCGTCCCTCAGACCTACATTCGCAGCATGGACAAGGACTTTGTGGCAGCCACCATCCAGGCCATCGGACGCTGTGCGACGAACATAGGCCGGGTCCGCGACACCTGCCTCAACGGCCTGGTGCAGCTGCTCTCCAACCGTGACGGTCAGTGTGTGTCCCCGTGTCCCGCCTCGCTGGGCGGCGGGCGCCCGCCTGCGCGTCTGACCCCGCCGGCCAGCGGGCCTCCTCCCGTCCGTCCGCGTACAACGTGTGTGTGTCACGACTGGCGCCCAGGTGTTCCTAGAGCCGTGCGGGGGGCTGAGGAGGAGCGGGGCTCCGCAGGTGCGTCTCTCACCTGGGCGTGGACTCTCCCGGCACAGAGCTGGTGGTGGCGGAGTCAGTGGTGGTCATTAAGAAGCTGCTGCAGATGCAGCCGGCGCAGCACGGGGAGATCATCAAGCACTTGGCGAAGCTCACAGACAGCATCCAGGTGGGGGGGTGTTCCACGTTTCCCTCCCAACCCCCACCTCCCACGCCCCGGTCGTCTCAGCTCCCTCCCGGGAAATCCTCCGGCCTTAGCACAAGCGACCGCCGGCCCTTCCGTGCTGGTCCTGAAAGGTCTGCGGGTGGCAGGAGGGAAAGACTGGACAGTGTGACCCTGACTTTGTGCCTTAAGGTTCACTTTCCCTCCGGGGATCCTGCTGAGCTCCGTGGCCTTGACTTTTCTCCCAAACTCGGGCCTGGGGCCACCAGTTAAGAAATCCTGTGCTGTTCTGTGGCCCTGCGGAGTTAAAATACCCAAACAAGGCGCTCCTGAAGGTGCAGGAAGAATAGCGGCAGTAAAGCCCTGAGGCGCTCGTGAACCCTGAATATTGGTCTTTTAAACGGTGGCCAAGTGTGGGGCTTGACGCCTGTGCCCAGGCTAACGACACCCCGGGGAAGAGGCGAGATGCGGCCCAGGACACGCCCACCTCTTGCTCTCACACTAGCCCCCCACTCCCACTTCCAGAGACCCCCGCAGTGCGTGAGGTCAGCGCGGCGGGCCCTCTCCCTGGCCCTCCCTGTCCCACCCACATGCCCACATTGCTCCCAGTCCCCACTCGTCTCCCGCCCTGCCCCCCAGGTGCCCATGGCCCGAGCCAGCATCCTGTGGCTCATCGGCGAGTACTGCGAGCACGTGCCCAGGATTGCACCTGATGTCCTGAGGAAGATGGCCAAGTCCTTCACAGCAGAGGAGGACATTGTTAAGCTGCAGGTCATCAACCTGGCGGCCAAGCTCTACCTGACCAACTCTAAGCAGGTAAAAATCAAGAGAAGTCCCCCTGACACGCTGGTCCCAGAATCTCTGCCTTGGCGGCGTGCGGGGGCCCCCGCGGGCGGGCCCGGACTCCAGCGCCTCTCTGTAAAGCAGGACCAGGCGCCGGTGGCTGATCGGCCCGAATGGCCAATACAGCCCCGGTGTCCTCAGTTATCCTGGCCCCGGGGGCCTGGTCGGGCTGGCGGCCGCTGCTGAGGAGGCGCGCCTGTGGGCTGCGGGGAGGGGCCACAGGCACTGGCGGAGGTTCCTGCCTCCTCCCCAGGCTTGGGTGGTGCTTGGCCCTTCTCTGCCAGGGATGAGGGCAGCCAATGACATTCCCCACGGGAAGGAAGGAGAGGTGCCCAGGCAAGGAGGGGCTCAGCTAAGGAAGGACAGGTGCCCGGCCAAGGATGGGGCTCAGCTAAGGAAGGAGAGGTGCCCGGGCAAGGAGGGGCTCAGCTAAGGAAGGACAGGTGCCCGGGCAAGGAGGGGCTCAGCTAAGGAAGGAGAGGTGCCCCGGCCAAGGAGGGGCTCAGCTAAGGTGGCAACCCATTCAGGTGCCCAGGCTCCCCTGAGATGGCCCAGGAGATTGTCCTAGGAGTAAAGGACCCCACGCACCGTGGCTGCCCGCACTCACTGTCCCACTCAGTCATGCAAGGCCAGGGCGGCTGACAACAGCCCTCGAGCCAAGTCCAGCCTCCTGCCTGTTTCCTAAAGAAGGTTTCATCGGAACACAGCCATACCCGTTCATTTGCCTGTTGCCTGTGATTCTCACGAGCTGTGACCAAGTTGAATAACTGCAACAGAGTCTGTATGGCTGCGAGGCCTAAAGTTTAGACTCTCTGGCCCTCTAGGGAAAATGCTTGCCAACCCCTGACGCCAAGCACCTGGCCGATGGCTTGGTCCGCAGCAGGGCTGCGCCCTCCGGGTGGTGGCCTCCCCGCCTCCTCTGCCATCCATGGGCGGTCTTGGGGGTGTGGCCATTCTCCTCACTCACTGACCCCGGCTGCCCCCTGGAGCTGGTCCAGGCTGAGGCCACGGACATGGTCAAGGTGACACCCCTGCTCTGCTCTTGCTCAGCAGAGGAGCAGACCAGAGGCCACGAAAGTCCAATAAAGGCAGGGACAGATGGCTTGTGGGCGTGGTGGTGCTAGTGCAGGTGTTGTGACCTCCAGGGCAGCCCCCAGGTGGGTGAGTGTGCCTGTGTGTGCCAGGTGAGCAGCGGGGGGAGGGTCTGCCAGTGGCGCAGCGGGCGCCACGCCGTCTTCCCTGGCCTCCTCTCCACGTGGAAGAGCCTGATAAATAATGCAGAAGTTTAAAAATAAGACTCTTTCGTGTTATAAAGGGAATGCATACTCACCATAGAACATTCGGGAAATCCAGAAAAATGGTAATTAAAAAGTTTAATTTATCCAGAAGTCTCCCCTTAGAGAAGACATATGTTTCCCTAGTTTTATGTGGGTGTGTCTCTGTATGATCATCCAGAAGTTGTTCATTTGTCATTGTCAAATATATTAATCTTTTCATTTTTCTTTCCTTCCAATGGTTTTATGTTTAGCAAGTTCTTTAGTTAAATTTCTCACCCACAATTTCCTGGAGATGTTTTTGTTTTCTTTTTTCATATTTTTAGTCCGTTGTATTAGTTTTCTATTGCTATGAAATTACTCTAAACTAAGTGGCTTACGGCGACACATTAGCTCCCGTTGGCTCAGTTTCTGTGGGCCAGGCGCCCCGATTTTACTTAGTGTTAGGCCGCAGTCGAAGTGTCGGCAGGTCTGAGTTCTCGTCTGGAGGCTGTACTGGGAGGGCTCCACTTCCCAGCTCGCGAGCTCACATGGTGTTGGCAGGATCCAGTTCCTTGCAGTGGTGGGACGAGGCCCCGGCCCCTTGCTGGCTGTGAGCGGGGGTGGGGGTATGTGTGGGGGGTCGGTGGGGGGTGGGGGGGCCATGCTCAGTTTCTAGAGGCCGCCTCAGCTCCTTGCCACGTGGACCTCCGAAGACGGTGCTTTTCTTTCCCAAAGCCAACAAGGGGAAGTCTCTAGAGTACTCTGCTAGCAAGACGGTCTAATGTCACGTCATCTTGAGAGTGGCATCCCCTTTGTCATAGCCTGTTGATTAGAAGCAAGTCCCCACATTCAGTGGGTGGGGGTCACACAAAGGTGTGGTCACCAGGAGGCCTTCTGCAGCAGCCTCTAGCCTGCGTGCCCTCGCTGGGGCGCGGGGCCCTTGGTGGGGCAGTCTGAATGCCATAATTCCTGGGGCGTGGGCCCTTTCGGGGCGGAGAAGGGGATGAATTTTACAGGCAAGTCCAGCCCCTTGTGGTCATTGTCTGCAGTTAAGGCCATGGACAGATGGATCCAAATCCTGGACTGTTCTTTCTAGAATCAGCCTAGAACTGGGAGGTTGGAGTAGTCTGTAATCAGCTAGCTGGGCAGTCTGGGGAATGACACTGTGCAGAAGCAGATGGCGTCTTGACAGTGGACCATCTTGATAAGGGCACCCACTGGGCTTGGCCCGTAGGACGGTGTCTGCCTGACGGGGGGCCGGTCTGTGGTGAGGTCCATTGCGATGACGTCCTGGGCATTATGGGGTTGGGAGTACTTAAAAAAATTTTTTTTTACTTATTTTTTAAAACATTGAAAAATAGGTTTTATTTCCCCCAATACGTCAATGCAAACTTCTTTTTCTTTATTAGAGAAGTTGTGGGTTTATAGAACAATCATGCATAAAATACGGGATTCCATATACCACCTCACCAGCAACTTGCTTTGGTGTCATTTGTTACCACTGATGATAGCACATTTTCATAATTGCACTGCTAATTAAAGTCCATGGTTTAACTTAGGGTTCTCTGTACAGTGTTGTTCCATGGAATTAAAAAAATGTATTCTATTACCACATATATAATCTAACATTTCTCCTTTTAATCATATTCAGATATATATGTCAGTGCTTTTAATTGCATTCTCAGCTTTGTGCTGCCACCACCACCTTCCATTACTAAAGCACTTCCATCACTCCACATCGGAACCCTGCGTGATTGAGGCCTTAACTCCCCATTCCCTATATGCATTCCATCCCCTGGGTTCTAGATTCTAACTCTGTGAGTTTGCTCATTCTGATCGTTTCAAATCAGTGAGATCATATAATATCTGTCCTTTTGTATCTGGCTTATTTCACTCAATATGATGTCTTCCAGGCTCTTCTAACTTGTCACAAATATCAGAACTTCATTCCTTTGTATGGTCAAGTAAAATTCCATTGTTTGTATATACCACACTTTATGCATTCATTGGGTGATGGACACTTTAGTTGCTTCCATCTTTGGTCAGTTGTGAATAACTCCACTGCGTACATCAGTGTGCAATCATCCTTCGAGTCCCCACTCTCAGTTCTTTTGGGTATATACCGCTAGTGGGGTTTCTGGGTCTCATGGTACCTCTCTTCTTAGCTTTCCGAGGAGCCACACTACTGTCTTCCATAGTGGGTGCCACCGCTGTGGAACTTTGTGTTGCTGCCAGCAATGAACGAGTATTCCTGATTCCCCACATCCTCTCCAACACTTGTTACTTTCCATTTTTTTAATAGCTGCCATTCTAATTGGTGTGAACTGGTATCTCATTGTGGTTTTGATTTGCACTTCCCTGATGGCTAATGATTTTGAGCATCTTTTCATGGCTTTCTGGCCATTTGGATATCTTCTTTGGAGAAATACCCATTCAAGTCTTTTGTCCATTGGGTGGTTTGTCTTTTTGTTGTTCCGTTGAAGGATTTCTTTATATATTCAGGATTTTAACCCTTTATTGGATATCTTGTTTTCAAATATTTCCTCCCAAAGTACTCTTACCTTTGACTGGCACAGTGTAGCAGCTGTTGATATCCTGGAAGGGATGGCCTCGTTGTGGGCAGGGGTGGCATCTCAGTGGCTCTCGGAATGGTGTGGGACCCTTCTGCCCAGCAGCCACTCGGACCCTGGGCCAGCCTGTGGGGGCTGATGCCCCTGCTGGGTCATCATGATCAGTGTGTAACCCTAAGCCCACGGAAAACCACAGGTGGTGCCAGGCTGCCTCCTGCCACCCGTGCCGCTGCCCCCTGCTGCCCTCTGCTGCGCCCTGCTGTCCCCTGCTGCCCCCGGCACTCTGGTGCGTGTGGGGGCGTGCACTTGGGTTGTTACATTTTTTAAGGAATTCTTTATTTATTTCTCTCCCCCCCCCACCTTGTTTTGTGTGTGTGTGTGTGTGTGTGTGCTCTCTGTCTGCTCTTCTTCATTTTTTCAGGAGGCACTGGGAACTGCACCAGGACCTTCCACGTGGGAGGGAGGCTTGGAATCATTTGAGCCCCCTCCCCTCCCTGCTTGTCGTGTCTCTCATTGTGTTCTTGTTGCGTCGTCATCTTGTTGCACCAGCTCACTGCCTTGCTGGCCTTCTTTAGGAGGCACAGGGAGCCAAACCCGGGACCTCCTGTGTGGTAGGCGGGTGCCCAAGGGCTTGAGCCACGTCTGCTTCCCATATTTGGGGGTTTTGACTATCTTGATCAGGAGAGTTGGGGACATGGAGGCCAGATGCAGGCTTCCCCCCAGGTCCGGGCAGCCCCCCTCCGTCTGCGGCAGACGGTGAGGGCAGGTGCAGCAACTACTACTCTTCAACCAGTAAAAGGGCACTCTCTTTTGCTGGCCCAAGGCAGAGGAGTCTGGGCCCAAGAGACAAGAAGATGCAGTGGCACTGGCGCAGCAGGGACCTGGGGGGCGGGAAGGCTGGGTGGAGGCCCAGCAAGCAGGGTGAAGCACTACTGGGCCCACTGCCCACTTGCCGCTCCGTGTCGCCCCAGACCAAGCTGCTCACCCAGTATGTGCTGAGTCTGGCCAAGTACGACCAGAACTACGACATCCGCGACCGAGCCCGCTTCACCCGGCAGCTCATCGTCCCCTCCGAGCAGGGTGGGGCCCTCAGCCGCCACGCCAAGAAGCTCTTCCTGGCACCCAAACCGGCCCCCGTCTTGGAGTCATCCTTCAAAGGTCTGCAGCCAAGCATAGGTAGCCTTGACCTTCCGCCCGAGGCCGCGGCCTTGGCCCACCCCGCACTTCTGCGGGCAAGGCTTCTGAGGGCTTGCCCTCCGTCCCCGCTGGCCCGTCCCTCCTGCCCATCCAGGGCTCACTCTTTTACCTGCTCACGACTCACCTGAGCCCCTGCCTCCGGCCTTTCCTCGGGCCTCCCCTTCCATCCCCTCCTGGAGAGGGCACTGGGTCTGGGAATAGACGTCACGATTTTAGATGCCGAGGACCTGGGCGGTGAAACAACACACAAGAGATAGGTGTGTGCTGGCAAGGGTCCTGGGCGGCGGGTCCCAGCCGGAGGGCGCCCAGCCTGGCCTCAGCCCTGCCTCCGTTCTCGGGCGTGGCAAGGACAGGGGCTCCGAGGCTGAGGCCCACTGGGTGCAGCGTCTCCCCGCTGGCCCCAGGGGGCGTCACAGGCGAAGAGCCCCCTTCACCGGGCGCGCTTCTCCTGGGCGTCCTTTTGTCCGGCTTTTTCTCTTCCCGGGCCTCCGGAACAGAGAGGTTTTGAGAGGTGGGGACAGTTTGAACATCTCCCAGGAAGAGGAGAGTGGCTCCTTTCGTCCTGGCACAGCCGCCCCCACAGGTCCCTGGGCTGCCCTTGTCCAGCACATGCCCAGCCTCTGAGCTCGGCCCTCCCCGCCCGTGCAGCACCTGGCCACACGCTCCCCAGCCCGCCTGCCGGCCTCTCGGTCGCGGCCACCCTCCTCTGCAGGCCACCGCCCCCCGAGCCTGCGCGCAGCCGCCACTGCCCCTCGGACATTGGGGAGGCCCCGGGCAGGCCGGCCGGCCGCAGCCCCTGTCCTCTCCTCCATGGCCTCCTGCCTCGGCTCCTCAGCCCCTGCCCTGGGACACCCTTTTCTTCCATCACGAGGGCCTAAGGGTGCGGTCAGGGTGGAAGGACCCATGGGAGACCGGTCCGTCCCTTTCTCCTGCCAGCTCGGGGGTCTCTGTCACAACAGGGCACAGCTCCCAGGGCCTTTCCTCCCTGCCACTTCTGACCTCACCTCTCACCCCGCCCCCAGATCGAGACCACTTCCAGCTGGGCTCCCTGTCCCACCTCCTCAATGCCAAGGCCACGGGCTACCAGGAGCTCCCAGATTGGCCGGAGGAAGCCCCAGACCCATCTGTGCGCAACGTGGAGGTCAGCGGGGGGGAGGGTTGAACTGCGGGGGGGCGGGGGGAACGGGACGGGACGGGGGTAGCGGCAGGGAGCCCTGGCGGTGCTGGCCCGTCCTGCCCGCGCCCCGCAGCCCTGCCCTGAGCCTGCGACCCGCTCACGCCCCTGCAGCCCTGCTCACGCCCCGCAGCCCTGCTCACGCCCCGCAGCCCTGCTCACGCCCTCCCCACGTGCAGGAAGAAGACCTCGCTCTTATTGAGACCCACGTGGGCCTGTTGGGCGAGTACACTGAGGTCCCTGCCCTCTGCGTGCTGTGCGCCCTTCCTGCTCTGTGTGCCACACCCCTGCCCTCCCCACCCTGTGCTGCACCCCTGCCCTCCCTCCACTCTCCACGTGCTGCACCCCTGCCCTCTTCATCGTGTGCTGCACCCCTGCTCTCCCTCCACTCTCCACGTGCTGCACCCCTGCCCTCCCCACCCTGTGCTACACCCCTGCCCTCCCTCCACTCTCCACATGCTGCACCCCTGCCCTCCCCACCGTGTGCTGCACCCCTGTCCTGTGTGCCACACCCCTGCCCTCCCTGCTGCACCTCTGCCCTGTGTGCCACACCCCTGCTGCCCCTGCTGCACCCCTGCCCTGTGTGCCACACCCCTGCCCTCTCTCCACCCTCCAGGTGCCACACCCCTCCCTGCCGTTTGCTGTGCCTCCTGCTTGGCCTTGCATGCCCCCTCTGCTTGCATCATCACTTCCCCCTCCGTGACCAGGGCCTCTTTCCTCCTCCCCGTCATTCCCTTTTGGGGACAGGAGCAGGCAGGGCCCAGGAGAGGTAGGGTGAAGAGGAAAGGCCCCGCTCTTTCCTCCCCCTACTCCAGTCTCCAGGAAGTGACCCTCCCCGCCCCACCCCGCCTCCAGGTGCCTGAGTGGACCAAGTGCTCCAATCGGGAAAAGAGGAAGGAGAAGGAGAAGCCCTTCTACTCCGACTCTGAGGGAGAGTCGGGGCCCACCGAGTCTGCGGACAGCGGTGAGGGGACGTGCAGCGCCGCGGGCCCTTTGCGTCCTGCCCACGCGGGCACCCGTGGGGCCGTGTGCCTGGGGTGTGTGCGCGCGCGTGTGCGCACTGGGGGGTCGGACGTCGCAGGCGGGTGCGGGCCGTGCATGGGGGTCCATCTGTGTCCCGCTCGGGTCCAGCTGACGTCGGGGGGCCAGGGGCAGGTCAGGGGCCCCGGGGCCTCAGGGCCGATCCTGAAGCCAGGGACCCAGGGCTCCTGTTGGGGCCGCGCGGAGGCGTGAGGGAGCCTGGCCCACTTCCCGCACAGACCCCGAGTCCGAGACCGAATCGGACAGTAAGAGCAGCAGCGAGAGCAGCTCCGGCGAGTCCAGCAGCGAGTCGGACCACGAGGAGCAGGAGGCGGACGAGGAGAAGGGCCGGAGCAGCGAGACGTGAGCGCGGAGCCCGCCTGGCGCCCGCCTCCCCCACCCAGGGAGGCCCGCGCTCGGCCTTGCCGGGCCGGCTGCGGAGCGCCTGCGCCTCGGGGGAGCCGGCTCTGCGCCCGGGTGTCGGGGGCCAGGGGTGGGCTCTGCGCCCGGGTGTCGGGGGCCAGGGGTGGGCTCTGCGCCCGGGCGTCGGGGGCCAGGGGTGGGCTCTGCGGGCCGAGGCCCCGCCCCCGCTCAGGGCCGCCCTTCTCCTCGGGGAGGGGCGGGGGGGGGGGGGCATCCGGGCCAAGCCTGAGCCCCGCTCGTCCCCTCCCTCCCCCTCCAGCGAGCAGAGTGAGGAGGAGGGCGAGAGGAGGAAGTCGAAGAAGAGGAAGAAGGGGCCGGAGGGGCGAGGAGGAGGCTCCTCGTCGGAGGAGGACAGCGACTCCAGCAGCAGCTCGTCGGACTCGGAGGGGACGTCGGGGTCCGAGGAGGAGCGGGTGGAGCCCGCCCCCTGGAGGAGAAAGACGGTGAGAGCCGGTGGCCGAGGCCCCTCCTCCCCCTCCCTCCGGCCCTCCTTCCCTCCTTCCCTCACCCCTCCCCTTTCCTTCCCTCTTTCTCTCTTCCTTCCTCCTGCCCTCCTTCCTTCACCCCTCCCCCTCCCTCTCTCCTTCCCTCTTTCTCTCTTCCTCCCTCCCTCCCTCCTTCCTTCACCCCTCCCCCTCCCTCTCTCCTTCCCTCTTTCTCTCTTCCTCCCTCCTGCCCTCCCTTCTTCCTTCCCTCCCGTCCGCCTTCCCTCCTTCCCTCTTCCTCCCTCCCTCCTTCCCCCCTCCCTCCTTCCCTCCCTCCAGCGCTCAGGCATCTGCCCACCAGCCAGAGCTGACCAGGTATCACGATAGCGCCCCCAGCCGGCCGCGCCCCCTCCTCTTTCAGCCTCCCAGCAGCCTCGGTGCCCCCGCAGCCAAGGAGATCTCCCTGCTGGACCTGGAGGATTGTGAGTTGGGGGCGGGGGACAGGGAAGGAGAACGGGGAGTGTAATTTCGGAGGACGGGTCTGTGAGGTCTCGGGCTAGGTTCCCCTTGTCCTGGGAGTGGGGGGGGCCCGGGGTGGGTGCCCTCGGGGAGCCTCGGGCCAGGCGCCCCGCTGTCCGTGGTGCTGAGCCGCCGCCCTCTGGCCGCGAGCCGGCCCACCTCGCTCCCGCCTCCTCCGCAGTCACCCCTCCCAGCCTGCAGCCCGTGTCCCCGCCCGCGGTGGTGTCCTCCAGCCTGGCTGCCGACCTGGAGGGCCTGACCTTCACAGACTCCTCCCTGGTGCCCTCGGTGAGCGGGACAGGGACGGGCGGGGTGCATGATGGAGGGGACAGCTGCACGGCCATGGGGGGCAAGGCAGGGGCAGGCTCCCCCCTCCGGCTCATCCCCGGCTCCCCCCTCCCTCCCTGCAGCTGCTGAGCCCCGGGCAGGGCTCCGGGCGGCAGGAGCTGCTGCACCGCGTGGCCGGCGAGGGGCTGGCCGTGGACTACACCTTCAGCCGCCAGCCCTTCCCTGGGGACCCCCACATGGTGTCTGTGCAGATCCACTTCTCCAACAGCTCCGACACCCCCATCAAGGGCCTGCGCGTGGGTGCCCCCAAGCTGCCGGCGGGCATCAGCATCCAGGAGTTCCCTGAGATGGGTGCGCCAGGGCGCCGGGCAGGGCAGGGAAGGGGGCCTCTGGGCAGGGCCAGTCTTCCCGTGGTTGCCAAGGGGGCAGCTGTGGGGGCACAGAGAGGGCGTCGAACCCTTCCGTGGCCTGATGGACTAGGAAACAAGGGGCTCCATGTCAGGCCGGGGGGTGACGGAGGCAGCCACACTGTATCAGGGCAGACCCCAGTGGGGTGAGGGTGGGACGGGGTTGTTTGGAGGTCACAGGAAACCAGGGAGAGTCGCCGGGGTTCCATGGAGGAGTGAGGGGAGTGGGTTCCAGGCCTCTCGGGTGCTGGGGTCTCCCCTGTCCCCCGCTTACCCTGCCTCACACCCCTGCAGAGTCCCTGGAACCTGGAGAATCTGCCACTGCTGTAATGGGCATCAATTTCTGCGACTCGACCCAGGCGGCCAACTTCCAGCTCTGGTTCGTGCCCGACTCGTGCTGGGGATGGGCAGGTGGGCCGGGCCTGAGCTGGAGGTGGGGGGGGGCAGGGTGCATGATGGTCGGGAGGGTCCCCATCCTCCTGCTGCCCCCCAGCCCTGCCTCCGGACAAAGCGGGAGGTGGCAGGAGCATGGTCAGCCTCACCTCCTGACCCTCTGCCTCCCCCACCCAGCACCCAAACCCGGCAGTTCTACGTCTCCATTCAGCCGCCGGTCGGGGAGCTGATGGCGCCCGTGTTCATGAGCGAGAACGAGTTCAAGAAGGAGCAGGGTGAGTGTGCCAGGCAGGGGGCCGCTCAGCACCGCCCCGGCACCCCTTCAGCGCCACCCACCGCCGCCGGACGTGCGTGCTGGGGGGGCCACCGCCCTTCAGACCAGGGGCGCCTGGCGGACTGTGGCTGGAGCGGTGGCGACGAGGCTGGCGTTCCGGCTGGGCCAAGCGTGCTAGCAGGGCTGTGGGGGCTCCTGCCGGTGCCGGGGGAGTCCCTAGCGCTGGGGAGTGGGGAGAGCAAAGCTAGAAAGGAAAGGTTTAGTTTAGCATCTGGAAGCCTCGAATGCCACGCTGAAGGGTTCCAGGCCTAGGGTTTCAGAGCCGGGAGGGGTCTGCGAAGTCATCAGAGCCAACCTCAGTGGCAGAGGACTCGTGCCAGGAGACTCCGTTTTCCTGGCAGTGCAGGAGCCCTGGAAGGTGTGGGCCTGAGGCCTCAGCATTACGCCAAGAGGCCAGCAGTGCCCAGAGCTGGGGATGGGTGGGGAAAGCGAGCAGCGGGCCAGAGGCAGCCCAGAGACGGAGGAGCGCCGGGCCCCCCGGCCTGGCGTCCAGTTCTGCGCCTGCCTCTGACTTGGCGCATGACCTTGGACTCAATTCTGTGACTGGCTGGAAGGCGGTGGCCATAGATCTGTCGAGAGCCAGTGAGGACGTGGCTTAGAGCCATGGCCAAGGGAACGACGGCTGAGGCCTGGGGGAGCGGGCCTGGGAAGAGGGGGCCACGGGCACCTGCCCAGAGAAAGAAGCTGTCTCTGGAATCCCTGGCTTGTTCCCTTTGCCTAGACAGGCATTGACAAACTTCCTCTGTAATGGGATGTAAGGCAAACGTTTGGGCTTTCCTACAACGGGCTCCATCACTACTCAGCTCTGTCTCTGCCGCACAAAAGCAGCCGCGTAGACAATACGTAAATGAATGAGCCTGGCCGTGCTCCAAGGAAACTTCATTTATGGACGCTGAAATGTGGGTTTCATGTACATTTCACAAGTCACGAACTCCTTTTCTTCTTTTGATTTTTTTCATCCCTTTAAGAATTTAGGAACACCACGTGCCTTTCGGGTGACAGGCTGCTGGCTATACATAGAAGCAAGGGGGAAGGATGGCTGGGCGAGGGGAGGGCAGCCCGCCTCGGGATGAGCTGACTTTGAACGCCTGTGGGGAATTCGGTGGGGGGGGGACGTCTGCCGTGTCATCGGCACTGTGGGCCTGTGCCCAGGCGACACTTCTAGGCTGGAGTCATGAGCACAGAGGTGGTGACGGAAGCTGTGAGTGCGAGCCCGATCACCCTGGCAGAGGGATGGGTGGGAAGACGAGATGAGGCAGAACCTCGAAGAACACGTGCGTTCTTCAGGAGGGCAGGAGGGGGTGTGCGAGGAGGGGCGGCGGGAGAGGCGGGAGGAGACCAGGCGAGGGGCCCAGGCAGCAGAATGCCTCGGGCACCTGCAGGCCGGGACAAAGACCCTCAGGTCCAGAGCACAGAAGGCCCCAAGGGGACAGAGACTAGCCGCAGAGGGAGCCCAGGACTTGAGGAAACGGAGTCCTCTTTGGAGGACACGGGCCAGGAACGGGGGGGGGGGGGGGGGGGGGCGGGGCACGGGCACGATGAGGGGTCTCACTTCTGGAGAGGATTTTTAGAAAAGGGGGGACTTGCACAGGGAACACCTGAAGGTACAGGGGCAAGAAAATGTCACTAGTCAGGAATGAAGGGGACGGAAGATACAGGAGAGGGATGCGCGTTCTCAAAAGCAGAAGAATTGGGAAGCGGCAGGGGGAGGAGAGTGCAGGGAAGGCTGCTGTGCAGAAGGGCAGGTGAAGGTGCTCCCCAGTGGCCTAGAACTTGGGAGTGGAAGAGGGGAGGTCAGCCCTGGAGAAGCAGAGCTGCTCGGGGTGCGGGAAGGCCCCGGAGCCTGGCCAGGTCCAGAGCTCTTGCTGCAGGAGTGTACTTAGGGACCCGCCTGGGAGGGTGGCCTGGGATATTTGGAGACTGGTCTGGCTGGCTGAGGGCCAGGGCCTTGGCCCGGAGTCCAGAGCCATCCGCGATCTCCTTGAGGGCTCTGGGAGCTGGGAGGGGGTGCACGTGAGGTGGAGGAGTACCCAGGAAAGACCGAGGGTGTGGGGGACCTCTGAGGGTTGACCGGCCCCAGGGTCTGTGGCCACTGCCAGGATGTCTGCTGGTGGAGGACCCCAAACAGTCTTTGGTCGAAAACTTAGGTATGGGAAGTGGATGTGGCTCAACGGATAGGATGTCCATCTACCATATGGAGGGTCCAGAGTTCAAACCCAGGACCTCCTGACCCGTGTGGAGCTGGCCCATGCGCAGTGCTGATGCGCACAAGGAGTGCTGTGCCACGCAGGGATACCCCCGGGTAGGGGAGCCCCACATCCAAGGAGTGTGCTGTGCAAGGAGTGTGCCCCGCATGAAAAAAAGCGCAGCCTGCCCAGGAGTGGCACCGCACACACGGAGAGCTGACACAGCAAGATGACGCAACAAAGAGAGATGCAGTTTCCCAGTGCCGTCTGACAATGCAAGTGGATGCAGAAGAACATACAGCAAATGGACACAGAGCAGACAACAGGGGGGATGGGGAGAGAAATAAATAAAATAAACCTTTAAAAAAAAGAAGACGTGGGTCAAGGCCTGGTGGGCTGGGGGAGTGGAGGAGAGTGGAGCAGGGGGGCCGGTCCGAGAGGCAACGCGCTCCCCCCAGACCGATGGTGGCGATTGGGCCAGCCCTCGAGGGAGCCCAGTGTGAGGAGAGCCTGAGAGTTGGGCGAGCAGGCCCAGGGGCTGGCCCCTGGCCCACGGTGACCTCTCCCCCCAGGACAGCTGACGGGCATGAACGAGATCACCGAGAAGCTGACGCTGCCGGACACCTGCCGAAGCGACCACGCCGTGGTGCAGAAGGTGACCGCCACTGCCAACCTGGGCCGCGTCCCCTGTGGGGCCTCCGATGAGTACAGGTACTAGGCCGCCAGTGGCGGGGACACGGTGGCCCTGGGGCGGCTGGGCTGCAGGGGGGCCCCCGCCCCGGGGCTGAGCATCCTGCCCCCCCCCCCGAGCTCAGGTTCGCCGGGAGGACGCTGGCCAGTGGCAGCCTGGTCCTGTTGACCCTGGACGCCCGGCCGGCCGGAGCCGCGCAGCTGACGGTCAACAGCGAGAAGATGGTGATCGGCACCATGCTGGTGAAGGACGTGGTGCAGGCCCTGACCCTGTGACGCCGGGCCGACGTCTGGACCGCCGGCTGCGTGCGCTCTCCCTCTCTGTCCTTTCGGCCTTCCCATCTCCGGGGTCGTCTGTCCCTCTGGGCTCCACCCCAGCCCCCCCGGCCCCCTCAGTGGCCCCCGCTCAGGGAGCCAGCAGCGGCTCCCCTCGGCCCTCCCAGCCTTTGTAGCTGTTTACGTAGCAGAGTCTCAATACAATGTCTCCTGCCTGGATGCCGGCTCACCTTTCCGTTCCTGGGGGGACAGGTCTTCTAAGGATGAGCATTACCGCCTTCGAGGGGCGGCTGTGATGGCCTCTCGGGCCCCCAAGGTGACTGTCTCCAGCTGAGCAGGCATCCCTGGGGAAGAGCAGTCTGAGCAGGGGTGGGCGCCGTCTCGTCTAAGAGCCTCTGCCAAGCGGGACCTCTGGAGGTTGGCAGTTCCCCTTGGTTCCCTCATGGCTCCTCGGGAGCGGAGGACTCATGATGCGGGGAGTTCCCCAGACATGGTGCGGGGTTCGGTGTATGTCAGGTGCACCTGGATCGGGCCCCTGGAGCCCCCACCCGGCTGGGGAGGTGACCCAACTGGCCAGGCTTAGAGCGGGGCTTTCAGACCCCCGTGCGTCAGATGTCCTGCGGGTTCTGTCAGCACCCGGCTCCCATCAGCAGGTCGGGCGGGGCCCGGGACTCTGATTCCTAACTGGGTGCCGGCAGCAGATGCCGCTGCTCCATGGGCGCGCTTCAGTAGCAAGGACGGCGAGCCCCGTGCCCGGGACGGGCCTTCTGGGGCTGCCGCGGGGGCCAGCACGCTGCCCCCTCCTTCCCTGCGAGCAGAAAGCCGTGGTTCCAAGGTGTGGTCCTTTCCCATGTGTTCTGCCAAAAATAAAAAAAGAGTATGTGGGAAGCGGCTGTGGCTCAAGCACTTGGGCTCCCGTTTACCATACAGAGGACGTAGTTCGAGCCCCGGGACGGCCTGGTAGAAAAAGAGCAGAAGTGTCCCAGGCCTGCGCGGTGAGGTGCGAGCCCCGGTGCTGCGGCTTGGAGAGGCGCAGGTGCCCCACGAAGCGACACACCAGAAAGACCATGACACAACCAGATAGGAGAAAAAACCACTTAAGTATGTGATCAGCAAGGTTAGGAATCACGGTCTTAAAGGTGAAAGGAGCCCTTTTCCCACGGCCTTCTCAGAGCCTTTACTGTGCTGGTGCGCACTGTGTCCCCCTCCCCCCAGAGAGGGGCTGGGGTGTGCAGTGCTGCCCAAGCTTAGTTTTGACCTGGGAATGCTTTTCCCACAACATGGCTTACCTGACTGGGTACAAGGAGCGCACTCCCGTGGTGGCTGGTGCTGTGGAGAGCGAGACTCCAGCGCATGGCCTCCCCACAGTCCTGGCGGCAGCACCCTGCCCCGCCTCCCCGCAGCCCTGGCGGCAGCACCCTGCCCCGTCCCCCCGCAGCCCTGGCGGCAGCACCCTGCCCCGCCCCCCCGCAGCCCTGGCGGCAGCACCCTGCCCCGCCCCCCCGCAGCCCTGGCGGCAGCACCCTGCCCCGCCTCCCCGCAGCCCTGGCGGCAGCACCCTGCCCTAGTGCTTCGGGGTAAGACGGCGAGGCCGGTGTGGGCCTCCGCCTCCCGGGGAGGGAGAGCAAAGGCCGTGCCCGGGCCTCCCCCGCCTCCGGCTCCGGGGGCTGGGCTCGGGGACCCCGTCAGCAGCTGGGGCTGCTGCTTCCTGAGGCCCTCAGGGCTCCCAAGGGCCCCTGGAATCTCTGTTACTGTCACTGCAAGCTCTGAAATGGAACTGGTCCACCCTCAGGGACTGCTTGAACGGGGACTCGTCCTCACTTCTGAGTCTGACTCGGCCCACGGCACTGGGGGGTGGGGGGCAGCTATTTTCCAAGACATGAGGACCAGGGCATTCAGAGAAGTCCCTGTCAGCCGTCCCCCCGCAGTGCGGGCCCCAGAGGGGTCCCGCAGGAACCAGGAGAGCAGCGGGCTCGTCCTCAGAGCTGCCACAGTCCAGATTCCCACCGGGACCCACTCCCCTGAGTGAGGAGCGGAGAGCCGGGGCCTGGCCGCAGCCTTGCGCTGGGCGCTTGGGCCGTGTCCCGGGCTGTGAGGCTGGCGACAACAGCCTCTCACAGGCGCGGGGTTCCTGGCTTGTCTCGGGAGGGACGGGAGGCAGAAAGAGTGGGGTGTGAGGAGGGGGACGACGACTCCTGGCTGGCCTGGAGAAGGCCCAGGCACCGGCTGCCTTGGCGCAGGAGGGGCGCACGGGTGCAGCGATCCGGCCCAGGAGGAAGGCAGAGGGGCCCGTTCTCTTCCGACCTGGGGGGACAGAACCTCAGAGAAGAAGGGGGAAGCCTGCCACGTCGCCCCCCTGAGCCAGCCTCCACAGGGCTGAGGCCCACGGCACACACGCGTGGAAGATCCCATAGGCAGGAGACGAGGAGCCCCGCTTCCACCCAGGCACCCTCTGTTCCCAGCCACGTCGTCGCCCGTGTTTTGTCCCTGACTGAGCCTTTGCCGCGATGGTAACTCTGTGCCTTGGGCACCCAGCCCCCGGTTCCCGGATCTTGGCCAGAGGAGAAGGTGCTTCCTGTGAGCCGCGCTGATGGGGAGGCCAGGGGCCGGCCCAGGGCTGGGGGGTCCAGGTGGGGCCTGGACCGCACAGCAGAGGGGGCAGCGCTTGTAGGGCCTTCTGGGGCCCGGGGCAATGGGAGAGTGGGGGAAGGTGGAAGTGGAGCAACCCCGCTAGGGGGGGCAGAGCACCCCTGGGGACCACAGGCCTCGAGAGGGCAGAGGCAGTGAGCCCGGGGAGCACCTGTGAGCAGGAGCCAGTCCAGGGATGGCGCCAAAGTGCCCTGGCAACCAGGGAAGAGACTGGCTTCAGTTTCTGGCCAGGCCGTGGCAACTGGCTAGCAACAGTGGCGGGGTGGCCCGGTGACCCGGGTGGGGTGGGGTGCAGATCCAACTAGGGTCACTAAGGAGGCCCCAACAAGGACCCCGTGCCCAGGCCCGGACCCCCAGCCATCCAACCGGCCGGTGGCCACATGGGCATGATCTGAGGGACACTGTGAGGCCCCCCCACAACGGCACAACCCGCAGGTCAAGGGGGTGGGTGTTGGGTGACACTCCCTGGCCTGGCTGGGAAAGAAGAGGGAAAATAATAGAATTGGGGCCCACCAGAGGTCCGGCCCCTGGAGAGCTGGGATCTTCTCCCCGGATCTCTTCCCCAACTCCCAGGCACATTCGTGTTGCTCTCCCTCCCTCCCACTTCTACGATGGCTCCACATGGCAGAAAAAAAAGCCCTGCCCGTGGCCCCGCCTTCCTTCCTCAGGCGTTTACTGAGCCGTGCCATGTGCTGGGCACTGGCGACAAAGCTACGGGCCGGTGACCCACCAGGGGTGGAGGGTGGACTGTGGAAGCAGCGCTGGGGCCCGGCGGTTCCGGTCCCTTTTACCAGCCTGCAGCTGGCTGTGGGGCGGGCTGGGAGAGCTGGGAGGGGTGCGGGCGGAGGAGCGTAGACGCTGCGCTCCCAGGCTGGGGCCGCGGGAGGTGAGCTGGCCCCTCCTTCCATCGCTGCCTGGCCAGTTTTGTCTCCGGGGTCAAGAGAAGGACTGTGCCCTGGTGCCCGCATGGGGCGTGGGGAACACGGGGACGTGGACCATCCCCGAAGGAAAAGAAGCCGCGTGCCCCCTCTGGGAGCTGCTGGTTTGACCCCTTTGTCCCTCCTGCTGTCCCCCACACCAATGACCCGTCTACCAAAAGAAAAACGTAAGGCTGCATAGTTTGCCCCTGCCTGTTGGGAACCCCCATACTCACTGTCCCCTTATTGCAGGGGATGCATCAGTGCCACCGGGGCCTCACAGCTGGGCCTGGGACTCTGCTGACGAGGGCGAGCAAGGCTGGGGGAATCTGGCACCCCTGAATATCTCACTGATCACTTCCTATCCTGGTGCCAGTGAGCCTCCAACCCCAACCCTTTTCAGATCTCCCACCCCCAAATTCCTCCTGCATGGAGAGAGCCCCAGCTTCCCAGGGGCGCCTGGAGAACAGAGGTTGGCAAGTTTAGAAAGCATGCTTCCCTTCTGTGCATTATGTCCCTGTCCCTGGGACTGTTTTTTAAACGTTTAAACTTAACCACAATATACATACAGAAAACTGTACAGATCCCAGGTGTACAACCTGGACGAGGGTCCATAGAACAAACCCACCCCTGTGACAGCATCAGGACCAAGAAACAGCGCGGCCGCCCGCCGGGAGCCTCCCTCAGGGCCCATCGGGTTTGGGGCATCAGAGACCTCGGAGCTCTGAACTGGCTCCACCCCATTCTCCAAGGGGCTGGGGGTCCGGGGAGGGCAGCACAGACTGGGGTCTGCCGATGTCAGGACAGGGACGTGCTTCCAGGGATGTGTTCCCACCAACCCTTGGGGCAGAGAAGGGGGGTGAAAAAAGCAGGGTTGTCTTCCTATTTTGACGGGAGAGAGAGCGAGGGAACAGCCCTGGGGAAGAAAGAGCTCAGGCAAGGTGGCCTTGATTTAGTCCTGGATGGGCCAGGATCCCGGCAGGTAGAAGGGGGGTTGGGAAAGGATGAGGCACGCTGCTTCCCACGGGGACGAGAGCAAGATGGAGGCCGTGAGGTCCTGACCCTTCTGCCAACCACGAACTGCATACTCTTGAGTAAATCTCCAACCTCCTCACTTTCCTTAGCTGCAGCACGAAGGGGACGGGCTCTCCGATTCCCAGGTCTCTCCCTGTGCTGGGACTCGGGACGCCCACTAACCCCTTTGCCGGCACTTCAGGACACTTGGCACTCATCTGATCGTGGGGCAGCCAGTTTCCACGATGGCCCCAAGGAGCCCCCCTCCCAGTGTGCACGTGCTGGTGTAATCCCCGCCCCCATGGTATCAGGGTCGGCGCGTGTGGTGACTTGGAGCTATGCACCCCGGAAAAACATGGTCTTGAACTTAATTCATTCCTGTGGGTGTGAAGCCAGCATAAGGAGGACCTTTTAATGAGGTCACTTCAGTTAAGGTGTGGCCCAAATGAATCAGGATGGGTCTTAATCTACTGGAGTCCTGCAAGAGCAGAATGAAACGCAGACATATGAAGAGAAAGCCGCAGGGAGCAGCCAGAAGTTGAAAATCAGTGGAACACAGAAGAGAAGGGAGAAGAACCCGCCATGTGCATTGCCATGGGACAAGGAAAACCAAGGACAGAGGATGCTGGCAGCCCCCGAACGAAACAGTCCCATGGTAGAAAGCATCGCCTTAACGAGGCCTTGATTTTGGACTTCTCCTAGCCAATAAAGCCCCATTCTTTAAGCCAACTCATCGCATGGTATTTCTTTTAGCAGCCAAGAGGCTAAAACAGTGTGTGTGACCAATAGGATACAGCAGAAGTGATGGTACTGTCACTTCCAAGGTGAGGTTAGCAAGGACACCGCACCTCTATCTCTGGCCACCTGCCATGTCTCGAGCAGTCCTGTGGAGAGGTCTGCGTGACCAGGAACAGGGGCCTTTTGCGAGCAATCGCGTGAGCGAGCTTGAAGTGGATCTTCCAGCCCCGGGAGAGGCTTCATGAGTGCGGCTCTAGCTGACAGCTTGCCTGCAGCCTCAGGAGAGAGCCTGAGCCAGAACCACCCCAGCTCAGCTGTTCTTGGATTCCTGATTGTCAGAAACTGGGCAAGATTTTAAATATTGGGTGTTTCAAGCTACTTATTTTTAGGGTAACTTATCAGCAATGAATAACTAATAAATCCAGCCCTCGACCCCCCTCCTAGGAACTTAGATTCTACCTAGCCACGGGCTTGTCCTCAGAGGGCACCTGTCCCCACACTCTCTGGTCCCACGCTCAGTGCGGAAGGGTATGCCAGAACTGGCTCACGAGGACTTACTGGTACTCTTCTGGGAATTGTGCAGGCCAGTTGATTCACTTTGGTAGGTTGAAATCAGCCAGGTAGGAGTATCTATACCACGGAAATGAGCAAACACAGCAGATCACTCCCCTCCCCTGGCCAACTGTGAAACATTTCCCAGTCCACTGCTGCCTTTCATTACCCATCCTGCCATGCTGTAAAAAACTATTTTGATATATTTTGGTTTAAAGAATAAAATAACTACTGTTGTACTGATCGCTCAGCTGAAGAACTAAAGGACTTACCAATGCAATTGATGTTTCCTGCATTTCATAATTGTAGTATATTGCATATTTTGTTTTGTTTTCAGGAGGTACCAGGGATTGAACCCAGGACCTTGTACAGGCAAAGCAGGTGTTCAGCCACTGAGCTGCATCTGCTCTGCTGTACTGCATGATTTAAAATTTTATATAAACGACATCTTAGAAAAATGGATGTGGCTCAATTAATTGGGCTCCCGTCTACCATATAGGAGGTCCAGGGTTTGATCCCCAGGGCCTCCTGGTGAGGGCAAGCTGGCCCACATGGCGAGCTGACCCACGCGAGTGCCAGCCAGCTCGGGAATGCAGCCCCGCGCAGGAGTGCTGCCCTGCTTGGGAATGTCGCACTGCGTGGGAAAGCCGTGCCGCACAAGAGCGCCAGCTGACATGCAGAGCTGGTGCAGCAAGATGACACAAGAAGAGACACAGAGGAGAGAAAATAAGAAGATGTAGCAAAACAGGGGCGCTGAGGTGGTGCAAGAGAGTAATTGCCTCTCTCCCATTCCAGAAGATCCCAGGATCGGTTCCCGGAGCCACCTAATGAAAACACAAGCATACACAGAAGAACACACGGAGAATGGACACAGAGAGCAGACAATAGGGGGAATGGAGTGGGGGAGAGAAATATATAAAAAATAAATCTTAAAAAAAAAGACAGTATATATATTCTTCTACATCTTGCTTTTTTAAACTCAGTATTGTTCGAGTCGTCCATGTAGACCTGCTTAGCTTCATTTTCTTTTATTTATATGTAGTATCCCATTGTATGATTGTGCCACAATTTATTGATCCACTCTCCTATCGGTAGGCATGTAAGCTTGTTTTCTTTATTTTATTTTATTTTTCCAATTATGAACAGCACAGCTATGGGCAATTTTACTGATGCCTCGTTTAAGCATCCGAGAGTTCCTCCAACACGTTTACCTAGGAGTGGAATTGCTGGGTCACAGAATATCTGTGCTTCACGACTGTGCTTCACGACAAGAATGTTCATAGAAGCTTTCCTCATAAGAGTCCCCAAACTGGAGAAGAAACAATTAAAATGCCAATCAACAGGAGAACAATGAACAAGTCATGGTGTATCCACATGCAACACTACTTAGCAGTAAAAAGGAAAGCACTACTGCTACATACAACAACAAGGATGTATCTCACAGTGCTAAGTGGAGTGAAGGAACCTGGGCACTTATATGATGCTCCAGAACAATTGAAAAGAATCCATGATGACAGCAGTGAGAATTGTGGGTAACTTGAAGAGGGAGCTATAGAGTGGGAATGGGCATGATGGAATTCTATGGGGTTCTGGAAAATTCCACGTCTTGATGCAGGTGGTGGTTTCCTGGATATATATATGTACAAAATCATTGAGCTGTACACCTGTGATCCATGCACTCTATGCCCTTCACTGCGTGCTACCCTTCAGTTTAAAAAAATGCCAGAAATAAAAGCAAAGCCTAAAGTAGCTGAACTGGTTTATACTCTCCCTGCCAGTGATTCTTGCTTTTGGGATAATGAGATTTTTTTCATTTTTGCCCATCTGATAGGAAGTGGTACCCTATGGTGGTTTTATTTGCAAATCCCTGGTTATTAGTGAGGGTGAGCATCTATTAACATATTTATCGGCCAGTTGACTTTTCTGCTCTTGTAAAATGCCTGTTCCCATTTTCTGCCCATTTTTCTTTGTGATTGCCTTTTTTTCTCATTGATTTGCAGAAGTTCTTATATATTCTGGAAGCCAGTCCTTTGTAGATAGATATATTGTGAATAACTTTTTCCCAGTCTATGAACTGTCTTTTCTAGTTTTAAGTAGTGTCTTTTGATAAACTAAAGATTTTCATTCTAATGTGGTCAAATTTTTTAGTCTTCCTTTATAGCCTGTGCTTCTTATTGATAAAACGCATCCCTCCCAAGATAACAAAAATAATCTACATTTTCTTCTTTAACAATTTCCAAGTAATGCTTTTCACATTTTTTGTCTTTAACTCACTTTAAAGACTTGTGAGTTACGATGCTTGTGAGTTGGTGTACGATTGAAAGTGGGGCTGATCTACTCTCTTTTATCTCCCTTCAAAGAAAAAGAAAAAAAGATTTAAAAGAACACGATTTCTTCTGCACAATGCCTGGCAAAACTTGAGCAGAGACTGTGTTCCCACTTGACCTTGCCGTCCTGAGTTCCTAAGTGAGTCCCCCTCTGGATCTTTTGCAACTGGGGCATTTTCTCCCAGCACTCTCCTGTCTCCTTGCAGCTCTCTGCCAGCTGTGGAAGTTCCGAACACCTAAGCACCTACTACATGTCTTTCAGACTCATTCCAACTGATTACAGTTACACTTAAAACCCGTATTATACGTCTGGGCTTGCCTGTAGGGATGGTGCCAGGCATAGCTGGGCTCAAAGGCTGTTTGTCGACTGGGAGAATGGATAATGCTGCCCGTGTGTTCCTGCCACTTCTGCCCCTGAGCAGCTGTGGGGACCTGCTCCAGTCATTTCATGTCTCCACCTCTGTTCCTCTCCACACCCTGCCCTCCGGATTGTGGGCCCCTTCCAGTTGGAGGTCCTGTTGTGCCTGTGTCACCTCTGGGCAGGGAGCAGGGACTCACCGGCCTCTGAGGCCATGGCTCTATTTGGACTCCACCGCCCCTTCCTGCTTCATCTGCAGTGACCCCTGGGATCAGTCTCACAGAAGTTCAGACATAAGCCTGCCGGTGGTATTGTTTTCATCAGTTTTAGAGAGCAGGATCTAGAGCTGGGGTTCTTAACCTTTTTTTGTTCCACGGACCCTTTACTAGTCCACACACTACACTGTACTTTTTTTTAAGATTTATTTTCATTTAGTTCTCTCCCGCCTCATTTGCGTTTGCTGCCTGCTCTCTGTGTCTATTCATTGTGTGCTTGTCTTCTTTTTAGGAGGCACTGGGAACTGAATCCGGGACCTCCCATGTGGGAGGGAGGCAACCAATGGCTGGAGCCACATATGCTCCTGCTTGTTGTATCATCTCCTTGCCTCAGCTCACTGTGCCAGCCTGCTGTCTTGCTCGTCTTCTTTAGGAGGCACCGAAAACTGAACCCGAGACCTTCCTGTGATAGGCGGTTGCCCAACGCTTGAACCACATCCACTTCCCTATACTGTGCATTATTTAACAAATATATCACATCCACACCAACGCGTTCCCACAAGAATTTCAATTCAAGCTCACGGATCTTTGTTAAGAACCCGGCTCTAGAAGCAGAAGACTGCCTGGAACTTACTCCTAGTTCTGCCACCATTAGCTGGGCATTCTTGGGCAAGTTACTTAACTTCTCCCAGCTTCAGTTTCCTTATTTGTAAAATGAGTTAACACAGGTGAAGCACTTAAAACTGTTCCAAACACATAGGAAGTGCTCAGTGAAAGTTAGCTGCAACAGAAAGTTTAGGAAGAGAGATTTTTGGCAGTAATTTTTGTTCCAAGTCACCTGAAAGATGCCTTTATCTTCCTATGGCTAGGAATTTTGAAATATGAAAGAGCTCTCAGACACTTGTTCCCTTGGGCACTGTTCCAGGTTTCAGATTCTTTTTATGCCCAGCTTCGGAGCCAGGGAAGCGAAAGGGGAGCCAGTGAGCTGCATGGGGACCCTGGACATGCTGAGCTTGGCCCTGTTAATTTGAATTGGTGACCAAATTTAAAAACAGGACGATGTCATATTGAAAAAAGAAAAACCTGTATTTCAAGTTTTCTTGAAAGAACTGGCTGTGCTGGGACCTCATTCCTACACGCATGAATGGTGCCCATCAGCTAGCCGCCTTTCTAGATGTCCTCTTGGTGCTCTCCCCCACTCTCTGCTTAGCTCCTGTGCTGTGGGCATCCGGGTGTGGCATCCCTTGAGAGGACAAGCAAGATACAGCACCTCCTAGCCGCTGGCCTGGGCTGCTTGTGGGCCAGGGTGAGACTGGGATGGGTGACTTCCCTGGAAAGAAGGCTCCGGGAGGGAGGGTCCCTTGCAGCTAAGCCATGGGGTGAGCTTCCCTGAGGAGGCTGGAATGGGTCATCTTGAGGAGGGAGGGTGGATGGCTAAGGAACTCCTCGGAAGGGGAAGGGAGGGTGGAGCAGCTGGAGTCTGGAGGATGCCAGGGCCCCGTCCTCTTCTGCCCCTGCAGCCATCACCTGCTGCCTGTAATCGCAGCAACTCCAGGAAGCTCTGCCTGAGCACGACTGGTGGCTGCAGATTGGCCAGCTCTCGCTGCACGCAGTCCCTCTGTGGACTGTTACTCCAGCATCTGTTCTCCCCCTCCCGCCTTCCCCCCATTAATCCTCCTGAGACGCTAGGCGGGTCCGTGCACTTTCTGGCCTTTCATTGCCCCAGAGAAGAACCTGCAATGACTCCGCCCTCCCCTTAGCGGTGAGACCCAGACCACCTGTCTCCCCCAACTGCCAGGAGAAGCCTTGAGCAGCGTGAGAGCTTAATAAAGGCGACGCTGCTGAGGAGATAACATGTATAAAACACTTAGTGCTCAATAAAGGGTGATTTTTTCTCCCCCACATCCCCTTGTCCCCCCTCTCCCTTTGTTTTTCTGTCCGTCCTCTATCTAGCCGCTGGGAATATCTTAGAAAATATCTGATACTGTCATTCTCTTGTTTACAATCTTTGGGAGTCGCCTGCAAAATAAAGGCCATTCACAAAGCGGCCGCAGGCTCCTCTCCGCTGGGCACGCATTATCCTCTGTTCTGGTACACGGAGTCGCTCTGCTCAGCCCCCGGCTCCCGCCTGGAATGCCCTCGCCTCTTCGGTGCCCGCCTGGGGCCGCCATGCCGCCTTGCTGACAACAGCCCGGCCCTCTGTGGTCTCTCCCGCCCCCTACTTTTCTGGAGGGGGGCGGCTCTCCTCGACCGGCCCGTGCCCCTCCACCCCTTGTCCCCTGCCAGTGCTTCTTTCCCGTCGCAGCTCTGCGGTCGATCCGCACGACCGCGTTGGGAGCGGTTTTCCCAGAGAGCTGAGGGCCAAAGAGGATCCCTGGCGTGTCTGGGAACTTTCTAGAATCCCCGGGCGCCTGCGGCCCCCTTTCCAGCACATGGAGCCGTCGGTCTAATGCCAGCGCGCCTGCTGGAGGCCAGGGAGGAAGGTGGGCGCAGGCGCATGCAGGTTGGCCCTCGGCTCGGCGGGCTCCCTGGGGGAGGAGGGGCGTGGGCGCAGGGCCTTGCCGACCGAGCACGCCCCTGCCATGTGCCAGGGGCTTGGAATTCGCGCCCGGTTTTGTCAAGTGGGAAACCGAGGACAGGGGGAGAGGGCAGGGGTCTTGACCGAGGCCACGCGGTGCCTGGAATGCCGAGGCGAGGGCCGGGGGCCGCCAGGGCGGGCTGGGGGCTGCAGTGGCCGATGGCGGCGGCGGGGGAGGGCGCAGCGGAGCTGGCGGCCGAGCCGGGGACTGGGGTGGCCCGAGGCGGGGGAGGGGTTCCGAGCCGGCGTGGGGGGGTCCGAGTTGGGGGTGGGGATCCGAGGCGGGGGAGGGGGTCCGAGCCCGGGGCGGGGGTTCCGAGGCGGGGGAGGGGTTCCAAGCCGGTGTGGGGAGGTCCGAGTTGGGGGGGGGGTCGGAGGCGGCGGCTGAGGCGAGGGGGGGCCGAGCCCGGGCCGGGGGCCGAGGCGGGGGAGGGGGCGAGCCCTCCGCGTTGCCCGCCGCCAGGGGCGGGGCCGGCCGGGCGGGGCCGGCACAGGTGCTCGGCGTCGGGCCGGGGGCGGCCCCGCGGGCTTCATAAGTGGCCCCGGGTGCAACGCCGCGCGCAGCTCGCTGCACGGCCTCTGCCCACGTGCCCGCGCGCCTCCCGCCGCGCCCGCCGGCCGGTCCGCCCGGCCCGCAGGGCCCCGCCGGCTCCATGGCGTTCCCGCTGGTAAGAGCCGCCGCCTCAGGAGCGGAGCGGGGCGGGCCGGGGCGGCGCCCGGGCGGCGGCAGCTAACGGTCCGCGCGCAGCCTCGGCCGGCCTCCCGGGCCCCCCCCCCCCAACCGCGGCCGCCCCCGAGCGCGCGGGTCCCGGGCGGGGCGCGGGTCACGTGCCCGCGGGCGTGGGGCCTCGTGAAGGGGTGTGTGGCGAGGGGGGCAGGGAGCCTCCTCGTGACTCAGGGCCTTTGGGCTTAAAGGCGCCGCGGCGCGCCGGGGTGGGCCGGTGGGGCCGCCCAGCCGCGCCGCGTCCTCGCTGTGGCTTCGAGTGGCGGGTCAGACGGGAGCTGACAGGAAGAGAAGGCGCCCGGGCTCGGAGCACGTCCTCCACTTGCGGCCGTCGCACGTGAAACCCGAAGCCGCCGGCGCTGGTTTCTTCGGCGCGTCTAGTCCGCTCTCGGGGAGAGGCGGGGGGGAGGGGGGCAGGCAGCCCGGGCGGGGCTGCCGGTGGCGAAGACTCCGCGCCGGGCCGACGGGCCTAGAGGGCGCGCCGCGACGGCAGCGGCCGCGGCCCCTTTAAGGCGGAGGGATCAGGGCCCTCGTGCCGTCGCGCGCTCGCTTCCCCAGGCCGAGGAGGTCACGTGGCTTCACACGTTCGATTGCGGCGGCCGCCCGCGTTCCGGGGGCTCCGAGGTAGGGTCGCGCGCGGGGCGTGGGGGTGATTGGGCGGGTGCGACTCGGCCGTGCGCGGGGCAAGACCGTGCAGGCGGCGACCAGGGGGCCGCGGGGCTGGTGGCTGCGAGGTTGGTGGCTGCGAGGTTGGTCTCGGGGCTGTGGGCGAGGGACGTGCAGGCCGCGGAGGTGGCGCACGCTAGGCCGCGCCGGCCTCTGCTGTCGCCGAGCCGGGCATGTGGCCCCGGGCTCTGGCGTCCGGGCGTTCTCGCCTCAGCCTGGTCTTGACGGGTGCCCGGGTGGGTGGCAGTGCAGGACCCCAGCTCTAGCGTCGGTGCTGGCGGGGCGGCGGGCGGGCTGGTCGACCAGCTGGTTGGGAAGGCCCGGGCCTGGCCCGGGTCGAGAGACGCATGGCAACCAAGACCAGGGAAGGCTGCTCCTCCTCGGTCGTCTCACTCGGTGTCACTCCCGGGGCGTTTTCCTCCCTTGTGAGTATTCTTTGCGGGCCCCATCCGCCCTGACTTCCTTGCCTCATTCCCAGAGGGCTCAGGGAAGGCCTTAGTCCTTGCAAGGGGCCGTGGGTGTCGGGTGGCCCAAGGCCACCCCGGGGAGCAGAGGACGAGCAGGCGGGCGCCTAGGCTCCCGGATGCAGCCTGGCGTGGACGCGTTGCACATCTTGGTGGCAGTGCTCTTGAAGGCCTTTGCGCCGTCCTCTCTGCTAGGATGACTCTTGTGGAAGAGCGTGAAGCACAGAAGATACTAGAATAGGTCTTAGAATGCGGGGTTGCCCGCTGCCAGGTCTCGGGAACGTTCCTCCTCGCCTCGCCCCAACCAGCAGTCTCGTCCCCGATTCACGTTGCATTTCTCTGGCAACGGCTTCCTTTGGTCTCCCTGGCTACGGCTCTACCTCCTCACTCGCTCTTCTGGCACCTGAGTAAACTCCTGTGTGCGTCATTTGCTGCAGCGAGGGGCGAGTGCGTTGGAGTAGGCTCTCTGGAAGGCGCAGGTGTACCTCCTGCCTCTGGTCTGCCCCTCAGGTGACATCGCTGAGATGCGCCACCTGCGAGTGTCCACTGAGGATAGTTTGCATCCTTAGGCTCAGGTTCTCTTTGAGCCTAGGGACACATGCTGGGTTAAAAATAAAAATAGGCAGAACAAAACCTTGGAAACTCGAAGTTGGCAATTGTTTTCCCGGTTTGTTTTTATGGTAGATGGAAAAGGAGTGGAACTTCTGCTGCTGGAGCTCAGCAGGGCTCTCGGCGGTTGAAAGCCCCTAAGGACGGTAGTGTGCCGGCCCCACCACTGATCTTTTGTCTTTCCTTATTGAGCTTTCTCTGAGCTGCATGGCATTCCCCGAGCACGTTGCTGTAGAGTTTTTATTTTTTATTTTCTTTTGTCACAGTGATTTAAACTTGAGTGGCCTGGCAGTGAATGCTCAGTTTATAGAAATAGGGTTTAAAAGTTGACGACTCTGTGTAAGTCACCTTTGAAATATAAAAATTCTTGCCTTTCCCCCTCCCAAGTGTTTTCTTATAAACATCTCCTTGGCCAATTTGTGCCAGTCTCTCCTGCAAACAGGAGGCTGTGAGCTGATATATATAGACATTTGCAGTTTGGATTGGGCCATAGGCACTTGATATAGGAGTGGTTTTGTGATTTCGTTGTGGGTTTTTTTTTTTTTGGTCATGTGGTATATAGACTGGTATCCATGAGGCAGAAAATGGAGGAAGATGATAGGAATAGTAAGATGCAACACTCATCACCAAAGGTGTTACCAAGTAAGCTAATCATAAATATCTGTCTTAATAAATATTGCCACTGGGTACCAGAGTGTAAATATTGTTTTTAATCCTCAAAACACATTGCAAACCAAAATCTCTCTAGGGACCTGAGGTTAGAAAAAAAAAAAAAAGGGCCTAAAGAAAGGGGGGGAAGGAAGGAAGAGTAAGTGACTTTTGGACAAAGTATGTTTCTCTAAAGCAGGTGTTCTTAACTTTTTTTATTCCAACGACCACTTTGCCAATCAGGTGAAGTGAGTAGTGCTGTAATTTATTTATTGCATACATTGATAAGTGAAGGAAATGCTAGATTTCAGTTAGAGGTCAGAGAAAATATAGTTGTTTTTTTTTTTTTTTTTTTTTTCCTTTCAGTTCAAGCTCATGGACCCCCTGAAATCTTTCCATGGACCCCTGGTTAAGAACCCCTCCTCTATTAAAAACAAACAAAAAAACCCCTTCCTCTACAGGGAACAGCTACTAGCAAATTGTTGCCAGGCAAAAGTGTGGGCCCAAAGTTGATGGATATTTAACTTCTTTCCTAGTTTAAGCTGTCAATCTCTATTTTGATGAATCCTCTGATTTAAATGTAGCAATTAAAAATTTTTAAACACTGTATTGATGAAATATAATATGCCTCTGGAGATTGGATTCAACCTGTGGGCCAGTTTAAGATGTCTTAGAGCATCCCTGTTAGACACACACACACACACACCATTTTTCATATGAAAAGGCTCAGAAATCAAATTGCATGGGTATTAAGTTATGGAACTAGGATGTGAACCTAGGTCTTTCTGGTGCCAGAGCTCAACCTGTTCCTTATATGTGAGGGTATTATCAGTGGTGTGTGTTGTATCAAAAACTTAGTCGTCTGTAGGCCGATCACATTTGTAGGCAAAGTGAACCTTAACTGGATTGGAGGGAATCTCGAGTTGCTGTGAAAGTCGGTGTGGGTCTTGCTTCTGAGCATTAGTGCATCAGTGTTGATGGCAGGAGGAATGTGCTGTGTCTTATCATTCCATGCTGTGTGTCAGAACAGTTAGCTGATCCTGAGAGAACTCGTGGTCTGGAGAAAGCAGGCTCCTCCTACCATGGGGATGACCCTCTCAACCCTCTGCACAAAAGAACAGACAGTTAAAATTTAAGTAACCTTTTCCTTCTAAGACAGGCACATTTGGAATTATATTTAGGACCTACAGAAGTAGAGTGGAGCTTATTAAGTCTTGCCTTTCCTCCCATAACTAAAATTCCCCATAATACTGCCTCTTAGATTTTTCAGGAAGAATAAAAAGTGTTTTAGCAGTACATGGTAAATCTGGGATAAGTACCCAGGGAATAAAGCAGCTCTGCCCCAGGAGCAAGTTTTATTCCAGGCAAAATTTAGAATCTCAGCAGTGTGCATACCTACACTAGCAGGTGTAAAGGGTGTGTACATTTATTTCTATCTTACTTCCAAATAATTAAAACCAGCGAAGAGCTTATTCAGAGCCTTTGCCAAAAGTAATTTTTTCCCTCTGAGAATACAGACTCAAATACAAGCTAGATAGCTCTTGCCTGTGGTCTGAGAAGGTTTTTGAAAGATGACAACTCAAAAATAATACTTTCATCTGCTCCTTTAGCAACCTTCACCAGCCTTGCATTCAATTATGAACTCAATGCTTGTAGATTTTTTTTAGAGGGGGTGGGGAGGTGAATAAAGTATCTTTCTGCTAGTGTTTATGATAGGTTATTATCTGTACATGCTTTCTCATTCATTGGTTTCAAGGTTCTTTTAAAGGAGCATTCCCTAAAATTTTAAGTGTTTGTTTAAAGGACAAATTAATTAGTGGGTTTATATTTCTGGCTTAAAACTTGGGACAAAAATGCACACCAAAACCAGATACTAATATTTAGGCTGTTATCTTTAGTTGCTGGTGGTTGTGGCAATAAAAGAATCAGGGGATCATATAGCAAGTTATTTTCTCTGCTGTGGGAAGAGTTGTGGTAATCCCATCCTGTTCTGCAAATGTGCTTTTCCTAGACAGTATCTAAGCTGTACTGACTCTGGGGAGAACTTGCCAGACAGCCCCCCGAGGGGCTGGGAAGCGGATTGGATCTCTAGTTTGGGATGGAGGAGGTTACATAAAGGATTTGCTTTTATCTGTAGTTTGAATTAAAACTGAGAAGCACTAGATAGACCTTGCAGTGTTTGTCAGGCCTTATGGATACTACTGATGTTGCCTCCCTTCCCCTCCCACATTGCAGCTGTGGAAATGCTCTTTATTTTTTTTCCCTGCTATTGTTGCAGCTTGTTTTTAGTTAAACCTGTTTGAGTTGGAAGTCTTGCTTAAGCACAGATTCTAAATGAAAGTTTATGTTCAAGTTAGGAGGCCCCAGAAAGGACATTTCACAATTTTAGTAAACTGGCTGAACAGATTATCTAAAAGGTACATGACATAATATTTCACATTTTTCATAGGAAAGCTATTTGACTTTCCATAAAAAGTCATATCCAAATTTCAGAGTATAAAATTCACACTGTAGATAGTTAAGTACCAGTGAGTTTTGTTATTTGGAATTTAGAAAGACTCCTGTTAGGGTTGTTTTATTTCCTTGATATGTGAGTGTTTTAAAATAACACAGGCATAAGGAAAAGTCTCTGACTAAATGGGATTGAACTTTGCTTTCAATAGTTCAGAAGAAAGTTTAGGCATGGATAACCTTTGAATTTTACTTTTTTTTTTGTATTCCTGTTTGGTTGGAGCAGGCCTTTTAGAATATAGTAAGTTAACACTCTTTTTGTTTTGGTTTTTAAGGTGTTTTTGTGGTGACTTCCCTTGAGGTAATTGGAGAATTCCCAGAGGGCAAGTCTAAAGATTGATTTTGTGTGCTAAAATTGGGTCACAGTTGCCTGTAGCTGGTGATTCTGGGAATAACTTGACTAATAGTGTTACTGGTTTCTTTAGCATATTATGCTGATGTATATGCTGTACCACCCCAGTGGGTTTAGCACAATTGTCTCTATTCTCCTTTGCTAAAGACTTGGGAGTAGCTCTCCTCAGTTAGAGAAGAGCAGTTGCCTGGAAGAGCAGGTGGTGCTTTTTTGTGTCTTTTGACAGAACACTTAATCTTTTACAATTTAACACCTGTTTTCTCTCTGCCTTCTGATTTTGTACTCCTGGGCTCTGACTGTATCCCCTGAATCCTCTGTCTCCTGAGTTGCCTGTTTCTTTTCTCCTGGGACATTTATTTTGAGCTGTAATCTTTGAATTGTTTTAAAGTTCAAAAGGTGTTAGGAGACCTATCTTCCAGGTATAACTCAAGAGTTGTCACTAAATCCAGGTTATGATGTCCAATTCTTTCCTTTCATGGAATTGGAGAATTAAGTTTAAAATGAAATGCCATTGTTGTGAGTTTATATGTAGTGGGTGGGTCATCGAGTCAGAATAGGAACTCAGGTCTCCTCTGTCCCATTCTGGTGTAATTTCTAGAATTAATACACCTTAACCTCTGCTCTGTTAGTCTCTCATTATCTCACTTTACTTAAATGAGATTTTACTTCATTTTGTTCATAAGACTATGATTGTGGTTAATGTGAATAAAGGAGTGTTCTGCTACAGCGGAGATTCTTAACCTTTTTTGTTCCATGGACCCCTTTGCCAGTCAGGTGAAAACTACGGACTCCTTACAAAGTCTACAGTATACTGTGTATTATTTAATAAATATATCGTACCTGCTCCAACATGGCCCTACAAGAATGGTTTTTTGAATTTTAATTGAAGCTCGTGGATCCCTTGTTCAGAACCCCTGAACTACCAGGTGCTAATGTGGTGAGACATGGGGAAAATATAAATAATGTAATGTATAGACTATAGTCAACAACAATATTGTAATGTTTTTGTAGCAGAAGCAAAGAAGGCACTATATTAATGCTAAAGGTAAAAAATACGGGGTTTGTTTTGTGAGATAAGAATATGATTAAGCATTTTTTCTCTCCAGTCTTCATTAATAAGGAGACCTTGATTATGTCATTTAACTAAATCTGTGTTCATCTGTGTATCTTTCTGAACACTTGAACAACTGAGTGAGTTGTTGAAATTAGATGAGATTACAGTGCCTGGGCAGAACTTTTTAGGAGTAATGCTTCTATAATTTTAACTACCTTTTTCTGTTATTTTACTTTTTGAATTTGAAATAGTTTGAATTAAAAAAAGACTTTATTATACCCTATTTTTTTCTTTCTCCTGTCTCCTCTTTTCTTGTCCTGGCCCTTGCAAGCTTCTTTCTCCCCCTGAATGCCACATTCCCCATGGTTTAGTGTGTTGGATCATCCCTTGTTTTTGTATAAAGGACCCATGTATTCCTATAGTATCAAGTTTTAGGTTGAACTCTTTAGCCCTGATTGTTCTCAAGACGTACGGTGGGTCTGATTGTCCCACTGAATGATTATATTTATCTGACGCATATTAAACCCATCAGGTCTAAAAGCAAAACCTCCCTCTCCTCACCTCCCAGGGCTAATCTAATTTGATCCTTTTCACCCAATTAGTCTTGATTTTTTCCAACTATATTGTCTCTTGGGGACAAGAACTGTTTGGGTGTGTGTGTAGGGTGTGTGTGTGTGTAGGGTATGTGTGTGTATTTTAATCACTAGAAGCTCCAGTATAGGATGCTAGGGAAATACATACTCCTAGTTCCCTTCTGGAAACCTCTTCCCAGTTTCCCTTATAAAGCCTTTCATGACCCTAATTCCATGTCTCCCTTGGCCTTTGTATCCATTCATTCCTTTTTCATTCCCATTGTTACCATTAGTTCAGGTCCCTCCTGGAGGAGTATTTCAAACTGCTCTTTCTCCCTTTCTCTTCAGTTATTCCTGCCTATTCACACTGCCATTCTTTGGATTTCAGCCACACAAGTGGACTCACTGATTCCCAGATGTATTTCTCTGACCTCTGTTTCTTGGGTTTTACTTGATGGTTTTATCTCCTAAGCTGTGTGGTGAGCACTGGATGAGAGGACCTTTTTCTACATCCTTTCTCCTTATACCCCACATCGGAATGAATGGTGAGGTGTTGACTTGATTAAATACAGGAATTTTAAGGTGAAACTGAAATTTCCCTTGGATTTTTTGACTCATAGAGGTTGAGTTAGTTCTGCTGGACAGGAGGAGGTGCCATCTCTATTACCCTGCTGCTGCTTTTTTGCTCATAATGCCCTTCTTGAGATTGGGAGGATCTCTTAATGCTCAGGCCTCTGAATTTTCACATGAAGCACTGAGACAATAGCCTTTCCCTGCCCTTGTGAGAGGCTTCCCTCACATCTTCAGATTTGTCTCAGAGCAGTTGCCTGACCTGGTCTCCATTTAGAGTTTCTCAGTCTTAATGCAGAAGGAACAGGGAATTTGGCATTGGGGATCCTTATTTGAACTCTAGTGTCTATAGAGTGCCTTTGAGCAAAATTTTCCATTTCTCTAAGCATGTCTTTATCTTTTTTGTTAGGTGAGAATGATAGTCTCATTCTTGTGAAGAACAAAAGAGACTGAAGGCTCTGGAAACCATTGGTCTTCATTATAGGCCCTATTCTTGCCTTCCACAATTGGACTTATTGTCCTTCACTATCCTTTTTCTCCTATTACTGAAGAAGTGTCTTTCTCCCTATCCAAAGAGAAGTTTGTGCTTTGGAACTCATCTTTTCTCATATCCTCTTGGTCAATTATCCCTGCGACAACTTTCACCTCTGTAAACGTGATTAGTTCTCTTCATGTTTAGACCTATCCTTAGTCCCACTCTCCCCTCCAGTAGCCACTCTCAGTGTCTTTCTTTAGCTTCCCCATAAGCTTAGGTAAGAATAAAGCCCCGGCTCCACTGCCTCCCCCTTATTTATCTAATTCCTTGATGTCTGGCATCAGATACTCCTCTCCCTTTCTACCCAAGCTCTTCTGAAACTTGTTACCAAGTTTAACATGACCTTTTAAAATCTATGGACATTTCTTGAGCCTTTCAAGATGTTTTCATTCCTGCTTGGGTGTTCCTATAAGATTTTTGAAAATTGTAAATCTGCTCACCTTCTCCATGGGGCAGTGGTTCTCAGACATTTTGGTCTTGGGAATCCTTTACACTCTTAATAATTCATTGGGGACCTTGAGCTTTTGTTATGTGGATCATATCTTTCAATATTTTTATTAAAATTGGAAAGAGGAATTAAATTTATTCATTTAAAATAGCAACGCTGTTAAATGCTAACACATTGTGAAAAATTATGTTTTCCAAAACAAAAGAATTAGAGGAGTGGTATTTGTTTACATTTTTGCAAATCTCCCTAGTATCTGGCTCAGTAGAAGAGCTGGATTTTCCTATTTGCTTTTGTATTTAATCAGTGTTATTTTGGTTGAAGAAATTCCAGCCTCCCATAGATAAAATAGTTGTAAAAGAGGAATTTTTTAAAAATTAATTTATTGAAGTATATCACTCATACATGAATATACATAAATAAGTATATAATAGTTATTTATGTTTGTTTTCTAAGTTCACATCATAAAGGACTCTCATAACTCACCCTACCACCAGTATCTTGAACTGTTGTTAAACCTTTTTAACTAATGATTAAAGAGCATTGTCAAAATATTACTCCTGACCAAGGTATTTTTCCCCCAACCAACCCTATTTTTATCTTTATATTATTTATATATGAACATACATAAACAATTAAGTGTCTATTAAAAGTTGTGAACTTACAAAGCAAATGCATAATATCATACAGGGGTCCCATACATCAACCCTCCACCAATACTTTGCATTGTCGTGAGACTTTTTTAAAAAATTGTGAAAGAGGGAAGTGGATATGGCTCAATGGATAGAGTGTCTACTCTATGGAGGGTCCAGAGTTCTCCTGACCCACATGGTAAGCTGGCCCACGCACAGTGCTGCCACACACGCAAGGAATGCTGTGCCACGCAGGGACGCCCCTTTGTAGGGGTGCCCCTCGCACAAGGAGTGCACTCCGTAAGGAGAGCCACCCCATGTGAAAAAAGCACAGCCCACCCAGGAGTGGCACTGCACACACGGAGAGCTGATGCAGCAAGATAACATGACAAAAAAGAGATGTAATTTCCCCGTGGCACCGGATAATGCAAGTGGATGCAGAAGAACACACAGTGAATGGACACAGCAGACAACAGGGAGGAACGGAGAGAAAATAAATTTTAAAAGAAATTGTGAAAGAATATTGTCAAAATCTTGCTCCTAATCATAGTCCTTACCTGACATTAGGTGTGTTTTTCCCACAACCCACCCCATTATTATTTTTTAAATATATTTTTTATGACAAAAGTTGTAAACTTATAAAACAATCAGGCACATGTGCAGAATTCCCAAAAACCCCTCCCCTCTATCAACACACCACACTGTGGTGGACCATTTGCTGCAGATAAGACAATATCATCTGATTGTTACCATGACCATAGTATACTTCTAGCTCACATTTTCCATACTGTCTCATTATCAACACAGTACATCTATTGCATAGATGCAAGAATATTATATTACTGTTAACCACAGATCACTTGAGTTTTATTTTTCCCATACTTCTCTGCATTCCCAACACTCTGCAGTAGTGAGGTACATTTTCTCTAGCTCACAAAAGGAGTCTTGAATCTGTACCATCAACCACAGTTCTCATCCACCTCTTGATTTACTGTGCTATTCAGTTCCTAGATTATTCTCTAGCATCCTGTCAGTTGGCATTTACATACCTAAGCTACCATTTCCACTCACATCCCCATTTATAAACTAGCTATTACTATGTTACCATCCACTCTACATTTCCATGCTGTTTTATGGTTCTTTTATTTTTAGGTTTTTGATCCATTTTGAGTTAATTTTTGGATAAGGTGTAAGATAGGGGGTCCTCTTTCCTTCTTTTGACTATGAATATCCAGTTCTTTCAGCACCATTTGTTGAATGGATTGTTCTGCCTGAGCTATGTGGGTTTGAGAGGCTAGTCAAAAATCACTTGACCGTACATGTGAGGGACTGTTTCTGAACCATAAATTTGCTTCCATTGGTCTTTGTGTCTGTCTTTAGGCCAGTACCATTCTGTTTTTACCAGTCTAGCTAGGTAATATGATTTAAAGTCTGAAGACGAGGGTTCGCTTTTCCTTTTTATGTTTCTGGCTATTCAGGACCCCTTACCCTTCCAAATAAATTTGATGATCATGTTTTCCTTTTTTTTTTTTTTTTTTTAATGCTGGTGGAATTTTTATTGGGATTGCATTGAATCTGTGTATCAATTTGAGTAGAATTGACATCTTAATGATATTTAGTCTTCTAGTCCATGAGCATGGAATGGTCTTCCAGTTATTTAGGCCTTTTAAAATTTCTTTTAACATTGAGTTGCAGTTTTCTGAATACAAGTGCCTTATATCATTTGTTTAGTTTATTCCTATTTGAGTTTTATCTGTCATATTTTATTTTCACCACTCTTTTGACACTTTCAGTTTTATTAATATAATCTTCATTTCTAGACTCTCTTCCAGGCCTCTCTCTTCTGTCTTTTCAGGCTCTAGCACACCCTTTAGTATTTCCTGAAAATCTGGTCTCTTGCTTAGAAATTCTCTCAGTTTCTGTTTATCCGTGAATATTCTAATTTCACTCTCCTTTTTTTAAAGACAGTCTTGCTGGATGTAGGATTCTTGGCTGGAAGTTTTACTCATGTAGTATCTTAAATATATCAGACCACTGTCTTCTTGCCTCCATGGTTTCTGGCGAGAAGTCAGCACTCAATCTTATTGAATATCCCTTATATGTTATGCATTGCTTTTCTCTTCCTGTTCTCAGAATTTTCTCTTTGTCTTTGGCCTTTGACATTCTCATGAATATGTGTCTTAGAGTTGGTCTATTTGAATTGTTTTGGATGGGAGTATGTTGTCCTTCTTGGACAGGGATATCTATATCCTTCAATAGGGTTGGGAAATTTTCTACCATTATTTATTCAAATATTCTTTCTGCCCCTTTTCCTTTCTCTTCTCCTTCTTGGACACCCATGATACAATATGTTTGCATGCCTTTTGCTGTCATTTAGTTTCCTGAGACCTTGTTCAATTTTTTCCATTCTTCTCTTCTCTTGTATGTTCACTTTCAGAGGCCATTTCTTCAACTTTACCCATCCTTCTACCTCTTCAAATCTATTATATCATTCTGGTGTTTTTTAAAGTTCATTGATTGCGTCTTTCATTCCCATAAGATCTGCTCTTTTTCTATGTATGCTTTCCATTTTTTTTTGTGCTTGTCTAGTATTGTCTTTATCCTTACTCTCTTAAGCCATCTCATTGAATTTATTAAGGAGATTTGTTTGAACATCTATTGATTAGTTGTCTCAACTTCTTTGTGTCATATGGAGGCTTATCTTGTTCCTTTAACTGGGCCATAGCTTCCTGTTTCTTGGTGTGGATTGTAATTTTTTGTTGGTGTCTTGGCATTTGGTTTATTCGAGTATTTATTCTGGGTGCAGTTTTTTCTTTAGTTGAGGGCTTCCTGCCCTTTCTCCCTTGCTGGTTGTGCAGTAGGAGCCAGCATGTAGTTGGTGCTGTAAGCTGTGGAGGCTCAATCTGTTCTTGTTGTACCAGGGACCAATGAAGCTTCTTCCAACTTTCTCCTTTGCCAGGGGTAGGGACAGAATCACAGCTGTGTGGAATAATCCACGTGATACAAGCCTACTAGTTGCCCAGAGAGATTAATGAAGCTTCATGCCTCTTTCTCCCCTATTTGGGGTGGGGATGGAGCTACAGGTGTGGGCAGCAATCTATGCAGTGTGGGTCCAAGATGACCACAGTTACCCAGGTAGACTTTTGATTTTCAGTCTGTGCCAGCCAAAGTTACCTACAGTTATATGGATAGGCTGGTGCAGGACTCGCCAGCCTCCTCCCTGCCAGAGGTAGGACTGAGCCTAGTCTAGGGCTGTAGGTCGATCTGGGTGAAAGAAACCAGTTTCTACCATCACTGCGATTTTCAGTCAGCCACGCTTCCCCTTAGGTTGGGAGTGGAGTTAAAATGGCGACCACAGGTCTCTTTTTTTGACTTGGGCAGATTTACACCCTAGCTATTCCCAGGGTTATATCTTAGCTGCTTAAATCTACCAATCAGTAGCCGAAATCAGCAGCCAACTGTCTCCTCCTCCCTTGTTTTTGGGAAGTGCAGCTTCCAGTTCCAGCCACAGAATAGCTCCTGGGATGGTTTGTGTCACCAGAGTAGGATAATCACCGGCCTCTGTGGCTTGGCTGGTAATTTCCTGGAGAGGCTGGCGCTGGTCCCCTCAGCTTCCTCCCTGCTGGTGGTGGGTCTGAGCCCTAGGCTAGAGCTGCAATCTGATTTGAATGGAAAGAAGCTGGTCCCTACCAGCACTGTGATTGCCCTCATGCCAGGCATGGAGTTCAGATGGCGGCTCCTGGCCTCTTTCTGACTTGGACAGGCTCAAACTTTAGCTGTTCTCTGGATTATACTTTAGCCCACTGAATTTAGTCACCAGTAGCTCAAATTGGTGCCCAGCGTCTCTTCCTTCCCTGCTTTGGGGAAGTGGAGCTTTCAATTCCAGCCATGGAGCAACTCTGGAGGCGACTCGTGCCTCCAGTGGAGGATGGGCCCTGGCCTCTGGGGTGTGGAGCATTCTACTTATGAGTCTTCTCTGCAGATGGGCAATCTCCTTCCATTCCTTCCAGGATGTAGCAGGATACTCTTCTGACTTCCTGGAGCCCCCAAACTGGTGTTTCAGCTAGATGCAGAGAGCTCTGGGTGTTTGCTGACTGCCCTGTAGCAGGAGCTAAATCTAGGGGTTCCTTACTCTGCTGCTATCTTGCTGGTTCTTGAGAGGAATATTTTAATAACCTTTTCAGATAATTGTTTTGGCTGTTATTCTTTGATACTAGACCACAACTCAACAAGTGGTACTTTGTTTTCTTAAAATTTAGTTATAATGTATAATTTGAGATGATACAGGTGTGTTAAAATTTTAATTCATATTACATTAAAATGTATTGGTATATACTGCACTTTGGATGGATCTTTTATCCATGCTTGATTTTGTAACATCACATATTAGTCATTTGAACAAATACTTGCTCACTGAGTTTTGTGAATATTGCAGATGTTGACACATTTGTTAATAGAACCAGCAGTCTCATCAGAAGTCTTTGAAGTACTAGGAAAGCTGTCAAGCTCGTGGCAATGGATAAAGTTTCTAAAATTCTAATTTTCAGTTCAAAGCACAAATTTTATCATTGGCGATAAATATTGTCATTTTTTTCCTTGAAGTGGTTGCCTTACATTGTTCATTCTCAGGAAAATATCTGCCAAATATCCAGTTGAATAACCATAGTTTGTCAATTCTTTCAAGCAAAAATGGAGTTTCATGGAAAAAGTGGACTATTCTGCTTGCATCTTAATCCATGTACAGGGTTTTCCTTGCGACAGTTCTATTTTGATATGCAACAGAAATGTTCTATGCTTACCTCCCAGAATATTAAAGGCATGTACTCAAGGGTTGAGATTTAATAAAATTTTCACTGCTTCTTCAAGGACATGCCTAAGTAAAACTGACTTTTTCCAGGGATACATAGCCTGAGGATCAAAAAGACTACAAATGCAGGTTAATGGCATGGCCTTGATTCCTGTGAAGGTGCCCAGCAGTTTTACCTACCCTACTGCTTTTGTACCATCAGTGCAAACGCCAACATAGTGGGGAAAAAAGCAGGTAATGTCTTAGGATTATGAAAATAGTTTTGACCTTGTGGACCCCTGAAAAAGGGTCTTGGGTACCACAGGGGTCCACAGACCACTTTGAGAATTGCTACTGCAGGGTAAAGGCCATGCTTCTTAGTCTGGCTTTATCTTAGAGGCTGAGTTTGGTACCTACTAGTTTACTCCTTGAACTTTTTTTAATGGAGGGATGACATCCATCCATCAAGGACTTTTAATTGTAAGTATATATAGAATGGTAAATTTTTATGTATTTACTTACCTCCGTAACCACCACATATCAAAACAGAACATTTCAACACTCTTAAGATTCCCTCACGAGTTATCTGCTATTCTCATTTCTGCCATCATCAGTTAGTTTTGCCTGTTCTTGAACCGCTTATAAATGGAATCATGTAGTATGTACTCTTCTGGGTCTGGCTTTTTACACTTAGCTAACTTTCTGTGATTGATACTGTTTGTGTAATCCAGTATTATTACTGTGTAGTACTACCAGGTGTGAATATACTACAACTTATTTATTCATTCTTCTGCTTATGAGTGTGCCAGAAAGAGTTAACATAGCGAGCCTTTAAAAGGTCTGCTTAAAGGGTTGACCTTGGCTGGTGTTTTGAGTACTTGGATTTTGGCTGATGACTGACTTACTATGCCTAAACTGTACAACAGTGTGATTTCTGCTGGACACCTGCTTTCCTTCTGGAGTCATGCAATGTCTGCCTGACATACTAAAATGCCAATGTGGCCAGCCCCAGAAAAGGCTCTGGGAACCTAGTCTCTTAATGTGCTTCCCTGGTTGCAACATTTCCAGTGTGTTGTCACAGCTCATTGCTGGGGAAATAAAATATGTCTTGTGTTTAATTTCCTGAGAACACCCTTGGAAGCTTGTGCTTGGTTTCCTTTGCACCTCACTTTTATACAGGTTTTCTCTTTGCTCATCTTGCTTTGTATCTTACAGCTGTAATAAATCTTAGCTGTGAGTACAAATTTGCTGAGTCCTGTGATTCCTCCTAGTGAATCATTGAACCTGGGGGTGGTCTTGGGGACCCTTGAAACAGTGGCCATTGGTTTGGTTTTAAGATTTTGACTATGAATAAAACTGTTGTGAATATTCTTGTACATTTTTTTTCTGGTCATATGCACTCATTTCCCTTAGATATAGAACCATGAGTGCAATTCCTGGATCATAGGATGAGTACCTCTTGCACATAATATTGTACAAATACTGTACTTCTAGTTGCCTAAAAGAATTGATCTTTTTGTATATGTTGTTTCTTTTGCCTAGAGTGCCCTCCCTACCCCCATTATGTCTTTTTGCCAAAACCTTTTTAATCTTTCACCTACCCACTACTGTGTTGTTTCTATATGTACTTACTGTTGGACTTAGAATGTAGCTTATAATTTGTGTTCCCTATTAGACTGTTAATGCCTTGGAAGCAGGGACTATCTTATTTATCCTCAGTCCCCAGAATGGCCCCTGGCATATGACAATATAATTAATAATTTTAATCTTTGTGTCACCAGACTCAGAATTACATTGTTCATGGGTTCTTTGTTTTTTGTTTATGTGGAATGGTCTCTGATATGAATTTTAACCCCAAATCTGGAAATGACTTTGAGTGGTTGAGAGCTTTGACAGTGAGAAGAGGTAAAATTATTGAGTGACTATTGATCTTGTTTAAAAACTGAAGAAAGGAATCATCATCATTTATGGGGATTGTTATTGAGGTGGTAAAAATATCATCTGTGAAAGGTGTGTGATAGGGATCTGCCTTTTATGTTGTGTCTGTGTCGAGTGCTCACAAATGTAGCAGATGTATGCTGAGTGATGCTGAGATGCAGGCCTTCAAGAATCTTAGTTATCGAGGTAAGAGCTAATCATTCATAAAGCTAACAGTGGTAAACAGTGTAACAAGAGCTACAATTACAGTAAGTTATGTGTTCTGGGTATCCTTGAGTAGTCAATTAAATATTCTCTCAATGTCTCCCATAAGCCTATACTAGAAATTGTAGTATTTCTTTTTCCATACTGAGTCTACAGAGCAAAAAAGAATATTGGACAATAATTGTACCTTATAGAAACCAAACAGTAACCAGAGAAATAAAGGAGGGAGCAAGTGGTCCATGAATTGAGTGGAGAGTAGTTGACAATCACATACCCAAAGATGCCAAGAAAGATAGACTTAACATAATGGTTAGGTTTTAGCAGTCGTGAAGTCATTAATTTAGGAGCAGTTGTATAGTGTCTTTTTTTTGGTAAGAAGACACCGCTGATGGAATATTGCAGGTTAGAGGGCAAACAAGGGGTTAAAGAAGTAAAGATAGCCTGTTTTCCAAGATGTTGGTTGTAGAGCAAAAGAAAGAAGTCAGTGATTTGGGAGAATTTTTAAATCAAGAAGTATGTGTATGTATGTGTGTATTTACTTTATTTTGAAATACTTTCAGATTTACAAGACAGTTTAAAAAAACAATACAAAGCCTGTACAGAGAGCTCCAACATACTCCTATCCCCTCAGTTACCCAGATCCAAATTTGGCCACATTTGCTATATTACTCTATCTACACATTTGTCTATTAATCCATTTTTTGAACACTTGAGTGTAGGTTTTATACTTCATGTTCCTTGAACACTTAATACTGTTGTGTATATTTTCTAAGAACAAGGATATTCACTTAATCATCTTAAATACTGTTATGAGGATCAAGAAATTTAACATTAATACAAAGGTTACGTTCTATATTTGTTTTTTCATACATCTCAGTAATGTCCAATATTGTCTTCCCTTGTTAGATCCTGTCAAGAATCATTTATTTCATTTAATTGTCATTGTCTCTTCAGTTGCTCTTTTTTTTTTTTTAATTGTGGAAACATACATACCATAAACTTTGTCATTTCAAATGCTCCCAAGCATACCATTCATCAGGATTATTCACATTCATAGTATTGTGGTGCCCTCACCACATTCCATTGCTAAAACTTTCCCATCTCTCTGAACAGAAACCCTCTACCGTTATGCATTAACTCCTCAGTCCCCCTACCCCTGCCTGTACTATTAATTCCTGTTTGTATGAGCTTGCATGTTTTCTGATATTTTCCTTGTTATTATAGGGCTTAAATTTAACATCCTAAATCTGCAGCAATCACCTTTGCTTTGATACCAATTTCAGTGTAGTACACAAACTGTTTCTATACTCCTCTGTTCCCCACAAGTTACATTTTTATATATTGAGTCCAAAATGATTTCCATTACATTTTATGCATTTGCTTTTAGATCTTGTAGAAAGTAGAAAATAGTTACCAAAGGTACAGCAGTATGGACATTTATTTTTACTAACCTTGTCATTACCCTCACTGAAGAGCCTTTTCTTCACATGACTTCAATCTGTGGTCTGTTGCCCCTTCATTTCTACCCACAGAACCCTTTCTAGCATCTCTTGTGGGATTGGTCTGCTGGTGAATTCCCTCAGCTTTTGTTTATCTTGGAATGTCTTAATCTATTTTATTTATTTATTTTTAGGAGGTATTGTGGATTGAACGTGTAAAATATGTGCTCATCAATTTAGCTACACCTGCTTCTCTCCATCTCTCCATTTTTTTAATATAAAAATAAGATTTATTTTTACTTATTTCCCTCTCCCCGCCCCCCTCCCCCCAGTTGTCTGTTCTCTGTGTCTATTGGCTGCGTGTTCTGCTTTGTCCACTTCTGTTGTTGTCAGCGGCACGGAAATCTGTGTTTCTTTCTGTTGCGTCATCTTGCTGTGTCAGCTCTCTGTGTGTGCGGCGCCACTCTTGGGAAGGCTGTGCTTTCTTTCACGCTGGGCAGCTCTCCTTACGGGGTGCATTCCTTGTGCGTGGGGCTCCCCTACACTTGGGACACCCCTGCGTGGCAGGGCACTCCTTGCGCGCATCAGCACTGCGCTTGGGCCAGCTGCACACGGGTCAAGGAGGCCCAGGGTTTGAACCGCAGATCTCCCATGTGGTAGACGGATGCTCTAACCACTGGGCCAAGTCCGCTTCCCGTCTCCTTCACTTTTTAAAGACAGTTTTGCTGGGTCGAATTCTTGAATGGCAGTTTTTTTTGCTGTCAGCACATTGTCTGTCACCCCCTACCTTCTTGTCTTCATGGTTTCTGACGAGAAATCAGTACTTACTCTTATTGAAGCTTCCTTGTACATGACATGTTGCTTCTCTTACGGCTTTATGAGTTCTCTCTTATTTTCTTCTGGGACTCCCGCAGTGCATATGCTTGATGGTGTCCCACAGTTTCCTCAGACTCTGATCACTTTTCTTCTTTCTGCTGCTCAGACTGGATGATTTCTGTTGTCTTCAAGTTCACTGATTGATTCTTCTGCCAGCTCCAGTCTGCTGTTGAACTTCTCTAGGGAATTTTAAATTTCTATTACTGTGGTCTTCAGCTCTGTTTGGTTCCTTTTCATAATTTCCATCTCTTTATTAACTCTTTGTGTTTATCCATCATATTCCTGATTTCCTTTAGTTCTTTGTCCATGTTTTCCTTTAGCCCTTTGAGCATATTTAGGACCATTTTTAAAAAGTGTCTGTGATGTGTCCCGGGTCTGGTCCTCATTAATGGTTTCTAATGCACCTTTCCCATACTTTGCAGAGTAACCTATCCAAATTCTCTTCAGGGCTTATCCATGCCATGGGCTTAGATAATAGCTCCATGCCAAAACATAGGTATCCCTTGGAATTCCTCCAAATGTCCCCTCTTCCCTGGGAAACTGCTTACTCATGGTCCAGGGCACTGCTCTTTAGTCACTTAACCATTCTCCCAGGGCATACTTAGAACTCAGGGAGCTGCTTTCTACACACACAGGGCAAGTTCTGGACTGGCGAGTCCATCAGGAGGCCAGCAGGCAGATTGGGCTAGGCATACATGTTCCCAGAATGTGCATGAGAGTTGCTGTGCTCTCTCTGGAACTGGCAGCAATGTTCCCTGAGCTGTTGAGGGGTGGAGGAGGGGCCAACTGGGACAACCCGAGATCCTACTGTTTTTTAAATAGCTTTTTTCTTGACTTGGCACTCCACTTGTCCTTTGACAGTCCTTTGCTCTGGATCTTTAAGATATTTCTGCCAATTCTTGCTGCTTGTTCACAGCCTCTGTGGGGGAATGGAGCCCTGAGCGTCTTACTCCACCATCTTGACTGAGGCCAGACCAAGGCATAGTTGTTTAAGTTGAGAGAGTCTTAAGCATACTTTGGAGGTGAAGGAGCCAGTGGAGGAGAGGGGAGAGTCAGACCATGAAGGAAGAGGTATCTGGTGATGGATTCACTTTCTTTCTCTGATAGTGCATCTCCTTTATTTCTGATGTCCAGTTCCCTCTCCCTGAATTTACTGTTCTTTATCTTCTCTTTGCCTGTTTTCTGAATTCTGTTATGCTCTTTTCCTACACCTACTTGTTGAAAGTCTTTTTCTTTAGTTTCCCAATCAAAATTCTGAATTCTGAAGTCATTCCAGACACTTGATTTACTTTTCCCTTCAGCGTTTTTTTCTTTATTAGAGAAGTTGGGGTTTACAGAACAATTTTGCATGAAATTTCCATACACCACCCCACCACCACCATTTTGCATTGGTATGGAACATTTGCTACAATTGATGATAGCACATTTTTATAATTGCACTATTAAAGTCCATGATTCATTTAGGGTTCACTGTGTAGTGTAATTCAATGAATTTTTAAAAAATTATTCTATTACCATGTATACAATCTGATTTTTCCCTTTTTAAACATATTCAGATATATATTTCACTGCTGTTGTATTCACAATGTTGTCCCACTATTCATTACCACCTGTAGCGTTTTGTACCTAACTCTGTATACATTTACCTGTGGATTTTTTTTTTCCTTCCTCTGAGGGCAAAGATTGTTTTGTTTACCTAACAGGTTTTCACTATTTAAATGTTAGGTTGAACTATGAAACTGCCATTTTGTTAAAAAATGGTAAAATATTGACAGTTTGATGTAGATCTAATACATTTTTATTCCTTACATTGTTGAACAGAAGACTTGAAGTGGAGGTTCAATTAAGAATGGATAAGTAAGGACCAAGGGGAAAGTTAAAGAGAAGCATTATTATCACAACTGTGGAGTCATTTAAATTCAACCAAAATTTGGCTTTGAGTGACCTGAAGGGTGCCCAAAGCAAACATGGGAACTTGGCTAGATTAGGATTGTTATGGGGGGAAAAAATCCTGAGGGGAAATGGTAGCACTTTATAATTCTTAGGTTTGACTGACATCTTCCAGTGAGTTTTCATATAAGGGCAGTTCAAAAGTTAATAATCTCAATATTTGGCATATAAATGCTATAGAGGTGTTTTTATCTTTGTTATTAGGTATAAAACTAAAGGCAAATTGCCCAGTTCTTTGGGGCATCTTAAGTGTATTACTTTCTAGGGCTTTGGTTTAATTACAAATGTTCAAGACAAACGCTTTTTTTTTTTTTTTTTTTAAAGTTTTATTCACCTATCATATAGTTCATCCAGACCAGAGGTTCTTAAACTACGGGTCCATGGACCCCTTGATTTCAGGGGATCCATGAACTTCAATTGAAAAAAGTTAACTTTTTTTGTGACCTCTAACTGAAACCTAGCATTTCCTTCGCTTAATCAGTGTATGCAGGAAATAAGTTACAGTAATATTCATTTCACCTGACTGGCAAAGGGTTCCTTGGAACAAAAAAAGTTACGAACCCTTGATCCAGAGTGTACAGTGGGAGGCTCTCAGTTAATCAGGGTTGTGCAGTCATCACCACAATCATTTTTAGAACATTTTTCATTACTCCTTCAAAAAGGAAAATACCATACCTCTTAAGCCCCTCTATTATTGACTCTTAGCGTTGATATAGTGCCTTTGTTACAAGTAATGAAACAGTATTACAGTATTACTGTTAACTATAGTTGATAGTGTGCATTAGGTGGTTTTTTCCCACATACCACCCTTTTATTAACACCTTATAATAGTGATGTATATTTGTTCTAGTTCATGGAAGAATATTCTTATACTGGTACTATTTGCTACAGTCATCATCCACAACAGGGGTCACTAAGTTATACAGTCCCAAGTTTATCCTCTCATTTTCCTTGACATACACAACCCTAAACTTTCCCTTTTAACTACATTCACACCCATAAATGAGCACAATAATGTGCCACCATCACCTCTGTCCGTTTCCAAACATTTGTAATCAACCTTATTAAAGATTCTGCACACATTAAGCATCTGCTCCCTATTCTTTCCCCTCATTTCCTGGTAACCTGTATTCTAGATCTTAACTTCGTGAGTTTATTCATTAGTTCATATTAGTGAGCTCATGCAATATTTGTCCTTTTGTATCTGACTTATTTTACTTAATGTCCTCAAGGTTCATCCATGATGTTGCGTGCATCAAGACTTCCTTTCTTCTTACAGCTGAATAATATTCCATTGTATGTATACACCACATTTTCTTCATTCATTGGTTGGTGGACACTTGAGTTGTTGGCAGTTGTGAATAATGCCGATGTGAACATCAGTGTGCAAATGTCTATCTGTGTCCCTACTTTCAGTTCTTCCGAGTATATACCTAGTAGCAGGATTGTTGGGTCATATGGCAGTTCTGTACTTAGATTCCTGAGGGATCAGTGCTTCTTATCTAAAAAATTACTGATTAAGTAGAAAAACTTATCCTGGAAAACTTTTAGTGTGAATACTCAGTTTTGCAGGGAGTTCACTGGATTTCCATCTGTGGACCCCAGGTTAAAAACTCCCATTTGGAAAAGTAACTTTTGTGCCTGTTAAACTTATATAAATCTCCCAGCTGACTTTTGATAACTTTGTAGTGGATGATTAGCAGTCTTAAATGAGCCTGTAATGTAGAAGTGTTGAGTAAATGAAAACAATAAAAATCAACCCAGGGATGGTAGAGTTGGCATTCATTTATGACAGTTGTGTATTCCTAAACCAGGAGTTTGACCTGAAGGAATGGCCATTCCATCTCTTCACCTTGTTGCGCCTGGGGCGTGTGGTATCCAAAGGTAGGATAGGGTTTTCAAATTAGGCAATTCTAGTTTTATTCTAGCATACAAGCAAGTATTAAATTTTAGGATCTTATTCTTTAATTAGCAAACATAAACCCCATGGTTTGTGCTCAGATTTTTAAAGAAGGAATTATGGGTGATAGTGTCAAACCATAGATGCAAACAATTCCAGTTTGTGCTAAAACCAGTAATAAGCTTTTTGGTGAACTTGACTAGGATGAATAAGTTGAAAGTATATATTACTGAGTAACAATGATTAAATGAATCAAATGGAATTAGGGAACATCTGTCACTAATAAGTTATTTATCAAGCATATCTGTAGCAGTTTGGTATTATTTATGAATTCCAAATATAGACACTGGATTTTGTTTGTAAATTGGTCTATTCCTCTGGGTGTATTAGATTGTTTACATTCAGAGGTTTCACTTTTACTTGATTAAATGATTAAGGCTTTGATTGGGCCATGTCAGTAGGACTGAGGCGGTGGGGACTCAGAAAACAACATGACAGAGGAGTTAGTTGGAGTTTTGGAAGCTGGAACCCCAGTAAATAAACACACAGGAGAAGAACACAGAGAAATAGAGACCCTGGGAAGAGAGAGAACCTGACAGTCCACAGCTGACCTTGTGGAGAGAACAGAGCCGCTGAGTCTGGGGAGAGATGAGACTCATCTCAGTCTACAGCCAGTATTGGAAGAAGCTGGGACCATGGAACCTGAAGAGGAAGAGGAAGCCAGAACCTTTGCAGATGTCTGCAGCCATCTTGCTCCAACATGTGGCAACAGACTTTGGTGAGGGAAGTAACTTAAGCTTTATGGCCTGGTTACTGTGAGCTTCTACCCCAAATAAATACCCTTTATAAAAGCCAACAGATTTCTACTATTTTACATCAGCACTCCTTTGGCTGACTAAATATAATAATATCCATACATTTTGTACATTTCCAAAGTCTGCAAAGTAGATGACATTCCCATTGTATACCTGAGGCAACTGAGACTCAGAGAAAATACTTAGTATACCTAGTGTTTATACTCCAAAGCTCTTGTATTCTTTCTGCTCTGTGAAACAGTAATTTGCAATTTTAGGGAAGATTCTTCCTGTATGGAAAAGGGGAATGCTCTTTTCAGACTGTACCTCCCCCATGTGTGTCCCAGTTTGAGGTTCACTGTAAGAAATCACTATTTCATGATGGAAGTGTCAAAACTCTTGACTGTTGAAGAGAAGGAAAACGGAGAATGGCTCTAAAATAACTTCTGTTAATAGAGATTCCTCATGAGCTATTCTTTCTGATGGTAGATAGGTAGAATAGTTTACCTTGAGGCCATTTTTAGCAGGTGAATATATCATAAGCATTCAATTTTAAAAGAATTATTGTTTTCCAGTTTTGCCAAGTAGTCCCTTCTTGTTGACCCTTGATTATTAGTAGCATTAAGGTTTGAGCTCTTCAATAACCTCTATCTTTAAAGCCCATTTTTCCTGTCCATATGAAAAATCACGTGAAGATTTTAAAATGCAAATCTTTCTTAGCAAAATATACCGAAAACAGTAGTGGAAGCCATTGGGCTATAGTGGAATAACCAAGATAACTATTTTTCCTCATGATAAATTGATCAAAGTTAAGACAGAATATACAAAGTAAATTAGTCTGTGGATATAGGAGTGAATAGAAGGTTTTGAAAATGAGAAATTACAAACTCATTTAACTGTAGAATTTAAAAGAACCAATATATTCTACAGTAGGTTTAGGCTTTATTCAGTTCTTTTTGTATAATGGCTTTAGTCTTTTTATTAACCTTTTAAAATCATGTGATTATGAGGAAGAGTTACTGGGTTCTGAGGCACAGAAGGGAAGACTCAAAGGAACAGTTGCCTTAGATTTGCAGTAAATATTTCTCATTTAATGAGGAAATCGATTGTTTTCCTCAAGGATCCCTGTGATAATTTTTGACTCTTTGTTGTAATAATCATACTAATGATAGGCAACGTTCATTGGTTCCGCCTATAATTACGTGCCAGGCACTGTGTTAAGCACTTTATCTGTATTCACAAAACAGCCTTACGAGATACCATTACTCTTGTCCACATTTTATACATAAGGAAAGTGATGGGTCTTTTCTCCATCTGGCATCACTGGCTTTGATTTTTTAAAATTGATTACTCAAGGCAAAGTATTGGTACTTACTGATACGATTAATCAGTTGGGGGTATAAATTGAGCACCACATTTGTTTTTATTCTGATTACAGGGTATCTTAAACTGTATCTTTGATTTGGTGTACTAAGAGAGAAGGGAAGGGAAACACACCAAATACCATCTGACTTGAGTTTGGAGTTTATGGCAATTGTTCCTAATGGGGGTGAGAGTCTGTCAAGATGGCCAAGAATACTCCTAAATTAGAGTTTTTCAGGATATGTGCAATAGTAAGATTCTTAGGTTGTCTTCTCCTGGGGAAGCAAGTTTCTCCCCAAGGGACTTTAGGTCTTTGTCTGTCTCCTAGACCAATGTTGCATTTTTTCATGTAGCTGCACCTGTAAGGAAACAAAAGCTCACCTGATTGTGGAGGAGAAAAGAATTTTATTAACAGTCTTGCAAGAATGGGTGCGACCTGGATAAAATTGTCAGTGCACCAGACAACAAGAAACAGTGATATTTATACCGTAAACCTAACACGCAGATCCCTCCCCTGGTCCCCTGTGATTGGGTACTTCAGGGGTTACAGCCTATCCAAGATGTCTAAGTTGCACTTTTCCCGCTCCCACGCTCTCTACACTCCAGTCGGCTGGGCAGTTCTGCGCTGATTTTACTCCTGGCATGTTTTTCAGATTTGGCACTGCTATCACTATTGGCCCCGACCCCCCTCCTCACCATTGGTCCTTCTCACTTTGGCCCTGCCCCCACTCCTCACCATTGCCCCCCACCCCCATTTTGGTGCCACTTTTCAAATTCCTGCTAGAACCCCTTTTCCTCCCTCCCCTCTAACAGCAGAGCCGGCTCTATCTTCCCCTTTGTGAAAATTAAACTTAACCCTTTCCCACAATTTCCTTCAGAAACTCACATACATACAGTTGACATGTACTTGTCTTTAACTTGACCAGGGTCTGGGAATCCATGCATATAGTACATCTGTTAATAGTATATAAAGAACAGGTAGTTTTATGTATTAAAGTTTGGAAACCTCTGATCTAGAATATAGCACCCACCCCTTACATGTGAGGCCTTCTTTACAGTCTTTTCTCTGTGCCTTATGTTCCACCAGACTGGGTTACTGTTGATGGTGCTCTTCTGCTCTTGGTGTTCTCCAGATTTTCCTCTTCATTTCCACGGACATTCTCTTCCTCTCAGCCCCCCCTTGACTTAAGTGATATTGCTCATTTACAGCACATTATAGCTGTGTTGTGGTTGTTTATAACAAGATCAGGGCTTAGTTCCTTTTCCAGACCTTCCTTTATTTTTTGTCTGTTGACCCTCAGGGTGTCCATTGTAGATAGAGAGCAGTTGGTTAGGGCAGTGGGCTCACCCACATTTTAATTAGGTTAAACCAAGTGACACCAAGGCATTTTTTTTTCTTTGTCCTGAATTGACCAGTTGTAAGATCTTAGGTAAAGCTTCCCTACTTTGTTTTCTCCCAGGATAATTGGAATAATAGAAAGTGAAGGTGAGGCATATTCCCCTTAGAAAAGTCTGTCAGCCAATATTTCATGGCTTGACCTTTTAGGATTTGGATGTGCAGAGTGAGGGAGATTGAAGAATGAAAGATAGGATCTAGATTTCTGCCTTGGGCACATGGTGAATGATGTAATGTTATTTACTGAGAGAGAGAACACCAGAAGAAAAGCTTTTGTGTAGAGGTTCAATTCATGATTACATTTCTAGGAGTTCTCTTTTCATTGGGTAATGTCTTACACATCGTCTCATGCTAGTAAATAGACTTGTGTGTACTTTTAGTGACCACGTAGAGTTGTACAACTTAGCTAGTTTCTCTTGGGTGTTCTTACCACTCTTGGTGCTTACCATATGCTCTCTTATAATTACATCTTCAGATGTTAAAATAGCAGCTACCACATGCCAGGTATTATGCTAAGTTCTTTATACATGTTATTAAAAGATTGGTAGTTCTCCTTTTCCCTTTTTATAAATTGGTAAAGTGAGGTGCCGAGAGGTTCAGTAACTTGTCTGGCATCATACAGCCAATAAATGGCAGAATCAAGATTTTTTAAAAACTTTATTGAGGTATAATGTACATATCATAAGTTTACCTGCTTAAGGTATACAATTGAATGATTTTAGTGTATTTACAAATTAGTGCAGCGTCACCGTAGTCTGATTTTATATTTTCATCATCCCAGAAAGAAACTCATCCCCAAAAGAAACTAACTGTACCCATTAGCCATCACTCCTAATCTCCTCATTCCCCCCAGCCCTAGGCATCCACTAACCTACTTTGGATGTGCCTCTTCTGGACATTTCATGTAAATAGGCTCATGCAATATGGGTATTTTGTGTCTGGCTTTCATGTAGCATTATGTTTTTGTGGTTTATCCATATTGTAGCATGTGTTGTTACCTCATTCCTTTTTTTTTTTTTTTAAGATTTATTTATTTATTTCCCTCCCCTCCCCGCCCCCCACCCCGGTTGTCTGTGCTCTGTGTCTGTTTGCTGCGTCTTCTTTGTCTGCTTCTGTTTTCGTCAGCGGCACGGGAATCTGTGTCTCTTTTTGTTGTGTCATCTTGCTGCGTCAGCTCTCGGTTGTGCGGTGCCATTCCTGGGCAGGCTGCACTTTCTTTGGCGCTGGGTGGCTCTTCTTATGGGGCGCACTCCTTGCACGTGGGGCTCCCCTATGCGGGGACACCCTGCATGGCACAGCACTCCTTGAGCGCATCAGCACTGAGCATGGGCCAGCTCCACACGGGTCAAGGAGGCTGGGGGTTTGAACCGCGGACCTCCCATGTGGTAGACGGACGCCCTATCCACTGGGCCAAGTCGGCCGCCACCTCATTCCTTTTTATGCCAAGTAATATTCCAGGGTTTGAATATTCCACCAGAACCAAGATTTAAATCCAGCCTCGGCTCATTCTAAAGCTCATGCTGCTTCTGTGTCATGCTGATCCCTCTTTGTGTCCTACTAGATTAGAAGATTTTTGAGAATAGAAGAAATGTATTCGTTTCCTAGCATTGGCACAACAAATTCCCAAATTTTGGCATCTTAAAACAACAAATTTATTCTCTCATAGTTCAGGAGGCCATAAGTCTGAAATCAGGGTGCCGACAGGGCCATGCTCTCTCTGAAGACTCTGGAAAAGAATCTTTCATTACTGGTTCCAGTTTCTGGTGACCCCAGGCGTTCCTTGGCTTGTGATAACATAACTCTAATTTCCCTGTCTTCACATGACCTCCGTGTATCTGTTTCTGTGTGTCCTGTCCCTTCTTATAAGGACATCGGTCATCGGATTTAGGGCCCACCCTAATCCCAGTATGATTTTATCTTGACACCCTTAATTACATCTTCAAAGACCCTATTTCCAAATGAAGTTATATTTTGAGGTTCTGGAATTTGGGGGGATACTTTTTAACCTACTACAGGCAATATCTTTATATTTTAGTGTTTTCCCTTACAGTCCTCTCATAGTACCTTAATCATAGTAAGCATTCACTAAATATTTTAATGTGTAGTCAAGAAATTCAAGTCCTTGTTACTTTCTTACAAATGTTGTAGAGTTGGGAGAATGGGGGTACACAGTCTCTGAATTTCTTGTAGAGCAAGGTAGAAAACCTAAATATCTTTTCTCTGTGTATAGGAAGACGAAACGGGAAGGATCAAAGATTGCTGGGACAACCAGGAAGCACCTGCGCTCTCCACGTGTAGCAATGCCAGTATCTTTCGAAGGATAAATGCCATGTTGGATAATTCCCTGGATTTCAGTAGAGTCTGCACTACACCCATAAATCGAGGAATTCATGATCATTTGCCAGGTGATTTAGATTTGAAAACTTGAATGTGCTAGGCCTGTATATAGAACTTCTAAGCAGCACTTGTAGGAGGACTTCTTGTGAAGGCTATTAAATATGACATTGAGTCTCTGGCACTGTTTTCCCCTGTTGTGGTTTATTTTGTGAATTGGGTCCCCATCTCGGTGGAGATTGCCTTTGATTAGAATGTAGAAATTTCTATGCAGGAAAATTTGGGTAAAAAAATGATAGGTCTAATGTGGCAGGACTATTTACATATAGATATATAAGGTGAGCCATATATGAAATTTTAAATTTTCTGTAGCCACATTAAAAAAGGTAAAGAGAAAAGGTGAAATTAATAAAATATTTCATTTACCCCATCATGTCCCAAATATTATCATGCCAATGTATAATCGATATTATTGAAATGTTACACTAGTTAATGCTGACACTTCAAAATCTGGTGTATATGTTATACTTTCAATTTGAACTAGCTACATGTCAGATACTCAGTAACTACTAGTGGCTAGAGGCTACTGTACTGGCTAGTATAACTCTTGAATGTTTTAACTGTTCTTAATCATGAGTGCAAGTCAACAGCATTTAGTTTTTGTGATACATGGGATACTCCACAGAATAGTGGAGGGAGAGGGCAGCGTCCTCTGAAGATGACTCTACAAGTAAAATTGGATATTCTAACAATGTTTGATAATCATTTTGGGAGTTGAAACATGATATAAGAATGCTGATGGAATGATTTTGCTTGAGTTATTTTAGATGAAAGTAAATGTATTTTTAACTTTTTAGATGGATCTTGAAAAAATTTGGCATAACAGTATTTCAGAGCCCTCAGAAGGACTGATAATTGCTATTTTTTAGTTATAAATTTTTTGATTTTTAAAAACATGGCCTTGGAAATAATTCCGAGGCGGAGGTGGAGATTTGTAAACATTAAGTAGCTAAATGTTTGAGACTTATTAAGAAGAGTGTCTTGTGGCATCTCTAGAATTTGATTCTTTTTTTTATTTTTTAAAGATTTATTTCCCTCCCCCCCACCCTGGTTGTCTGTTCTCTCTGTCTTTTTGCTGCGTCGTCTTTGTCCGCTTCTGTTGTTGTCAGAGGCACGGGAATCTGTGTTTCTTTTTGTTGTGTCATCTTGTGGTGTCAGCTCTCTGTGTAGGCGGCACCATTCCTGGGCAGGATGCACTTTCTTTCGTGCTGGGTGGCTCTCCTTACAGGGCGCACTCCTTGCGTGTGGGGCTCCTCTATGCGGGGGATACCCCTGTGTGGCAGGACACTCCTTGCGCGCATCAGCACTGTGCATGGGCCAGCTCCACACGGGTCAGGGAGGCCCGGGGTTTGAACCGCGGACCTCCCATGTGGTAGACGGATGCCCTAACCACTGGGCCAAGTCCACCGCCTGAATTTGATTCTATTAAATTGTAGTGGAGGGCAAATGAGAAAAGGGCATATGGGGATCTTGTCTCTTCTAACTTCCAAAAAAGTGTTTAAGTAATTGTCTTAGTTTCCTTGGGCTGCTGGAAGAAAGTATATCACAAACTAGGTAACTTGAAACAATAGAAATTTTTATTGCCTCATGGTTCCAAAGTCTAGAAGTCCAAAATTAAGGAAAGCTCATGCTTCCTTTGAAATCAGTAGGGAAAGATCTATTCCATGTTTTCGCTCTTGGCTTCTGGTGGTGGCTTTCTGGCAATCCATGGGGTTCTCTGCCTCACTTGTCACATAGCATTCTTTGCTTAGTCTGACTGTGTCCAAATATCCCCTTCTGAGAAGGACACTAGTCATAGTGGATTAAGGACCACCCTACTCCAGTATGACCTCATTTTAACTAGTAAGATCCTTCAAAGAGCCTATGTCCAAATAAGGTGACATTTTTGGGACTAGGTGTTAGGATTTGAACATATCTTTTGGAGACACAATTCAACCCACAGCAGCAATATTTTCTGTTGATTGAAGTAAGTCATGACCTAACCCTTTTTGCTCCTTTAGCTTATCCGTAAAAATTAAGGGAATCTGCTTGGTTCTACATACATGTTCTGTTTTTCTCCTTTAAGAAAGTTGTTGGATTATATTCAAACAGTGGCTTAAATCCTCACTGAGTGCTTGAGACATACCAGAAACTTTCCTAGTTTATAGGAAAATATTTTTCAGGTATTGTGAGGTTGTAGAACTGTCTGAGGGAAAGGACTGTGATTGGTGAGAGGAACTTTGAGGAGTGTCAGTCTCCCGTTGGCTAGGGAGCCCATTGACCACACTGGTTAAGATGTCAGGACCTGGTATTGCCATGCTCTGTGACCAGCCTGACTACAAGTTATTAGACTTCTTGGTACTCAAGGCATACATCCCAGGAGGTACAGTGGGAGGCATGCCTTGAAGAAATTGGGAAACCTTGAGCAGTTAAAGAGGTCAGTTTTCTCAACTGTAGAACAGGGTGATTCCTACCCAACTTGCCTTACAGGGTTCTTCTGGAGCTCAGACGAAAAACAGTACTACAGTTGTAAAGGACCCTAAGAGATTGTTAGAAGGATTCCTGTTAGGTAGCTGGTGTTCTAAGCCCTTCTCACATACCTAACCCCGACTGCGTGGCCAGCCCTCCTCTGCCTCCTACCTGAGATGTCCACTCAGGACTAGGGGCCCTGGGTCTTGAGTTAGTGAAGCAGGGATGCCTGATGTATATAGCAGACAGCATATTTTCTGGGTTCCTCCAGCATGAACTCCTATAGACCAGGCCTGCAGAAAAGCCAACCTTGTAGTTTATGCGAGAATAAATCTGTATATGTTGTCTTCACAAAGAGCCTTAAAAATTACCTGAACTTGTAGCTTCTGACCAAAAATAACATTGTCACCTAAGAAAATAATCAGATATGTAAAGACTTTAGAACAAGCTTGTTTATCTAGTGTTATACATAAGGAAAACTTGGCAACAACCTAAGGTTAAATAAATTGTAGCACATACAGTGGAATGTTCTGCAGCCATTAAGTGAGATGTTTGTAGAAGACTAATAGTATAGGAAAATAATCTCAGTATCTGAAATGAAAAACAGAATACAAAACAATATGGCCTTAAATGTGTTTAAATGCATAGAAAAAGACTAGAATAATATGCATAAGTGTCAACAGTGTAGGAGTTATAGGTAATTTTTTCTGTGCTTTTGCTTTTCCCCAGTAGGTCGTCTTAACACATTTTGTAATAATTTTTAAAATGGTGTATCCTACTACAGTTTTTCACACTGCTGTTGCAAACATCATATTTAATTTTCTTGATGGACTCTGGCATAGGGGAAAGGTCTTTTACTAATGTCTTAACATTTTGTTCACATTTGGTTATCATTAGAATTAAAATTGCAAAATTAACTTATTCACACGAATATACGTACTTTGCAATAGTTACATACTGTTTAAATTTTTCATTTGGTGGACAAATGTTTAAGTCACGTGCAAGGCTGTATGCTAGGCATGACAAAATATTTCATTGCATGGTATGCAGTGAGAGTGGTAACTCAGTTGACTTATAATGAGACATTATTGAAAAGTGTTGTGACAGGATCAAAGGAAGGAGAAGTCACATTGGTTAGGAAATTAGGAAGTGCTTTTGGATGAAGCAAGGTTTGAAAATCGACTTTGAAGAGAATATTAAATTTTCATGGAACCTTAATGTAGGGCTATGTGATAATGATTTAACTTATTAAAGTAAAGCATACCTACTGAAAAGTACACAAAGTTTTACTGTAACATAAATATAACTCAAATTTCCCATTTTGACCTTTTTTTTTTTTTTAAGATTTATTTTTATTTATTTAATTCCCCTCCCCTCCCCTGGTTGTCTGTTTTCTGTGTCTTTTTGCTGCGTCTTGTTTCTTTGTCTGCTTCTGTTGTCGTCAGCGGCACAGGAAGTGTGGGCAGCGCCATTCCTGGGCAGGCTGCTCCCTCCTTCGCGCTGGGCGGCTCTCCTTATGGGTGCACTCCTTGCGCGTGGGGCTCCCCTACGCGGGGGACACCCCTGTGTAGGACGGCACTCCTTGCGCGCATCAGCACTGCACATGGGCCAGCTCCACACGGGTCAAGGAGGCCCGGGGCTTGAACCGCGGACCTCCCATGTGGTAGACGGACGCCCTAACCACTGGGCCAAAGTCCGTTTCCCCCATTTTGACCATTTTAAGCGTACAATTCAGTCGTATTTACATTCACAATGTTGTGCTACTATCGCCATCATCCATTACTAAAACTTTTTCATCATCCAAACAAATTATGTAACCAATAAATAATAAGCCCCTGGAAACCTCTATTCTACTTTCTGTCTCTGATTTTCTTACTCTAAATACTTCGTGCAAGAGGAGTCATACAATATTCTTTCGTGTCTGGCGTATTTCACTCAATACGATGTCTTCAGAGTTTGTATATGTTGTAGCATATATCCAAACTTCATTCCTTCTTAATGGTGAATAATATTACTGGTATATATGTATATACCACATTTTTCTTATTCATTCATCAATTGATGGACATTTGAGTGATTTGCACCTTTTGGCTCTTGTGAATACTGCTGTGAATGTGGGTATACAAGTATAGTGGTTTGGTATGGTTATGAATTCCAAAAATAGATACTGGATTATGTTTGTAATCTGGCTTGTACCTGGGTGTGGTTAAATTATGGTTAGGACTTTGATTGGGCCACATCATTAGGGGGTGAGTCCCCACCCCCTTGGTGGGTGGATGGGGACTCTCAGATAAAAGGCATAGCAAAGGACAGAGTTGAGGGTTCCTAATGTTGGAGTTTGATGAAGTCTTAAGCTGGAGCCCCGGGGAAAGAGACAGAGCTGTTCACCTGATAGTCTACAGCTGATCTTGTGGAGAGAGGCAAAACCTAGAGAGCCTGATTGTGTACAGCTATCCTTGTGAAGAAAACAGGAGCCCGTGTGTGCGGTGTCATTCTTGGTCAGGCTGCACTTTCTTTCGCACTGCGCCGCTCTCCTTACGGGGCGCACTCTTTGCGCGTGGGGCTCCCCTGTGCGGGGGGGCACTCCTGCATGGCACAGCACTCCCTCTGCGCGCATCAGCACCACACATGGGCCGGCTCCACACAGGTCAAGGAGGCCCAGGGTTTGAACCGCAGGCCTCCCATGCGGTAGATGGATGCTCTAACCACTGGGCCAAGTCCACTTCCCTTTTTTTTTTTTAAAGATTTATTTTATTTTTTTATTTACTTCTCACCCCCCCCCCCTTGTCTGCTCTCTCTGTCCATTCGCTGTGTGTTGTTCTGTGTCCGCTTTCATTATCTGGCGGCACTGGGAAACTGCATTTCTTCTTTTCTTGTTGCTGCGTCATCTTGCTGCGTCAGTTCTCCCTGTGTGTGGCACCACTCCTGGGCGGACTGTGCTTTTTTTTTCACATGGGGCAGCTCTCCTTGTGGGGTGCATTCCTTGCGTTTGGGGCACCCCTTCCCCGGGTGGTCCCTGCGTGACACAGCGCTCCTTGTGCGTGGGCCAGCTTACCACATAGATCAGGAGGCCCTGGGGATCGAACCCTGGACCCTCCATATGGTAGATGGATGCTCTATCAGTTGAGCCACGTCTGCTTCCCAGGTTGTCTTTTTACTTTCATGATGAAGAGCTTTGCATAAAGGTTTTAATATTTTATTAAGTCTCATTTATTTTTTTTGTTGCTTGTGCTTTTCATGGAGAGCCTAAGAAATCATTGTATGCTACAAAGTCTTGAAGATGCTCCCCTATGTTTTATTCTAGAAGTTTTAAAGTTTTGGTTCTTTTATTTAGGTCTTTGATCCACTTTGGGTTAATTTTTGTATATGGTGTGAGGTAGGTGTCCATCTTCATTCTTTTGAAAATGAATATGCCATTTTCGCAGCACCATTTTGATGAAGAGACTGTTCTTTCCCAATTGATTGGATTCAGTATCCTTGTCGGACATCACTTGGCCCTAGATGCAAGGGTTTGTTTCTGAACTCAGTTAGATTCTGTCTTTGTGCCAGTACTGTGATTTGATTACTATGGCTTTGTAATAAGTTTTTAGAGAAGATTGGGAAGTGTGAGTCCTCCAACTTCATCTTTTTCAAGATAGCTTTGGATATTGGGGACACCTTACTCTTCCATATGAATTTGAAAATTCTCTTTTCCATTTCTGCAAAGAAGGTTGTTGGAATTTTGATTGGGATTGCGTTAAATCTGTTTATCACTATGACAGTTGACATCTTAATATTTAGTCTTAAAATCCATGAACGCAGAATGTCTTCCCATTTTATTTAAGCTCTTTGATTTCTTCTAGCAGTATTTTATAGTTTTCTGTGTACACATTCTGTACATCCTTGATTGCATTTATTTCTAGATATTTGATTCTTTTTAGTTGCTATTGTGAACGGAATTTTTTCTTGATTTAATCAATTGGTCATTGTAATTATATGGAAACACTACTGATTATTTCATGTTGTTAGAAAGAAAGCTGTACTTGTAAGAGAATAACTGCTCACCTGATTGTGGAGGAGAAAAGAATTTTATTAAATATCTTGCCAAAATGGGCACATGACCTGAATATAATGGCCGGCGTGCTGGGAAACAAGAAATAACATTTATACCCTAAGCTTAACACACAGGTCCCTCCTCTGTTCCCCATTGATTGGGTATTCAGAGGTTACAGCCTATCCGAGGGGTCTAATTAACATACTTGGGTTCCCACTCTTAGTTACTGCCCCCATTCCCTACATTCTGGTAACTTGGCAGTTGACACTGGCTTTCGAACTTGGCGCCAAAGCTGTCAGAGTCCACCCCCCCCTCCCCCCACTGCTGAGTTGGCCTTAGCTGGTTCCCCTATTAGGATGTGGGTGGCTGATGCAGTAAACCAGGAGGCTGATTTTAGTTTGTTTCCCCATTCCCACATCACCTTCATGTGAAAACTTAAACTTAACCCTTTCCTTATAATATTGATCTTGCACCCCACTACTTTGCTGAATTTATTAGCTTGAATAGCTTTGTTGTGGATTTTTCAGGATTTTATGTATATAGAATAATCTGCGAATAGGGAGAGTCTCCTTTTCCAAATTTGAAGCCTTTCTTTTTCTTGCCTACTTGCTCTGGCTAGAACTTCTAGTACAGTGGTGACATTGGGCATCCTTGTCTTGATCCTGGTTTTAGAGGGAAAGCTTTCAGTATTTCACCATTGAGTATGATGTTAGTGGTGGACTTTTCATATACGCCTTTTACCATGTTCAAATTCTAGTTTTCTAAGTGTATTTATCAAGAAAGGGTGCTGGATTTTATCAAATGCCCTTTTTGTCAATTGCGATGACCATGTGTTTTTTCCCTTAGTTCTGTTAATGTAGTGGATTACATGAATTTATTTCATGTTGAACCACCCTTGCATACGTGGGATAAATTCTGTTGATTATCATTTATAATTATTTTAATGGGTCATTGGATTAGTTTGCTAATATTTTGTTGAGGATGTTTTTATCTATGTTGATAAGAGATTTTCTTTCCTTTTGGTATCTTTATCTGGTTTTGGTATGAGGGTGATGTTTGCCTCATAAAATGAGTTAGGGAGCGTTCCCCCCTCTTCAGATTTTTTAAAAAATTTATTGAAATAGATCAGTCATACATAAATATACATAAATAATAAGTGTATAATAGTTGTGAACTTACAGATCAAATATGTGTAACATCAAACATGTATAACATTTCACCCTACCGCCAATAACTTGCATTGTTTTTAAACCTTTCTAACTAATGATTAAAGAACATTGTCAAAATATTACTACTAAACAGTATTTTCCCCTAACCAATCCGATTATTATCTTTATATCATTTATATATGAACATACATAAACAATTAAGCGTATGGTAAAAGTTGTGAACTTACAAAGCAAACATGCATAACATCACGGGGTTCTATACATCAATCCTCCACTAACACCTTGCATTGTCATGAGACGTTTGCTACAAACTATGAAAGAACACTGTCAATCTTACTACTAATCATAGTTCTTATCTTACTCTTGGTGTGTTTTCCCCCAGCCCCACCCTATAATTATTTTTTAAATGTTTTTTTATGACAGAAATTGTAAACTTATGAAACAATCATGCACATATGCAGAATTCCCAAACAACACCCGTCCATCAACATGCCACAGTGTTGTGGGTCATTTGCTACAGATAAAATATCATCTAATTATTGCCATGTCCACCTTGTACATTTGGCTCACATTTTCCATACTGCCCCATTATCAACACAGTATATCTTTTGCATAGATGCAAGAATATTATATTACTACTACTAACCACAATCCATAGGTCACGCCAGCTGTATTTTTCCCATGTTTCTCCACATTCCCAACATCCTGCAGCAGTGATACACATTTGTTCAGCTAACAGAGGATACTCTCGCATCTACCATCAACCACAATTCTCACACACCTCTTGGTTTACTGTGTTCTCAAGCAATCTGTCAGTTGACATTTACATAACTAGACTACCATTTTCAGTCACATCCCCATTTATAAACCAGCTGTTACTGTGTGTTACCATCCACTCTATACATTTCCACAATTTTAGAGTAAAGCTAATTAAAACTTCTACATATATTAAACATCAGTAGTCCACTTAGTCCTTATCTTCTTTAAGAATCCATCACCTAATACCAGGTCTTGAAGATATTTTCCAGTAATGTCTTCTACAAGTTTTATGGTTCTTTTATTTTTAGTTTTTTGATCATTTTGAGTTAGTTTTTGGATAAGGTGTGAGATGGGGTCCTCTTTCCTTCTTTCAGCTATGGAAGCTATGGTCCATTTCTTTCAGCACCATTTGTTGAATGGATTGTTCTGCCTGAGCTGTGTGGGTTTGACAGGCTAGTCAAAAATCACTTGACCATACCTGTGAGGGTCTGTTTCTGAACCATAAATTTGGTTCCAGTGGTCTATTGTGTCTGTCTTTAGGGCAGTACCATGCTGTTTTTACCACTCTAGCTAGGTATTATGATTTAAAGTCTGGAGATGAGGGTTCACTTTTCCTTTTTATGTTGTTTCTGGCTATTTAGGACTCCTTACCCTTCCAAATAAATTTAATAATCATGTTTTCAATTTTTCCTTTACTCCTGGTGGAATTTTTATTGGGATTGCATTAAATCTGTATATCAATTTGAGTGGAATTGACATCTTGATGATATTTAGTCTTCCAGTTCATGAGCATGGAATGTTCTTCCAGTTATTTAGGGCTTTTTTGTTTTGCTTTAACACTGGGTTGCAGTTTTCTGAATACAAATGCTTTATATCGTTGGTTAAGTTTATTCCTGACTATTTGAGTTTTATCTGTCATTTTATTTTCACCATTCTTTTGACACTTATAGTTACTTTTATTGATATAATCTTCATTTCTAGACTCTCTTTTAGGCCCCTCTCTCCTGTCTTCTTTTCAGGTTTAGCACACCCTTTAGTATTCCCTGAAAATCTGGTCTCTTGCTTAGAAATTCTTTGTTTCTGTTTATCCGTGAATATTCTAATCTTGTCCTCATTTTTGAAAGACAGTCTTGCTGGATATAAAATTCTTGGCTGGAAGTTTTTCTCTTGGAATATCTTAAATATATCAGATCACTGTCTTCTTGCCTCCATGGTTTCTGGTGAGAAATCAGCACTCAGTCTTATTGGATATCCCTTATATGTTATGCATTGCTTTTCTCTTGCTGTTCTCAGAATTTTCTCTTTGTCTTTGGCCTTTGACATTCTGATGAATATGTGTCTTAGAGTTGGTCTATTTGGATTTTTTTGGATGAGAGTATGTTGTCTTTCTTGGACAGGGATATCTATGTCCTTCAATAGGGTTGGGAACTTTTCTACCACTATTTCTTCAGATATTCCTTCTGCCCCTTTTCCCTTCTCTTCTCCTTCTGGGATACCCATGACCTGTATGTTTGCACGCCTTTTGCTGTCATTTAGTTCCCTGAGACCTTGTTCAATTTTTTACATTCTTCCTCTTCTTTTGTATGTTCACTTTCAGAGGACATTTCTTCAAGCTCACCAATCCTTTCTCTTGCCTCCTCAAATCTGCTATTATGTGATTCCATTGTTTTTTAAATTTCATTGATTGTACCTTTCATTCCCATAAGATCTACTCTTTTTCTATGTATGCTTTCAAATTCTTCTTTGTGCTCATCCACTGTCTTCTTAATATCCTTAATCTCTTTAGCCATCTCATTGAATTTATTATGGAGATTTGTTTGGACATCTATAATTGGTTGTCTCAACTTCTTTGTGTCATGTGGAGGCTTACCTTGTTCCTTTAACTGGGCCATAGCTTCCTGTTTCTTGGTGTGAATTGTAGTTCTTAGTTGTTGTCTTCACATCTGACTTACTACAGTATTGCAGTATTTTTTTGGGTGAAGTTTTTCTCTCTAGTTTAGGGCGTCTTTTTGTTTCTCCTTTGCTGGTTATGCAGTAGGAGCCAAGCATGTAGTTGGTGCTGTAAGCTGTGGAGACGCAAGCTGCCCTCATTGCATCAACTTTCCAACTTTCTCCTTTGCCCAGGGGTAGGGACAGAATCACAGCTATGTGGAATAATCCACGTGCAGGCCTAGACTGTAGTTGCGAGAGAGACTGATGAAGCGTCACATTCCTTTCTCCCCTACCCTTCTCCCCTACCCGGGGCAGGGATGGAGCTGCAGGTGTGGGCGGCAATCTTTTTAGACTTCTGATTTTCAGTCTATGCCAGCCAAAGTTCCCTGCAGTTACCTGTATAGGCTGGTGCAGGGCTCCTCAGCCTCCTCCCTGCCAGAGGCAGGACTGAAGCCTAGGCGGGCTGTAGGCTGATATGCGTGACAGAAACTGTCAGCCCAGCTTCCCCTCAGGCTGGGGGCAGAGTGAGAATGGCAGCTAACTGTCCTCTTTCTGACTTGTGCTGGTTCATACCCCTCTGTTCCCAGGGTTATCTCTTAGCCAGCCAAGTCTACCAATCAGTAGCCGAAATCGGCAGCCAACTGTCCCTTCCTCCCCTCTTTCTGGGAAATGGAGCTTCCAATTCCCTTCACAGAGCAGCTCCTGGGGTAGCTCATGCTGCCAGAGTAGGACAATCACCAGCTTCCACGGCTTGACCGATAATTTCCCAGAGAGGCTGGTGCAGGTCCCCGCAGCTTCCTCCCTGCTGGAGGTGGCACTGGGGCCTAGGCTAGACCTGCAATCTGATCTGGATGGGAAGAAGCCAGTCCCCACCGGTACTGGGATTCTCAGTCCACTCCGCTTCCCCTCACACCAGGCGTGGAGTTCAGATGGCGGCTCCTGGCCTCTTTCTGCCTGGACAGGCTCAAACCTTAGCTGTTCTCAGGATCATACTGTAGCTCACTGAATTTCCTCATCATAGCTGAAATTGGTGCCTGGCCATCTCTTCTGCCCCCACTTTGGGGAAGTGGCGCTTTCAATTCCAGCCGCGGAACAGCTCCCGAGGCAGCTTGTGCCTCCAGTGGAGCATGGGCCCTAGCCTCTGAGGTGTGGAGGGCTCTGCAGACGGGCATTCTCCTCCTTCCACTCCCCCAAGGATGTTGCAGGGTGCTCTTCTGGCCTCCTGGAGCCCCCAAACAGGTGCTTCAGCTAGCTCCAGAGAGTTCTGGGTGTTTGCTAACTGCCCTGTAGTAGGAGTTGACTCTAGGAGCTCTTTACTCCGCCACCATCTTGTTGGTTCTCCCCTCTTCAGATTTTTTAAAGAGTTTGAGTAGGATTGGTGTTGATTCTCTTTGGGATGTTTGATAAAATTCCCCTACGAAGCCACCTAGTCCTGGGGTTTTCTTTGTTGGGAGGTTTTTTGATTACTGATTGAATCTCTTTACTAATTATTGGTCTGTTGAGATCTTCTCTTTCTTCCTGAGTCAGTGTAGGTAGTTTGTGTGTTTCTAGGAATTTGTCCATTTTAATCTAGAATAATTATCTAATTTATTGGCATACAGTTCATAGCGTTCTCTTTTTAATTCAGTGGGTTCAGTAGTAATGTCATCCTTTTCATTTTTATTTTTGTTGAAGATTTATCCCCCCCCCTTGCAGCTTGCTTGCTGTATACTCTGTGTCTATTTTATGCGTGTTCCTTTTATCTGCTTGTCTCCCTTTGTTGTGTCATCTTGCTGCGCCAGCTTTCCACAGGTGTGGGCCAGCTTGCCTTCACAAGGAGGCCCTGGGAAGTGAACCCAGGGCCTCCCATATGGTAGACGGGAGCCCAGTTGATTGAACCACATCCGTTTCCCCACCCCTTTCATTTTAATTATGTTCTTTTTTTTCCATTGTATTGATTGTTTTTCAAAGGACCAGTTTTTGATTTTGATTCTTGGTTGTTTTTTTCTTCTCTATTTCATTTATGTCTGCTCTAGTCTATATTTCTATTCCCTCCTCATTTTACTCTTTTTCTAGATCTGATTGTGAGGTTTGGTATCTGATTGGAGCTCTTTCTTCTTTTTCCATGTAAGCATTTAGAGCTATAAATTTCCCTTTCAGCTCTGCTTTACTGCATCCTATCAGTTTTGGTATGTTGTGGTTTTTTTTTTGTTTGCCTCAGGATATTTCCTGATTTCCCTTGTGATTTCCTCTTTGACCCATTTCGGTTGTTTGAGAATGTGTTGTTTAATTTTCACATTTCTGAATATTCCAGTTTACCCTCTTTTTTTTTTTTTTTTTTTTTTTTTTTAAAGATTTATTTATTTATTTAATTTCCCCCCCTCCCCTGGTTGTCTGTTCTTGGTGTCTATTTGCTGCGTCTTGTTTCTTTGTCCGCTTCTGTTGTCGTCAGCGGCACGGGAAGTGTGGGCGGCGCCATTCCTGGGCAGGCTGCTCTTTCTTTTCACGCTGGGCGGCTTTTCCTCACGGGCGCACTCCTTGCGCGTGGGGCTCCCCCACGCGGGGGACACCCTTGCGTGGCACGGCACTCCTTGCGCGCATCAGCACTGCGCATGGCCAGCTCCACACGGGTCAAGGAGGCCCGGGGTTTGAACCGCGGACCTCCCATATGGTAGACGGACGCCCTAACCACTGGGCCAAAGTCCGTTTCCCCCAGTTTACCCTCTTTTAATTGATTTCTAGCTTCATTCTCTGTGGTCAGAGAAGATACAGTATATGATTTCAATATATTTGAATTTATTGACTTATTTTGTTACTTAATATATTCTATCCTGGAGCATGATCCATGTGCCCTTGAGAAGAATGTATATTCTGCTGTTGGAGTGTTCTATATATGTCCGGTAGGTCTGATTGGTTTATAGTATTGTTCAAGTGTCCTGTTTCCTTTTTTTTTTTTTTTTTTTAAAGATTTATTTTTATTTATTTAATTCCCCTCCCCTTTCCCGGTTGTCTGTTTTCTGTGTCTTTTTGCTGCATCTTGTTTCTTTGTCCGCTTCTGTTGTCGTCAGCGGCATGGGAAGTGTGGGCGGCGCCATTCCTCGGCAGGCTGCTCCGTCCTTCGCGCTGGGCGGCTCTCCTCATGGGTGCACTCCTGGCGCGTGGGGCTCCCCTACGCGGGGGACACCCCTGTGTAGCACGGCACTCGTTGCGCGCATCAGCACTGCGCATGGGCCAGCTCCACACGGGTCAAGGAGGCCCGGGGCTTGAACCGCGGACCTCCCATGTGGTAGACGGACGCCCTAACCACTGGGCCAAGTCTTCTTCCCTATTTGATTCTTTTAGTTGGTATTGTGAATGGATTTTTTTTTCTTGATTTCTTTTTCTGATTGTTTATTGCTTGTGTGTAAAAACAATGCTGGTTTTGGGGTGTTTGATCTTGTACCCCACCACTTTGTTGAATTCATTTATTAGTTTTAGGAGCTTTGTTGTTGATTTTTCAGGATTTTCTTTGTAAAGGATCATATCATTGGCGCATAGGGAAAGTTTTACTTCTTCTTTTGCAACTTGGATGCCTTTCATTTCTTTTTCTTGTCTAATTGCTCTGGCCAGAAATTACAGTATGGTGTTGAATAACAGTGGTGACAGTGGGCATCTGTCTTTAGTTTGCCAAAGGCATCCAATGCAAAATAGCAGAAATGGGTTTGCTTTTATAATGGAAATTTTACTAGGAGAAAATCTTACGGTTCCAAGGCTTTGAAAATGTCTAAATCAAGGTCTCATCAGAGATGCTTCCTCACCAAAGGTCATAGTGAGGCAAGACGGCAGGTCTGCCAGTCTCTGTATTTTTCTCTGTGTCCCTGAGCTCTGCTGTGGGTGATCAGGTGTCTCCCCCTGTGCCTTATCTGCTTGTTGAGTCTCTGGGGGCTCCTCAGTCTTTCTGCAGCTGTAGGTGAACCTGGAGTCTTCTCTCTCACATGGCTGGGTGAAAAATGGCAGAGCTCCTTTGTCTCTGTCTCTGTCTCTCTCTCCTTCTTTGTGTGCTTCTGCATTCAATTCTCAGTTTATATAAGAACCCAGCAAGAGGGTAAAGACCCAACCTGAGTCACGGCCTCACTGATGTAGTCCAATCAAAAGCAGCCTGATGAAGTGATCTAATCAAGGTCCCCTGGCTGAATCCAATGCAGTCAGACTGTCCTGACCCACAGGAATGGATTAGTTCAAAAACATTATCTTCTCTGGGGTTCACAAAAGAGCTTCAAACTGTCATAGCATCCTTGTCTTTTCCTGATCTTAGAGGGAAAACATTCAGTATTTCACCATTAAGTAGAGTGTTTGCTGTGGGATTTTCATATATGGCTTTCATCATGTTGAGGAAGTTTCCTTCTGTTCCTGGTGTTCTAAGTGTTTTTATCAAGAAAAGGGTGCTATATTTTGTTAAATCCCTTTTCTTGCATCATTTGAGATAATCATGTGATTTTCCTTCTTTCTGTTAATGTATTACATTAATTTTTTCTGTGTTGACCAAACTTGTATTCCAGGGAAAAATTCCACTTGATCATGGTATATAATTCTTTTAATATGCTTTTGTATCCATCATCCATGTGGAATCTAAGCCCCCTCTTGATCTAGAGGTGGAATGAACATCACCCTCCCAGGGTCCACAGAATGGAGGAATAAAATATGGACTAGAGTGGACTTACTGATATTCTACCATAAAACAACTGTGACTAGTAATAGAAGGAATTGTAGCATTGAGGTGGAGAAAGTGGCCACAATAGTTGCTGAGGGCAGGAGAGGGAAGAAGAGATGTGATATGGGGGCATTTTGGGTACTTTGAGTTGTCCTAAATGATATTGCAGGGTCAGATGCTAGAATTTATATATCCTGCCTTAACCTCCTGAATGTACTGGGAGAGAGTGTAAACTACAGAGTAAACTATTACCATGTGGTGCAGCAGTGCCCCAAAATGTGTTCACTGAGTGCGATGAGTGTGGTGCAGTGAGTGTGCCATGATGATGGAGGAGGTTGTTGGTGTAGGTGGAGGGGGGAGGGGTATACGGGAACCTCTTATATTTTTTTCATGTAACTTCTTTTGTGTGTGATGTATATATCTTAAAAAAAAAATACAGTTTACAAAAATTATGGGGTGAGCGGGTGGGGAGCGGGGTATATGGAAACGTCTTATGTTTTTTATGTTTTTTAATGTAATGTTCTTTGTGGTCTATTAACTTTAATTAAAAAAAATGTGTGGGAAAAAAATATATGCTTTAGGATTTGCTTGGCCAGTATTTTGTTGAGGATTTTTGTATCCATACTCATAAGTGATATTGGTCTATAATTTTTTCTTGTGATATCTTTATCCGACTTGCCTGTGAGGGTGATGTGATGTTGGCCTCAAAGAATGTATTAGGGAGTGCTCCACCCTCTTCATTTTTTGGGAAGAGTTTGAGGAGAATTGGAATTTTGGTAGAAATTTCTCCCATTTTTATTTCTCATTTTTATTTGTGTTCTGTTTTTCTCTTTGTCAGTCTAGTTTAAGGTTTGTCAGTTTTATTGATCTTTTCAAAGAACTTTTTGTTCTCTATTGCTTTTGTTTTCTACTTCATTTATCTCAAACGCTAATCTTTATTTTCTTCCTTCTGTTCACTTTGGGTTCAGTTTGCTCTTTTTTTGGTAGTTCTTCCAGTTTGATTCCAGTCTGATTTGAAGTCTCTTCTTTTATAATGTGAGCATTTATTTATTTATTTTTTATTATTATTTATTTTTTATTTTTTTATTTTTATTGTTTTTAAATATTTATTATTTTTTTTAATTACATTAAAAAAAATATATGAGGTCCCATTCAACCCCACCGCCCCCGCCCCCACTCCCCCCACAGCAGCACTCTCTCCCATCATCGTGATACATCCATTGCACCTGGTAAGTTCATCTCTGAGCATCACTGCACCCCATAGTCAATGGTCTACATCATAGCCCAGACTCTCTCACGTTCCATCCAGTGGGCCCTGGGGGGATCTACAGTGTCCCGTAATTGTCCGTGAAGCACTATCCAGGACAACTCCACGTCCCGAAAACGCCTCCACATCTCATCTCTTCCTCCCGTTCCCCACACCCAGCAGCCCCCATGGCTACCGTTCCCACACCCATTCCTATAATGTGAGCATTTAGAGTTATAAATTTTCCTCTCAGCACTGCCTTTGTTGCATCCCATGGTTTTTGGTATGTCATCTTTTCCTTTTTATTTGCCTCAAGGTATTTCCTAATTTTGCTTCTGATGTCCTCTGCAACTCACTGATTAAGAGTAAAATAAATCTTTTTAAAAAAATTTTTTTATTTCCACATACTTGTGAATTATCCCTTTCTCCCTCTGTTAACTGATTTCTACCTTCATTACATTGTGGTCAGAGAATATACATTGTATGATTTCCGTATTTTTTAATTTTTTGAGACTTTTGTGACCTAACATATGGTGTATTCTGGAGAATAACTCACGCGCACTTGAAAAGAATGTGCTTTCCGTTTACATTGGGTGAAGTGTTCTTTATATGCCTGTTAGGTCTAGTTGGTTTAGTGTATTCAAGTTCTGTACTTATTTTTTTTTTTTTTAAGATTTTTTATTTAATTTCTCTCCCCTCCCCCCACCCCCAGTTGTCTGCTCTCTGTGTCCATTAGCTATGTGTTCTTCTGTGACTGCTTCTGTCCTTACCAGCGGCACTGGGAATCTGTGTTTCTTTTTTTGTTGCGTCACCTTGTTGTGTCAGCTGTCCGTGTGTGCGGTGCCATTCTCGGGCAGGCTGCACTTTCTTTCACGCTGGGCAGCTCTCCTTATAGGGCGCACTCCTTGCATGCATCAGCACTGCACGTGGGCCAGCTCCACACAGGTCAAGGAGGCCCAGGGTTTGAACCATGGACCTCCCATGTGGTAGGTGGACGCCCTATCCACTGGTCCAAGTCTGCTTCCCTATACTTACTTACTAATCTTCTCATTAGATGTTCTATCCATTATTGAGCATGGTTTGTTAAAATTGCCAACTGTTAATGTATATCCATCAGTTTTCCCTTCAAATTTGTCAGTATTTCCTTCATATATTTTGGAGCTCTGCTGTTAGATGCATTATATTTATAATTGTTACTTCTTCCTGTTGAGCTGTCACCTTTATCAGTATATAATTACCATCTTTGTCCCTCATAACTATATTTTTAGTCTATTTTATCTTACACTGGTATAGCTGCTCAGCTCTTTTTTAGTTACTACTTGCATAGTATATATTTCTTCCATCCTTTCACCCTCGAACTCCTTGTATTTTTAACTTTAAGGTGAATCTCTTGCAGACGGTATATAATGGGCCATGCTTTTTTATCCATTTTTCCAATCTTTGCCTTTTGACTGGAGAGTTTAATCCATTTACATTTAAAGTCACTATTGATAATCGGACCCGGTGGCACATGCCTGTAAAGTCACTATTGATAATACAGGATTCTCTTCTGCCATTTTCCTATTTAGACTTTGTCTTATACCTTTTTGTCCCTCACTTCTGATAAAAGCTTACTTTCGTATTTAGTTTATTGTATTGTATCATATTAAGTGCTTATTTCTATCTGGATATAGTTTTCATCTATTTTCCTTGTGGTTACCATGGGGCTAAAATTTAACATACTGAATATATAATAATAGTTTGGTTTGGTACCACCTTAATTTCAGTAGCATGCAAACATACTTTCCTCTACCCCTCTGGATGCTATACAGTGTTTTTCTGGCCTGTGGAGTTTCAAAATAGTTTTTTGAGACAGTTTCTGCCCATTTAATAGTTGTTTTGGTGGAAGGATTGAGTCTTGGAGCTCCTTTCTCTGCCATCTTCCCTGGAAGTTCTCCTGGTATTTCTTAGTATCTTTAAAGAATAGTTTTATATTTGTAGATAAGTTACAGAGATTGCATAGAGTTCATTTATACCTCTGCACCCGGTTTCCCCTATTGTTAATGTCCTATATTAGTATGGTACATTTGTCACAACTAATGAACTAGTATTGATATAGTGTTATTATTTGTAGTCCATATACTTTATTTAGATTTTCTTGGCTATTACCTAATGTTTTTTTAGTGTCCCAAGATCCCATCTAGGATACCATATTACATTTAGTAGTCATGTCTTCTTAGGCTCTTCTAGACTGCTAACCATTTCCAGCTTCCCTTGTTTTTAATGATCTTGACAGTTTTGAGGAGTGCTGGTCACACTCATAGAAATGAAAGCATGTGTATCCATACACAGACTTCCACAAATATGTATAGCCTCTTTATTTTTAATAGCCCCAAACTGGAAACACCCCAAATGTCCATCAACAGGAAAATGAATAAACAAATTGTGGTGTATCTGTGCAGTGGAATGTTGCTAAGTAATAAAAAGGAAGGGATTATTTCTAATAATTCATTATAATTTTACAATATATACAGTATAATCCTAATTATAAAACTGTAGAAATTGCAAACTAATCTCTAGTGACAGAAAGCAAATAAATGGTTGCCTGGGGACAGACAAAGAATGTGGTGGTGAGATTTTTTGTTGTCTTTCAAGAGCATAAGGAAAATTTTCAGGTTGATGGATATATCCGTTATCATGATTGTGGTGATGGTTTCCTGGGTATATCCATATGTTGAAACTTAATCAAATTGTACACTTTAAATATATGGTGTTTATTATATGTCACTATGCCTCAGTAAAGCTGTTAGCATTTTTTAAACAGTGAATTGTTGCTGAATGGTGGATTTACACAAGTATTGCTTTTGTAGATTTTTTTTACCATAAACTGTTTCAAAATACATAGACATTAATTTTCTGTTTTCTTTACCACCTATCTTTAGTAAGTATTAAGATTTTGACATATTTGCTTCAGACCTTTTATATGGCAATATAAACCATCAAGTAATCAACAACTTATAATTTTATACTACTTTCCCTTTTCTAGAAGTAACAATTCTATTAAAATTGGTGCATTTCCTTCTCATACAGGTTTTTATACCTTTAGAAATATGTCCATAAACATTTTGTCTTATCTTTTTATTAAAATAAAACATACATTCAAGAAATTGCACAACTAAAGTGTGACTTATCACAAAGCAATTCATGTTAGCCACAGTTAAAGAAGAACTGTTATGCCCCCTCCTAATTGCGTGTTATTGTAGCATTACATAAATTATATAGCATACCTTATTCTTCTGACATTTACTGTTTTCCCAAAAAACGTTATATTTACAGTGTGCCCTATTGATATTTGTTGGTCAAATTAATATATTTAAAATGCTGTGTAGTAATATTTTATATAAACAAAGTATCCATCCCTCTACTGGTGAATGTTTATGTCAATTCTAATTTTTTGCTATTACAAGCAATATTTTGGTGGCCAGGAAAGCGGACTTGGCCCAGTGGATAGGGTGTCTGTCTACTACACGGGAGGTCCGCGGTTCAAACCCTGGGACTCCGTGACCCGTGTGGAGCTGGCCCACGTGCAGTGCTGATGCGTACAGGGAGTGCCTGTGCCACACAGGGGTGTCCGCCGCGTAGGGGAGCCCCACGTGCAAGGAGTGTGCCCCGTAAGGAGAGCCACCAAACGCGAAAGAAATTTCAGCCTGCCCAAGAATTGTGCCGCACACATAGAGAGCTGACGCAGCAAGATGACACAACAAAAAGAGACACAGATTCCTGTGCTGCTGACAACAGCAGAAGCGGACAAAAAGAAAGCCCAGCGAATGGACACAGAACAGATAAGTGGGGGGGAAGGGGAGAGAAATAAAAAAAAAATTTTTGGTGGCCATCCTTGTTTATCTTTTCTTGTTCACATGCATGAAAGTTTCTTCTTGTTTATACCTAGTGAACTGCAGAGTAATTAGGTATTTATGTATATCTTAAAAGTTCCTGAATTCATTTTCAAAGTGAATAAGCCAGTTTACAGTCCTGCCAGGATTGTATGAGAGTTTTTCTCCACATCCTGATAGGTACTAGGTACTGTCAAATTTCAAAATTTCTATCTGGTATAAAGCCAACTTAGTTTTGTTTTTGTTTATATTATAAAATATTTTCTGTAGTTATACATGTAGTAGGCATAGATGAAAGTAAAGCAACATAATAAAGCCAACATTGGTTTGCTGATTGCTCAACTTGAGAAATAAAATCTTGCCAATGTATTATTTTAAATATATACTTTTATTACAGAGTGAACGTAAACAGCAGTCAGGAACTTGTGCAGAATTCCCATACCACAACCCTTCACCATCACACCACACCGTTATGGAACATTTCTTACAGATTATGAAATAAAATCATTAGACCATTACCACTAACCATGGGCCACAGCTCACACTTGGCTTATCTTTTCCATACCCCACCACCATTAACACAGTACATCTTTGGCATTGATGCAAGAATATTACAGTATTGTTGTTAACTATAGTCCATAGGTCACTTTAATTGTGTTTTCCCCATTCTTCTCCACATTCCCACCACCCTGCAACAGTGTGACATACATCCATTCTAGTTCACAGAAGGACATTCCTGCATTTGTACTGTTAACCACAGTTCTCATCCACCTTTAGGTTCATGGTGTTATTCAGTCCCTAGATTATTCTCCAGCTTGCTTTCAGTTGACATTTACATCTCTAGACTACCCTTTTCAGCCACGATCCAGCTGCAACTCGCTATAGTGTGTTACCATCAACTCTATCCATTTCCAAGCTTTTACAGCCAAGTTAAGTCAAACTTCTACATACTTTAAGCATCAGTACTCCTTTACAACCCTCCTTTTATCTCCTAATAACCTATACTTTAGCTTTGAACTCCATGCATTTTTTCTTCATATTTAGTTCATATTAGTGAGACTATATAATATTTTTCCTTTTGTGTCTGGCTTATTTCACTTAGCATAAATGTCTTCAAGATTCACCCATGTTATCAATATGTGTTCAATTTCATTTTTTTTTTACTTCAGTATAGTATTATATATATATATACCACATTTTTGTTTATACATTTATTGGTTAATAGATACTTGGGTTGTTTCCATCTTTTGGCAGTTGTGAACAATGCCACTATAAACATCAGTGTGCAGATGTCTTTTTTTGTGTCACAGTTCTCAGTTCTTCTGGATATATTCCTAGTAGAGGAATTGCTAGGTCATATGGCAGTTCCGTATTTAGCTTCTTGAAGATCTGCCTAACTGTCCTCCACAGAGATGCACCATTTTACAATTTTAATTTTGCAATTAATTTTACAATTCCACCGACAGTGAAGGAGTGTTCCTATTTCTCCAACACTTACTGTTTTCTGTGTTTCAAATAATGGCCGTTCTACGTGGTGTGAGATGATCTCATTGTCGCTTTGATATACATTTCCCTAATAGGTAGTGATATTGAATGGTTTTTTATATACTTTTGGGCCATCTGTCTTTACTTTTTGGAGAAATATCTATTTTAAGTCTTCGTCCATTTTTAATTGGATTGCTTGTTCTTTTATTGTTGAGTTTCAAATCTTATTGGATATGTGGCTTCCAAATATTTTTTCTCATTGAGTGGACTGCCTGTTCACCTTTTTAATGAAGCCCTTTGAATCACAAAAGTGTTTTACTTTGAGGAAGTCCCATTTATCCATGTTTGGTTTCATCGCTCATGCTTTTGGTGTCTTGAAACCACCAGGTCTTGAAGATGTTTTCCTACATTTTCTTCTAGGAGCTTTATGGTTTTAGTTTCTATATTTATGTCTTTATTCCACTTTGGGTTAACTTTTGTATTAATATAAGGTGTGAGGTAGGGGTCCTCTTTCTTTTGACTATGGATATTCAGTTCTCCCAGCACCATTTGTTGAATAGACTGTTTTCACCCAGCTGGTAGGTTGTCAAAATCACTTCACCTTAGATGTGAAAGTCAGTTTTTAACCATCATTTTGGTTCCATTGGTCTGTCTATCTTTGTTGCAGTACCATGCTGTTTTTACTGTAGCTAAGTAATTTGGTAAAGTCTGGAAGTCAAAGTCTTCCAACTTTGCTTTTCCTTTTTAAGATGTCTCTGGCTATTCGGGGCCCTTACCCTTCCGAATAAATTTGATCATTGTTTTCTGTTTGTTTAAAAAGTGCTGGTGGAATTTTGAGATCAAGATTGCATTGAATCTGTATATCAATTAGGGTAGAAGTGATTTCTTGATGATACTGAGTATGGAATGTTCTTCCAGTTGTTTAGATCTTTTAAAATTTTTTTCAGCGATACATTGTAATTTTCTGAATACAAGTGCTTTACATCCTTGGCTAAGGTTATTCCTAAATATTTGATGGATGTAGCGGCTATTGTAAATGGAATTTTCTTTTCATGACTTCCTCCTCAGAGTGCACTATTACTAGTGTATAAAAAAACCACTGACTTTTGCATATTGATATTTATTAGCTCTAGCAGCTTTGCTGTAGATTTTTCAGGACTTTCTAGGTATGGGATCATATCATCTATGAATAGTGAAAGTTTTATCTCTTCCTTTCCAGTTTGGATGCCTTTTCTTTTTCTTACCTCATTGCTCTAGCCAGAACCTCTAGCACCATATTGAACAACAGTGGTGACAGTGAGCATCCTTGTCTTGCCCCTGATTGTAAGGGGAAAGCTTTGTCTTTCACCATTGAGTACAGTGTTAGCTGTGGGTTTTCTATATATCACCTTTATCATGTTGAGAAAGTTTCCTTTAAATCCTATCTTTTGTAGTATTTTCATCAAGAAAGGATGCTTTATTTTGTCACATGCTTTTTCTATGTCAATTGATAGGGTCATGTGATTTTTCTTTGATTTATTAATGTGGTGTATTATGTTGAATGATTTTTCTTGTGTTAAACCACCCTTGCAAGCGTGGTATAAGACCCACTTGATCATAATTCTTTTAATGTGTTGGTGGATTCGATTAGCAGATATTTTGTTGAGGATTTTTGCATATGTATTCATTAGGGAAATGGGTCTGTAATTTTCTTTTTTTATAAATTCTTTACCCGGTCTTGGTATTAGGGTGCTATTGGCTTCATAGAATGACTTTGCAAGTGTTCCTTCTTGCACAGGTTTTTTGAAAGAGCTTGAGTAAGATTGGTATTAAATCTTCTTGGATATTTGGTAGAATTCACCTGTGAAACCGTCTGGTCCTGGGCTTTTTGTTTTTGGAAGCTGTTCGTTTCAGTCTCTTTACTTGTGATTGCTTTGTTGAGATCTTCTATTTCTTCTAGGGTCAATGTAGGCTGTTTCATATGTTCCTAGGAATTTTTCCATTTCATCTACATTTTCTATTTTGTAGGCATACAGTTATTCATTGTATTCTTTTATAATCTCTTTTATTTCTGTGGGGTCAGTAGTAATGTCCCCATTTTCATTTTTTATTTTATTTGCATCGCTCTCTTTTTCTTTGTCAGTCTAGTTAATAATTTTGTTAATCTTCCCAAAGAACCAACTTTTGATCTTGTTAATTCTCTTGGGTTTTTTGGTTCTTAATTTCATTTATTTCTGCCCTGATCTTTGTGATTTCATTCCTTCTGCTTTCTTTGGGAATAGTTTGCTATTCTTTTTCTAGCCCCTCCAGCTGTGTAGTTAAGTCATTAATTTCTTTAATATAAGCATTGAGGGCTATAAATTTCCTTCTCAGCACTGCCTTCACTACATTCTGTAGGTTCTGATATATTTTTGTTTTCATTAGTCTCGAGATATTAATACTGATTCATCTTGCAATTTCTTCTTTGACCCACTGATTTTGAGTGTGTTGTTTAATTTCCATGTCTTTGTGGATTTTTCTCTTTTTCTGCCTCTTGTTGATTTCCAACTTTATTCCATTATGATCAGAGAAAGTGCTTTGTTTAATTTTGATCTTGTTGAATTTATTGCTATCTCCTTTGTGCTCCAACATAGTCTGTCCTGGAGAAAGATCCATGAACACTTGAGAAGAATGTATATCCTGCTGTTCTGGGGTGCAGTGTTCTGCATATGTCTGTTAGGTTTAGTCCATTTATCATATAAGTCAAGCCTTCTGTTTGTATATTGATCCTCTGCCCAGATATTCTATGCAAAGCTGAGAGTGCTGTGTCAAAGTCTCCAGCTATTATTGTAGAGATATCTTTTTCTCCCTTCAGTTTTGCCAGTGTTTGCCTCATGTATCTTGGGGCATCCTAGTTAGGTGCATGTGCATTTATGATTGTTATTTCTTCCTGGTGAATTGTTCCTTTTATTAATATATAATGTCCTTACTTGTCTCTAATAATAGTTTTGATTTTAAAGTCTATTTCATATGATATAAGTAAAGCTATTCCAGCATTTTTGGTTATTGCATGTGATAAATAACCTTCACTTTCAATCTGTTGGTATCTTTTGGGTCTAAGGTGAGTATCTTGTAGACAGTATATAAATGGCTCATTTTCTTATCCATTCTGCCAGACTGTATCTTTAGCTTGGGGAATTGAACCCATTAACATTTATTATTATTACTGTAAAGGCCGTTCTTGTTTCACCCATTTTGGCATTTGGGTTTTATCTGTCAGACTGTATTTTTCCCACTCTTTGACACTGTTACTTTTACCGATATAATGTTTATTTCTAAACTCTCTTCCAAGCCCCTCTCTCCTGTCTTTTCTTTTCAGGCTGTCACACTCCCTTTAGTATTTCCTGAAGAGCTGGTCTCTTGGATACAAACTCCGTTTGTCTTTATGTCTGTGAACATTCTAAACTTGCCCTCATTTTTGAAAGACAATCTTGCTGGATATAAGATTCTTGCCTGGAAGTTTTTCTCTTGCAGTATCTTAAATATATCATAGCACTCCTTTCTTGCCTCTATGGTTTCTGATAAGAAATCAGCAGTTAATTTATTGGGTATCCCTTATATGTATTGCTTTTCTCTTGTTGCTCTCAGAATTCTTTGAGTTTGGCATTTGACATTCTGATTAGTATGTGTCCTGGAGTTCTATTTGGATTTATTCGGATGGGAAAACATTGTGCTTCTTGGACACAGATATCTATGTCTTTCAGTAGGGTTGGGAAATTTTCTACCATTATTTCTTTTTCTTTTTCTTTTTAAAGATTTATTTCTCTCCCCTTCCCGCCTTGCCCCAGTTGTCTATTCTCTGTGTCTATTTGCTGCGTGTTCTTTTTTGTCCACTTCTGTTGTTGTCAGCAGCATGGGAATCTGTGTTTCTTTTTGTTGCATCATCTTGCTGCGCCAGTTCTCTGTGTGTGTGGCACCATTCCTGGGCAGGCCGCAGTTTCTTTTGCGCTGGGCGGCTCTCCTTACTGGGTGCACTCCTTGCGGGTGGAGCTCCCCTATTTAGGGACACCCCTGCGCCCCTGCGTGGCACGGCACTCCTTGCATGCATCATCACTGCATGTGGCCAGCTCCACACAGGTCAAGGAGGCCTGGGGTTTGAACCGCAGACCTCCCATGTGGTAGACAGATGCCCTAACCACTAGGCCAAGTCTGCTTCCCCCATTATTTCTTAAGCTGTTCCTTCTGCTCCTTTTCCCCTTCTCTTCTCCTTCTTGGATACCCATGACATGTATGTTTGCATGTCTCTGTCATTTAGTTTCCTAAGACCCTATTTAATTTTTTTCCATTCTTTTCTTCATCTGTTCTTTTTTGTTTGCTTTTGGAGGCCATATCCTCAAGCTCACTGATCCTTTCTCCAGCCTCCTCAAATCTGTTGTTACATGCCTCCAGTGTATTTTTTATTTAATTTATTGTGCCTTTCATTCCCATAAGATCGCTATTTTTCTTATGTATGCTTTCAGATTCCTCTTTGTGGCCACCTAGTGCTGTCTTAATGTCCTTAATCTCTTTAGCCATGTTGTTGAATTTATTGAGGAGATTTGTTTGAACATCTGCAATTAGTTGTCTCAACTCCTTTTGTCATCTGGAGGGGTTATCTTGTTCCTTTGACTGGACCATATCTCCCTGTTTATTGGTATGGATTATTTTTTGTTGCTCTCTTGGCAGCAGACTTACTAGATGTATTTATTCTGGGTACAGTTTCTCTCTTTAGTTAAGGGCTTTCTTGCCCTTTCTCCCTTGCTGGTTGTATAGTAGGAACTGAGATGGCACTGCAAGCTGTGGAGCCTGAAGTTGTCCTTGTTGCTCCAGGGACTGATAAAGCTTCTCCTACCTTTTTCCTCTCCCAGGGGGTAGAGACAGAGCTGCAACCATGTGTAATAATCAACATTGTGCGGGTCAAGACTGTTATTGCCTGGAGAGACTGATGAAGCTTCACACCCCTTACTTCCCTGCCTGGGGCAGGGATGGAGCTGTAGGTGTGGGCAACAATCTGTGCCATGTGGGTCCAAAAGTACCACTTGCCCAGGTAGACTGACATAGCACTGGTCCCCCTCATCCCCTGCCAGATGAGGGGATGAACCTTCTGGAGTGCCCAACATTCTCATCCATGTGGGCTCGGTGCACCTGCAGTTATCCTGAGAGGCTGAGGGAGTACTCTCCCTTCTGCCCTTTAGGTAGTGGGAATGGAACCACAGGCTCCCAGCAGTTCAGTGTGTGTAGGCCAAAAGTGCCTGTTCTTGCCTGGAGATGCTAGGGAACCACCAGCCCCCTCCTATCCTCTTGGGGGCTGGGGGTGGATCCACAGGCGCCCAACAGTTTAGTGCAGGCTGAAAGCGCCTACAGTTACCTGGAGAGTCTGGTGCATGTCCTACCAGCTTCCTCCCTGCTGGAGGTGGGGCTTGAGCCTAGGCTAGAGCTGCAGGCCAATCTGGGTGGAAAGAAGCCAGTCCCTACCATCACTGTGATTTTCAGTTAGCCCTGCTTCCTTTCATGGAGGGTGCAGAGTTAAAATGATGGCTACTGATGTCTTTCCTACTTGGACAGTTCAAACTTTAGCTGTTCTGAGAATTATACTTTACCTAGTCAAATTTACTAATCAGTAACTGAAGTTGGTGGCCAACCTTCTCTTCTTCTCCACTGGAGCTTCCAATCCCAGGCACAGAATAGCTCCCAAGGCAGCTTGTGCCACAAGTGGAGGGTGGGCACTGGCCTCCATGGTATGGAGTACTCTACTCACAGTTTCACTGTAGATGGGCACTCTCCTCCTCCCATTCTTTCACAGATATTGCAGGGTGTTCTTCTGGTCTCCTGGGCCCCCCAGATGGGTGCTCTAGATAGCTCTGGGTGATTACTAACTGCTCTGTAGGATGAGCTGACTCTTGGAGCGCCTTACTCAGCTGCCATCTTGTCCCTCCTCTTTGCCAATGTATTTTTGAGTTTTGAGATAAAGTGTACAGTGTGCTTGCTTCTTGTTTAACTTATAGTTTTTGAGATTCATCCATGTTTTGCTAGTATAAGTAATTTGTTCCTTTTTATTGTCTAGTAGAATTCCATTGTATAAATACATTATATCTGGGTTTCCAGTTCGGGGATATTATGAATAAGGTACTGAAACATTCTTGTACAAGTCATTTTGTGGACATATATTTTCATTTCTCCTAAATAAATACCTAGAAGTGGAATTACTGGGTCAGAAGGTGGGAGGTTACACGTTTAACTTTAGAAAACTGTTCAGCAACTTCTTAAAAAGTGGCTGTACCAGTTTACACTCCCATCAGCAGTATATGAGAGTGATAGTGCTTCACCTCCTTGCCAACCATCTTATTGTCAGCTTTTTAAATTTTACTCATTCTAGTGTGTTTAAAATAGGTTTTTTTAAAATGGTGGATGAGTTTTTAAACCATAAACTGTAATAATTTAACAAAATATGTAACTAGGAACCTTTGATTTGGGTGATGTTAAAGGAAATCATTGTGTAAGATTTAGATAAAATCATTCATTTCTAGGAAACAAGTGTGCCACGCTGTCAATTTTTAGTAACTTGATTTAATGAGAAGATGCTATAGGTCAGTTCTGTCTAATATAACATTCTGTGATGATGGAAATGTTATATATTTGTAAATGTTATATATTTGTATATATAATGTATATGTGTGGTAGTCACTAGCCATATATGAATATTGGGCAGTTGACATATGGCTAATATAACTGAAGAAATGAATTGTAAATTTCATTTAATTTTAATTTCTTTAATCACATGAGGCTAGTGGTGGGATAGTGTAATTGTTAATAGTAAAGATTGATTTTAGATTAACATCAGTAAAGGTGTTGACATCAACCTAGAAAAGGTCTCTAGAGGGTATGCCCCACAATTCTTCTTCCTTTATCTTGTTCTGCGTGGAGTGTTTCTTGAGATTAGAAAATTAAAATCACTGACTTAAATGAAGTCATGCAAGGATTACTCCTATTGAATTTGGCAATGTATTTGGCTTCATTTTTTTAAGACATTTGGGATCACAGAAGGGTTCAGCTATGGCAAGGGAGGAGCATTGGTGTGGGATGCATGGGAGGGAGTTCGCCTGGGCATACATATAGGGTATATAGATATGTTGGGTTGTTAGTTGGGTATTGCCACAGTAGGTAGAGAGTCACACTACAACTGAGGGAGTGTTGGGTTCCCATTCTGGGGAGCTCTGCCACATTTTACCAAGAAATAGCAACAATCTCCCAAGTGCCAGGGGTAATGACCAGTGAAGAAGGATGATCCATTGATGGACCCTTGATACTCACGACTATGCTTATGAGCCTTTTGTGCTTTAAGTTTCAATTCAACCTAGTGCTGCAGGTGCCTTAGAGTTAACTCCTGAAAGCCTCCATGTTGCTCAAATGTGGCCACTGTAAGTCAAACTCAGCATATAAACACATTATCTTCCCCAGTGTGGTACATGACTCCAGGGGATGAGCCTCCCTGGCACCAAAGGATTACTACCAAGCATTGGGTGGTGATACAATTGGAAAAGGCCTTGAATAAAAGGGGGAAATGGTGAAGACAAATGAATTTATATGGCTAAGAGAAGACTTCAGAATGAGTTGGGAGGTCATCAGAGGGGTGGTGCTTATGCACATCGCAGAAGGTTCTCACAGATAGCCATAGTAGATACTACCCCAGGTAGTGCTGTTCCTGAGGTCTGCAGAGACCCCCCAGGTCCTATGATCATGGCAGATGGCTCTGGAGTTTGGTACCTTGCCAGTGGGCCTCACTTTGGAGTTTGTGCTTTTAAGTGTGATTGAGTTGGACTCAGAGGTGACTTCTTTACACATGCATCTTTTGTCCGATTTATTGAACTTGTGGTTGGCGCTGGGGTTAGTGAATGTGTGTCCAGGAGACTTGAATCTCTGGGCTGTCCATGTGCCAGCTGGGCCCTGAGCCTCAGTAGAGTTGCAACACCTGCTCTCCAGTTTGTTGGACTTGCCCAGGACAGCTAACAAAGGTGAGAATGGCCAACCACCACACCAAGGAACTGAGAGAGTCTACAACTGCAAACAGGGAAGTCCCATCCATCAGCCATCTGGGATCAAAGCCCCCCTCTCAATTAAGAGGTCGAGTGGGCATCACCATCCCAGAGTCTTCAGGATTGGGGAATAAAATATGGACTAGAGTGGACTTATTGGTATTCTACTATAGACTTATTGTGCTTCTAGCAATGGAAGAAATTACATCATTGATGTGGAAACAGTGGCCACTGGAGTTGCTGAAAGCAGAGTGAGGGAAAGAGAAATGTAATATGGGGGCATTTTCGGGACTTGAAGTTGTCCTGAATGATGTAGCAGGGACGGGTGCAGGACATTATATATCCTGCCATAACCTGCTGAATGGACTGGGAGAGAGTGTAAACTATAGTGTAAAGTATAATCCATGCTGTGTAGCAGTACTCCAAAATGTATTCATCAAATGCAACAAATGTACCACACTAATGAAAAGTTGTTGATGTGGGAGAAGGGGGGTGGGGGTGGGGAGAGGAGCATTTGGGAATCCCTATATTTTTTTTAATGTAACATTTTGTATGATTTATGTACCTTTAAAAAAATATATATATATTAAAAAATACTACATGGCAGACACTAAATTGAATATTTTCTCTCTTTCAAGGTTGGCTTGGTTGTCATTTCTGCAGTCTTTTTTTTTCATATTCTTCAGTCTCCCATGTTCCATATTTTATTTGACTCTATGACATAGAGCAAGGTTCTTCTTGGCTCTTCCCCTGTTTGTTCGTGAACCCACTATGTGGTATTGTAAATCCATATATCTTCCAGATCCCAAGGTTAGAGTACAGTTTTGAGAAAGCATACTGAATTTTCCCATTTCATAATAAAACTATACACATACAGCTCTGGATTCAGATTACCTGAAAACTGCTAGTTGTACTACTTACTTGTTCTGACCTTGTGCAACTATCTGTGCTTATGTTTCCCCAACTGTAACATAAATAGTAATTTATGGGGGTTTGTGAAACTCAAATAAAAAATGTTTTTACTGCTTAGAATAATGCATATTAATTGATCTTATTCACTAAATGGCAGTAATGAATGTGATGGTGGGGATATAGAAAATGCAGCTGTGAGAGCATGGCTAGGATTGTATATTTTTATTTTTAATTTTTTTATAAGTATGTACTTTTTTTTAAAGATATATATATATTTTATTTCTCTCCCCTGCCTTCCCTCCCCCTCCCCCGGTTGTCTGTTCTCTGTGTCCATTGGCTGTGTGTTCTTCTGTGACTGCTTCTATCCTTAGCAGCAGCACCAGGAATCTGTGTTTCTTTTTGTTGTGTCATCTTGTTGTGTCAGCTCTCCATGTGTACAGTGCCATTCTTGGGCAGGCTGCACTTTCTTTTGCGCTGGGTGGCTCTCCTTACAGGGCACACTCCTTGCACGTGAGGCTCCCCTACACAGGAGATACCCCTGCCTGGCATGACACTCCTTGCACACATCAGCACCGTGCCTGGGCCAGCTCCACAGGTCAAGGAGGCCCGGGGTTTGAACCGCGGACCTCCCATTTGGTGGGTGGACACCCTATCCGTTGGACCAAGTCCACTTCCCGGATTGTGTATTTTTAAAATATAAAAAAATTAATCTAGTGATTTCCCCTTTAGATTGAGAGTCTCTTTAAATTAAGGATCAGGGATTAAACATAGTTGGATTTCTGTTGCTCAGCACCAGGTTTCACACATGGTTTGTATCATTACACAGTTGCTTAATAAATATGTCCTCACAAACTAGCACCCTAAGCTGAAAAAGATCCTAATTTTATGTTCAAAAAGTTGTATCCCCACCTCCACATTCACTGTTGAGAGCATCTAGAATTTTGTTCAGTTATCTATTTGGACTTCAATAATTTTTACTGGTTTCTTAGGTTACTGTTTTATTGTTTCATTCTTGGACTAGTTTACTTAGCTTTTCTGAGTTAATCATAACATACATACATAGAAAATAGCAAGAAAAAAATTGCATATTTTAACAAATAACTATACAGTAAAAACGCATGTAATCACTACCTTGGTCAAGACATCGATCATTATCGGTAACCCAGAAGTTCCCTGTGTTTTCCTTAATAATCATATTTCTTTACCTTAGTTTTAAACATTATCCTCCTGTGTTTTTCACTTTATACTTAATTCTCATGCATATATCCCTAAAATATTTTAATTTTGAACTTTATTTCATGATTCTTTTATATCTGACTTCTTTCCTGTAGGTTTATGAAATTCATGTTGCATGTAACTGTACTTTGTTGAAATTCATAGCTATATATGGTGTAGTAAAATATTTCACAGTCCTGATGCTGGACATTTGGGTTGTTTCTAGTTTTTCGCTGATTAAACAATGGTGCTGAGAATATTCATGCACATGAATCCTGGCACACAAAATCTCTGGAGAAGAATACCTAGGTATGAATATCTTTAAGATTAATAAATAATGCTAAACCTTTCCCAGAAAGGTTGTACAGTAACGTTCTTGCCTGCATGGTATGGCAGTGTCAGCTGCTTCACGTCCTTATCAGCCATGGGTATTGTCAGTCTTTTTCATGTAGTTTTCTTGTAGAGTAGAGCAATACCTTATTATGGTTTTAATTTTTAATTTTTCTGATTTCTGCTGACCTTGAGCATTCTCAGATCTTTATTACCATTTCACATCTTATTCTGTGATGTGCTCAAGAATTTCTCTTGCATGTTTTTCTCTTGGTTGAATCAGATTTGTAGGTATTCTTTTTGTGTTCTAGAGAAGAGTCCTTTGGTATATACTAACATCTCTCTCTGTTTGGCTTTTTCATCTGTTGTCTTTTGATGAACATAAATCCTTCATTTTAAGGTAGGTATAATTGATAATTTTTAAAAAGGTAGCATTTTCATGTCCTATTTAAGAAATCTTCACTCTTTTCAAGGAAATAGGATATTTCTGGTATTACCTTAGGGAGCCTTTCCTATTTCACCTTTCCAATTTCACCTTTCCAATCCACATGAAGTTGATTTTTGTATGTTGTGACATAGTGATAAATATTAATTTTCCATTCAGGCCTCCATTTGAGTTAGCATTTGGTCTTATTGGAAAGACCATATTTTCCCCAGTGAATCTATAGCGTCATGTTGTCTTTGTCATAAATCAAGTAGCCATATAATTGAATGCATCCAGTCCCTCTGCCGTTCTTTTGGTTTGTAATGGAAGTCCTCTAACATCATTGTTGGTTTTTTTTTCCACAGTCAGTACTTTTATTTAATTTTCTAGCAGACAACTTACATCCCCACCCTTTCTTTTAAGTTAGTGTGATAACTTTCCATAATAAACTACTTAAAGAGAAGCTTTAGTCAAGAATGGAATGAAACAGAAAAAAATATGGCTGCTTTAAAATAAACAAAAAACACATTCACCTATTATATTCAAACAAAACTACACAAACAGTATTTGCACACTGTGTGCTCAGTGTTTCCTATTGGCTATTTTTCCTCCCCATCATGCAAATAGCAGAGCTGTGGTCAGTTGCACTTTGTCATGCTAGATCCTGGAGGTTCATTCAGCTTCACATTATTTGAAGACCCTGGATAGAAGACTCTAAAATCTTGAAATCCCATATTGTCATGGCTCCATTGATGCCAGTAGTGCAAAATTTGTGACAGTCTTGCTTGTCCAACTCATAGACAGTTGAATGATGGTATTCTAGAGCAGTGTCTCCAGACCGTGTTGCAGTTCTTGGTTGTGGTGGTCCTGCCTGTGTTGTGGAGGCATTCCATAGGTGACATGTTGCACTGGATGCTCTGTTTTGGAAAAACTAGTTTGGAGGCAAAGGTCAAACAGCCAAAGTCATCATAGTTAAAGAGCACTGGGCAGCTTTTGTGGCCAGCAGCTATGATACTATTCTCAGAGATAATTGATACACTCAGGAGTGGCAGGAACTCCATTTTCAGAATTGAAACTTGCGCACTTTTTGAGGCATCAGCAGGAGACGTGGTGCTGTTGTGGCTGACCCAAACCAGGTTGCTCCCACTGGCAGAGAAGCTCATCCCATGGACCCAACCATCAGCGCCACTGCCACCAAATTCTGATGTCAGCTGGCCAAAAGGCATCTTGCTGCCCTATGGTGTACTGGCTGGCTTTTCATCTACTTCTTTAACTTAGGCAGAAAACACTCTGCATTTGAAGTCACAGCATCCTGCTGCCAGCAAAATATTGTTGGGATGCCAATCCAAACTGAGGACTGTGAAACAAATAGGCTTTTTAATGTGCTTGCTTACCCACCAGTTACTTTCAGACTTGAAGTAACAAACAGAAATGACTCGTGCTCTGCTTCCCTCAGCAAATTTGTTTTCTAGAGGGGACCACTTCACAAAAGTGGCTGCACGATTAGTTCTCAGGATCACCAGGGGCTTTGTTACTCTAGACATACAGGCATTGCAATCTGCCCAGCAAGGGGCTATGTGGTCACTCTTGGGAGCCCAGTCAATACCTGTGATGTATCCATTGTGCTCCTTAAGTTCATGTGCTTTTACCCACTGGCTGTTCTTTTAGATGTGGACTTCGTGATTATTGGGACTAAGGGCAATCTGTGTACAATCCCTGTTCCAGGCAGGACAGGTGATTGGCTCTAGTAAAAACTGATACAGAGACATTACTCTCAATGTTTTCAAAAGGTAGAAAGCTAGGGTCAGGGCAGTCTGGATAGTCTTGGAGCAGATAATTTGCGGACTCTGGACATTCTACTTGTACAGGCTCTGGCAGGTTTGGGCGGAAACCGAGGCTGGGAGGGGAGTGGCTGACCCATTGTTTTTCATTTAGCAATCCTTGGCCTCTCATATTTTTATTAGAGAAGTTGTATGTATGATCATGCACAAAATAAGGATTCCCATATACACTGTTTATTAACACCTTGCGTTGGTGTCGAACATTTTTTACAATTGATGAAAGCACATTTTTATAGCTGTACTCTTAACTATACTCCTTGATTTAATTCAGGGCTCGCTAGTTGTGTTATGCAGTTCATGCCAAAAGATGGAAGCAACCCAAGTGTCCATCAGCCAATGAATGGAGAAACACAATATGGTATATATTTACACAATGGAATAATATTCACCTTTAAAAAGGAATGAAGTCCCTGATACATGTGACAGCATGGATGAAACTTGAAGACATCATGTTGAGTGAAATAAGCCAGACACAAAAGGACAAACATTTCATAATCTCACTGACTTGAAATATTAGAATAAGCAAACTCACAGAGACAGAATCTAGAATATAGGTTACCAGGGGGCAGGGTAGTATAAGGAATAGGAAATTAGGACTTGAGATGTACATGGTTTCTATTTGGAACAATGGAAATACTTTGGAAATGCATAGTGGTGATAGCATGACATTATGAACCATAATTGAAAGCACTGGATTATATATTTAAATGTGGTTAAAAGGGGAAATTTTAGGTTGTATATATGGTGCTGGAATAAACTTATTAAAAAAAAAAAAAACATAGGAGACAACCACCAAGATGTTGGCAGTTCCTAGAGTCAGCTCCTGCTACAGAGCAGTTAGTAATGACCCAGAGCCTATCTAAAGCACCTGTTGGGGGCTCCAGGAGACCAGAAGAGCATCCTGCAATATCCTTAAAAGAATGGAAGGTGGAGACAGCCTATCTGCAGAGATGATTTGTAAGTAGAGCACTCCATACCACAGAAGCTTCTTTCCATCTAGATAAGATTGCAGCTCTAGTATAAGCCCCAACCCCATCTCCAGTAGGGAGGAAGCTGGGGGGACCTGCACAAGCCTCTCTGGAAAACCACAGGCCACGCCTCAGCGACCAGTGATCATCCTACTTTGGCAGCACAAGCCACCTCAGAAGCTATTCTGTGGCTGGAATTGGAAGCTCCACTTCCCAAAAACGGAGGAAAGAGATGTTTGGGCACCAATTTCAGCTACTGATTAGTAAACCTAGCTGCCTAAAATATATCCTTAAGAACATCTGAAGTTTGAACCTGTCCAAGTCAGAAAGAGGCTGGTACCTGCCATTTTGACTCCACCCCTGGCATGAGGGGAAGCCAGGGGGCTGACTGAAAATCATAGTGCTGGTCGGGACTGGTTTCTTTCATGTAGATTAGCCTGCAGCCCTAGCCTAGGCTTCAGCCCAACTCTAGCAGGGAGGAAGCTGGTGGGTCCCGCACCAGCCTATCCAGGTAACTGCAGGTACATTTGGCTGGCACAGACTGAAAAATCAGACGTCTCCTAGGGCAACTGCAGCCATCTTGGACCTGCACAGCATAGATTGCCGCCCACACCTGCAGCTCCATCCCCACCCCAGGCAGGGGAGAATGGGGCGTGAAACTTCATCAGTCTCTCTGAGTAACTACAGTCTAGGCCTGTACGACTCAGATTATTCCACACAGCTGTGGCTCTGTCCCTACCCCTGGCAAAGGAGAAACCTGGGAGAAACTTAATCTGTCCCTGGGGAAATGAGTCAGCTTGGGCCTCCACAGCTTATAGTATCAACTACATCCTTGGCTCCTACTGTACAACCAGGAAGGAGAAAGTACAGGAAACCTCAAACTAAAGAGAAAAACTGTATCCAGAATTAAGTAGTAAGGCAAATGCCACGACACCAGCAAAAAATTACAGTCTACACCAAGAAACAGGAAGTTATGGCCCAGTTAAAGGAACTAAGAGAAGCCTCCAGATTGCATAAAGGAATTGAGACAGCTAATCATAGATGTTCAAACAAATCTCCTTAAATTCAATGAGATAGCTAAGAGATAAAAGAGATTAAGACATTGGATGAGCACAAAGAATTTGAAAGCATACAAAAAAAACAGCAGGTCTTATGGGAATGTAAGGCACAATAAATGAAATTAAAAATACACTGGAATCATATCAGATTTGAGGAGGCAGAAGAAAGGATGGGTGAGCTTTAAGAAATGGCCTCTGAAGGTGAACATACAAAAGAAGAGATGAAAAAAATAATGGAAAAAATTGAACAAGGTCTCAAGGAACTAAATGACAGCAAGAGCCATGCAAGCATATGCATCATGGGTGTCCCAGAAGGAGAAAAGAAGGGAAAAGGAGCAGAAGAAATATTTGAAGAAATATTTCCCAGCCCTTATTGAAGGATATAGATATCCATGTCCAAGAAGCACAGCATACTCAAATACAAAAAAATCTGAATAGACCACTCCGAGACTCATACTAATCAGAATGTCAAATGCCAAAGACAGAGAATTCTGACAGCAGCAAGAGAAAAGCAGTGCATATTATATAAGCAGCACCCATAAAGATCAAGTGCTGATTTCTCACCAGAAACCATGGAGGCAAGAAGACAGTGGTATGGTATATTTAAGATACTGCAAGAGAAAAACTTCCAGCCAAGAATCTTACATCCAGCAAGATTTTCTTCAAAAATGGGGGTGAGTTTAGAATATTCACAGATGAACAGAAACTGAGAGAGTTTGTAACCAAGAGACCAGCTTTTCAGGAAATACTAAAGGGTGTGCTACAGTCTGAAAAGACAGGAGAAAGAGACTTGTTAAGAGAGTCTAGAAATGAAGAGTATTTGTGTAAAGGTAACTAAAAGTGTCGGAAGAGTGGTGAGAATAAAATATGTCAGATAAAACTCACATATTCAGGAATAAACTTAACCAGTGATGTAAAGCACTTATAATCAGAAAACTACAACTTGTTAAATCATAAAAGGCCTAAATAATTGGAAGAACATTCTCTTGTCACAGATTGGAAGACTTAAAGATTTCAGTTCTACTCAGAGTGATACCCAGATTCAGTGCAATCCTGATAAAAACTGTACCAGCATTGTTTAAATAAATGGAAAACATGATTATCAAATTTATTTGGAAGGGTAAGGAGTCCCAAATAGCCAGAAACATCTTAAAAAGGAAAAGTGAAGTTGGAGGATTCTCATTTCCGGACTTTCAATCATATTACCTAGCTACATTGGTAAAAACAGCATGGTACTGGCATAAAGACAGATGTATAGACTAAAGGAATCAAATTGATGGTTCAGAAACAGACCCTCACATGGGTGGTCAAGTGATTTTTGGCTAGCCTGTCAAACTTACTCAGCTTCAGCAGAACAGTCCATTCAGCAAGAGAGAACTGGATATCCAAGCCAAAAAAGGGAAAGAGGACCCTTATCTCACACTTGATACAAAAATTAACTCAAAGTGGATCAAAACCCTAAATATAAAAGCAAGAACCATAAAGCTTCTAGAAAATGTCGGAAAATATCTTCAAGGCCTGGTGATAGGTGGTAGACTCTTAAAGGAGGTGGGAGGACAGAGGTAGACTACTGATGTTTAATGTATGTAGAAGTTTTAATTAGCTTTACTGTAAAAATGTGGAAATGTACAGAGTTGATGGTAACACATAGTGAATATCAACTGGTTTATAAATGGGGCTGTGGCTGAAAATGGTAGTCTTGGGATGTAAATGTCAGTTGACAGAATGCTAGAGAATAATCTAGGGACTGAATAACACAGTAAATCCAGAGGTGGATGAGAAATGGTACAGATGCAAGAGTGTCCTTTGTGAACTAGAGCAAATGTACCTCACTGTTGCACGTTGGTGGGAATGTGGAGCAGCATGGGAAAAAAATAGCTGGAGTGACCTATGGACTGTGGTTAACAGTAATAACGTAATATTCTTGCATTTATACCTAAGATGTTCTGTGTTGATGGATGGGGCTGTAAGGGAAAAGTTGTGCCAAATGTACGCTATGGACCTAGGAATGAATTGGATGATATTATCTCATAATCTGTAACAAATGTTCCAGCACAGTGTGGTATGTTGATAGAAAGGTGTTGTTTGGGAATTCTGCACGTGTGCATGATTGTTTTATAAGTTTACAAATTCTGTAATAAAAATATATTTTTAAAATAGGGTGAGTTGGGGGAGAATACACCAAATGTAAGATAAGGATTATAATTAGTAGTAAGATTTTGACAATATTCTTTCATAATTTGTAACATGTTTCAAAACAATGCAAGGTGTTTGTGGAATGTTGATGTATGGGACTTCTGTATGACATTATGCATGCTTGCTTTGTAAGTTCACAACTTTTAGTATATAGTAATTGTTTATATGTTCATGTATAAATGTTACAAAAACAATAATAGAGTGGGTTGGAGGGAAATATTTTGGTTAGTAGTAAATTTTGAGCATGCTCTTTAATCATTAGTTAAAAATTTTTTAGCAATAATGCAAGGTATTGGTGGTAGGGTGAGGTATGAGAGCCCTGTATGATGTTTTTTAAGTTCACAACTATAACTACACGCTTATTATTTATGTACGTTCCTATATGAGTGTTAACTTCAATAAATTAAATAAAAATAAAGATCAAATATGTTTGATACAGACTCCAGAACCACAGTGAAAGCTACCAAGGTTAATTTTTTAAAAGTTAGTGGAAATTCACTTGTCCCTTTGATTTGTATTTTGATGAGGGCTTTGTATTTTATAAATATGCAATTTTCTAGTTATTGAAAATTGAAAAAAAAAATCCATGGCCCCATATATTTTTCTATAAATGTTACATTCAGCTTGTCAATTTCCACCAAAAAAGCCCTTTTGGGAATTTTATTACAAGTACACTGAATATATAGAATTTGTTTGGGGAAAATTTAACTTCGTAATATCAAGCCCTTAATTCATGAACATAATATAAACCCCTCTATTTAGGTCTTCTTTAATTTTTTTTAAACTTTTTTTTAGGTCAAGGTCTTGCATATCTTTTGCTAGACTTATTAGGTTTATGTTTTTAATCTTTATTAAAGGTATCTCATCATAGGTATTGTGCAACTTGTTTGTTTTTAAAATTGTGGCAAAATATATATAGCATAAAAATCATTTTAAGCATTTTTAAGTGAAGAATTCTTTGACATTGTGGACATTCACAAAATTGTATAATTTACCTCTGTCTCTTTCCAGAATATTTCTATCATCCCAAACATTCCAATCCTCCCTTCACTGCTGATAACTAATTATGCTTTCTGACTCTGAATTAATTTCTTCTAAGTATTTCTAAAAATTAGAATACAGTATTTGTCCTTTTTATATCTGGCTTATTTCACTCAGCATGTCTTCAAGCTTCATCCATGTGGTAGCATAAATTGGCTCTTTGTTTCTTTTTACAGCTGAATAAAATTCCATTGTATAGATATACCACATTTTGTTTATTGACCTCTTGATATGGGCACTTAGGTTGCTTCCACTTTTTGCTATTGTGAATAATGTTGCAGTGAACATTAGTATACAATTGTCTGTTTCAGTCCCTGCTTTCAGTTCTTTTGGGTAGCTACCTCGGAATGGAATTGCTAGGTCATATGGTAATTCTGCATTTAACTTTCTGAGGAACCACAAAACTGATTTTTTTTGGAAATGTAGTATTAAAAGATTTTTATTTCTCTTTGCTAGTATATAGAATTACTTTTTATATAAAGACACTGTATCTGTGTTCAGTGATCTTATTAAATATAAAATTTTTATAGATTTTCTATATTACATAATGTTATTACATGTTATGCATATGTCTGCAAATTGACAGTTCTAGTTTTTTCTTTCCAATCCTTATATCTGGTATTTTTTGGTACATTCTTTCACTGGCTCAGATAACCAGTACAGTGTTGTATAGAAGTGACAATAACAACCATCCTTGTCTTGTTTCCAGGTTTGGGGGAGCAGTTATAGGTAGTAATATTGTTCAGCATTTCACAATTGTGTGTTAGCTGTAACTTTTTGTAAATATTCTTTATCTGAGTAAATAAATTCCCTTCTTGTCATAGTTTTCTGAGAGTTTTTTTTTTTTAATTATGAAGAGATGTTAAATTACTTAAATTTTCTGTGCATCTGTTCATTTGATTTTTCCTTTTGTTCTGTAAATGATGGGTATAACATTCAGGAAAGAAATACCAAAATAAAGCTAATTCTGCATGCCTGAAACAAACCCAACATGATATATTGCTGGATTTGGTTTGCACATGTTGAGTTTAGGATTTTTGCTTCCATGCCCATAGGTTAACTTGTAGTTTTCCTTCCTTTGAATATATTTGCCAGATTTTGTTATCTGCCCTCTTGAAACATATTGGAAAGTTACTTTTTCTATTCTTAGGGAGGACTTGTATAAAATTTACAGTGTTCTTCCTTCTATAATTTACTGGGGATGCCATCTGGATCTAGAGGTCTTTTTTATTTTGTTTTTGTTTTTTATTGGATTATTCAGATTTTTGTTTCTCATAAATTATGGTAAGTTGTTTTTCTAGAAATTTCTCTTAATTTTTCGTACATACTAGCCTTTTTCAATGTTTGTAGCATTATCAATATTCTTGATCATACCTATTAGCAGTTACTCCCCTCTACTCCTTTCCCCTTACCCCTTAGCAACTACTAATCTACTTTCTGTTTAAATGGATTTGCCTACTCTGGGCATGTCACATAAATGGAATCATACAGTGTGTGGTCTTCTCTCCTGAATTCTTTCATTTATCCCTTCACCAGTTTATGGACATTTGGGTTGTTTTCACTTTTTGGCTATTGTGAACATGCTGATATGAACATTTATGTACATGTTGTTTTGTAGACATATGTTTAAGTTCTCTTGGTTTTTTAGGAGTAAATTTCTGGATCATTGGCTTATTCCATATTTAACTTTTTGAGGAACCTCTAAATTGTATTTCATTGTGGTTATACCATTTTATATTCTCACAGTTTCTCCACATCCTAGGCATCCCAGTGGGTTATGAAGTGGTATCTCGTGTTTTTTTAAAAAATAAAATTTTATGTAAGTATATCATTCATACGAACATACATAAACAACTATATAGTAAAAGTTGTGAACTTACAAAACAAACATGCATATCATCATATGGGACTCTCATACCTTGCGTTGTTTGAAACATTTTTGTTTTAAACATTTGTTATAGACTATGAAGGAGCAACCTGAAAATATTACTGCTAACTATAGCCCATGTCTTAACATTTGGTGTATTTTTTCCTCCCAGATCCACCTGATGATTAACACCCTGCCTTAGTATTACACATTTGTTATAGTTCATGAGAAAATGTTCTTATATTTGTCCTATTAAGCACAGTCCATCTTCCACCACTGGAGTCCCATGTTACACAGCCCCATGTTTTGTACAATAAATTCAAAGTATACACTCAGTGGTTCTGATTTTCATCAGAGTTGTGCTGTCATCACATCAGTCAACTTTAGAATGTGTTCATTACTCCAAAAGGAAAATTCTAATACCTCTTTATATGCCCCTATTGTTGTATCTTAGAATTGATAGAATATCTTCTTTGCCATAGCTGCAAAAATATTACATTATTACTGTTAACCCATGTCCATAAGTTATATTAGTTGTCATTTTTCCATGTATCACCAGATTCTTAACACTTTGTAAAATAAGAACTTTCTTATGTTTATACTGTTAGCCTCATTCTTCATCTACCACCAAAATCACTGTTACACATTTCCTAGATTATTCTCTTAGTTTCCTTTCAATTGATGTTTACATCTACAGACTTCCTCTTTCAGCCATGATCTCATTTGGAAATCAGCAGTGTTAGAGTAGATGGTAACACATATAGTGAGTGTAACTATCTCTATACTTTTACAATAAACCTTGTATATTATGTAGCTGCAAAAGGAGTGCTGATGCAAAGTACCAGAAATCTGTTGGCTTTTAAAGGGTATTTATTAGGTGTAAAAGCTTACAGTCCCAAGGCTGTGGAAAGTTCAATTCATGGTACCTTAAGAGGTACTTTCTCACCAAAGTCAGCTGCCATGTGTTAAAGCAAGATGGCTGGCAATCTCTGCTGGGCTTCAACCTTCCCCTCTGGGCTTCCTCTTCCTCTTGAGTCTCTGTGTATCCAACTTCTTCCCAATAGCAGCTGTACTGGCATAGGGATTGTCTCTCAGGGTGTCCTTGACTCTCTTCCCAAGGTCAGCTGCAAGCTATCAGGCAAATGGCTCATCTCTTCCTGAGGCTTTAGCTGTTTGAACCTTCTCCTGTCTGTTATCTAGCAGGAACAAAATGATAGAAAGTTCTCCTCCATGTGTCTTCTTAAGTTGAATGTCTTTTATATGGGCCCACCAAGGGGGCGGGTACTCAACCTGAGTTATACCTCACTTACTGAGTCAAAGCCTAATCTTAACAGGTAATTTAATCAATGGCCCCTCAACTGAATCTAATATAATCAAAGGGCATCACACCCAGAAGAATAGACTAGTTTACACACATAATTTTTCTCTTTTTGGAATTCATAAATCTCAAAGTGTCATACCTAATTAAAAATTCTACATACGTTAATCATCAGCTCCCATTTTAACCCCACATCCTATTTCTTAGTACCCTATAGTAACCTACTAGGTTTCCTAGTAACCTAAACTCAGAGTTTACCACTGTGAGTTTACTCACTGTATTTCGTTCATATTGAGACCATACAATATTTGTCCTTTTGTGTCTGGCTTTTTCTCTTCAACATAATATCCTCAAGGTTTATCCATGTTATCATGCATCCCAATTTCATTTCTTCTTATGCCTGAACAGTATTCCATTGTATATATACCCTATTTTAGCCATTCACTAGTTGATGGACACTTAAGCTGGGTCATATTTTAGCAATTGTGACTAATGCTGCTGTGAATATCAGTGTGCAAATGTCAGTGCACATTCTTTCAGTTCTTCTCAATATATTCCTAGTAATGGGATTGCTGGATCACACAGCATTCCGTATTCAGCTTCTTGCCGAAGTGTCTTCGACAGAGATGGCACCATTCTACATTCTCAGTAGTGAAGGAGTGTCCCTTTTCTCCACATCTTCTCCAGTACTCGTAGTTTTTGTTGCTTTATTTTCTTTTTCTTTTCCATTTTTTGTTTTTTTAAATGACCATTCTATAAGGTGCAAGATGGTATCTCATTGTAGTTTTGATCTGCATTTCCCTAATAGCTAGTGATGTTGAACATTTTTTCATGTGCTTTTTTGACCATTTGTATTTCTTCTTTGGAAAAATGTCTGTTCAAGTCTTTTGCCCATTTTTTTTTTTTTTTTAAGATTTTTATTTATTTAATTTCCCCCCCTCCCCTGGTTGTCTGTTCTTGGTGTCTATTTGCTGCGTCTTGTTTCTTTGTCCGCTTCTGTTGTCGTCAGCGGCACGGGAAGTGTGGGCGGCGCCATTCCTGGGCAGGCTGCTCTTTCTTTTCACGCTGGGCGGCTTTCCTCACGGGCGCACTCCTTGCGTGTGGGGCATCTTTTGCCCATTTTTAATTGGATTGTTTGTCTTTTTTTTTTTTATTTTTTTATGATCTCTTTATAGAACATAGATATCAAACCCTTGTCTGGTATGTGGTTTCCAAATATTTTCTCGCATTGAATAAGCTTTCATTTTACTTTGTTGACAAAGCCTTTTGAAGAACAAATTTTAATTTTGAGGAGATGCCAATTATCTATTTTTTTCTCTCGTTGTTCATGCTTTGGGTGTAAAATTTAAGAAAGTACTGCCTACCACAAGATCTTGAAGATGTTTCCCTATATGTCCTAGGAGTTTTGTGGTTGTTGCTTTTATATTTAGATCCTTGATCCAATTTGAGTTAATTTTTGTTTAAGGTGTGAGGTAGGGGTCCTCTTTCTTTTGGATATGGCTATCCAGTTCTCTCAGCATCATTTGTTGAATAGACTGTTCTGGCCCAGCTGGGTGGGCTTGACAGCTGTATTAGTCAGGGTTCTCCAGGGAAACAGAATCAACAAAGGATATCTGTCAATAGTATGTGGTTCTATAAGAGTCCCTCATGCTGCTGTGGGGATACACAAGTCCAGCAGGCTGCAACCAGGGGCTGCAATGAAAGTCCAGTGAAGGTTCTTCATGAGTTCTCAGAAATATTGGCTATTCAAAGACAAGCTGGGAAATTCTCCTTCTGTGCTGGAATCACTTCTCCTTTTTTTAAGGCATTCAACTGATTGGATTAAGCATCACTCATTGCTGATGGCAATCTCCCTGATTGATGTAATTATAACCAGCTATCTATGATTTACCACTGCAGTAAAGTCAACGGTGACTAAAGTTCATAAATGCCCTTGTATTACAGTTAGTCCATTGCTTGCTTGACCAAACAACTGGGCACAATTACCTGGCTGATCTGACACAATAGTCTAACCATCACAACAGCCTTGTCAAAAATCACCACCATAGATGTGAAGGGACTATTTATGAGTTCTCAATTTGGTTCCATCAGTCAGTATGTCTCTCTTAATGTCAGTACCATGCTGTTTTTATCACTGTAGCTGTGTAATATATTTAAAGCCAGGAAGTAAGAGTCCTCCAACTTAATTCTTTTTTAAGACATTTTTGGCTTTGGAGCCCCTTACCCCTTCCAAATAAGTCTGATAATTGGCTTTTCCACTTCTACCAAAAAAAAAGGCTTTTGGGATTTTTATTGGGATTGCATTGAATCTGTAAGTCACTTTGGGTAGAAGTGACATCTTAACGATATTTAATCTTCCAGTTTCATGAACATGGGATGTCCTTCCATTTATTTAGATCTCCTTTGGTTTCTTTCAGCAATGTTTTGTAGTTTTCTAAATACAGGTCCTTTATTCTTGGTTAAGTTTATTCCTAAATATTTTATTCTTTTAGTTGCTATTATAAATGGATTTTTTTTTCTGACTTCCTCCTCAGATTGCTTATCAATAGTGTAAAGAAACACTACTGACTTTTGTGTATTAATCTTGTATTTTGCTCCTTTGGTGAACTTGTCTGTTGGTTCTAGCAGCTTTGTTGTGGGTTTTTCAAGATTTTCTAGATACAGGATAATAACTAATAGTGAGAGTTTTACTTCTTTCCTGTTTAGGTGCCTTTTTATTTCTTTTTCTGTCCTAATTGCTCTAGCTAGAACTTCTAGCACAGTATTGAATAATAATGGAGAGAGTGGGCATCCTTGTCTTGTTTCTGATCTCAGCGGGAAAGCTTTCAGTCTTTGACTGTTGAGTACATTCCTAACTGGGTTTTTCATACATTCATTTGACCATGTTGAGAAAAGTTCCTTCTACTCCTATCTTTTGGAGTGTTTTTATCAAGAAAGGTGCTTTATTTTGTCAAATGTCTTTTCTTTGTCATTCGAGAGAATCATAAGATTTTTCTTCAATTTATCAATGTGGTTTATGATACTAAATTATTTTCTTGTGTTAACCCACCCTTGAATACCTGGGATAAAACACATTTGTGGTGTATAATTCTTTCAGTGTGCTTTTGGGTTCTGTTTGCAAGTGTTCTGTTAAGTGAGGGTGAGGAAGAGGTTAAGAAGGACAGTTTTGTCAGGTACAGAATTCTTGGATGGGATTATTTCTCTTTTCAGTACCTTAACTATCACATACCACTTTCATCTCTCCTACAGGGTTTGATGAGAGATTGGTAGTCTTATTGAGGTTCCCTTGTATGATGCATTGCTTTTCTCTTGATGCTTTCAGAATCCTCTTACGTCTATCCAGATTTATTTTCTTTTGAAGTGTGTTGTCCTTGTATATTGATATTATGTCTTTCATAAAGGTTGGGAAGCTTTGGGTCATTATTTCTTCCCCTTTTCTGTTCTGTTCCACTTCTGGGACACCAATAATGCATATGTTTATGCATTTTATGTTATTCAGTTCCCTGAGACCCTGTTTCATTTGTTTTTCCATTTTTTTCTTTCTGTTCTCCTGTCTTTTCAAGTCCAGATGTTCTGTCTTTAATTTTACTAATTCTGTCCCCCATCAGTTCAAATATGCCGTTACATGCCTCCAATATATTTTTTTCTTTTTCAAAATTTATTGAAGTATATCACACTTTCATAAACATACATAGATAGTAAGTGTATAGTAATAGTTTTGAACTTATAAAACAAAGATATATAACATCATACAGGGATATCATACCTCACCCTATCAAGAATACTGTGCATTGTTGTGAAACATTTTTAACTAATGATTAAGGAGCATCCTCAAAATATTACTACCAACCAAAGTATCTTACATTTGGTGTATTTTTCCCCCAACCCCCCCCCATTCTTTTTTTTTACTTTGATATTTTATATGAACATATATAAACAATAAATGTATAGTAAAAATTGTGAACTTACAAAGCAAACATGCAAACATCATATAGGTGTCCCATACACCAACCCACTACCAAGACCCTGCATTGTTGTGAGACATTTGTTACAAATGATGAAAGAGTATTGTCAAAATCTTATTAGTAACTATAGTCCTTATCGTACATTTAGTGTTTTTCCCCCAACCCACCCTGTTGTTTTTTAAATATATTTTTATGGCAGCAGTTGTAGACTTACAAAAGAGTCATGCACATATACATGATTCCCATATATACACGATTCCCATACAGCACCCCTCTATCAACACACCAAACCTCGTTGGAACATTTCTTACAGATTATATCATCAGACTATTAGCAGGCCCATAATGTACTTTTGGCACACTCCTTCCGTACTCTGCCATTACCAACACAGTACATCTCTGGCTTAGATGCATGGCTATTTCATTATTACTGTTAACCACAGTCCATAGGTCCCGCCAGTTGTATTTTTCCCATGCTTCTCCACATTCCCACCACCCTGCTCTAGCTCACAAAGGACACTCTCCATCTGTACCATCATGCACAATTCTTATCTACCTCTGTTTACTGTGTTATTCAGTCCCTAGATTATTCTCTAGCTTTCTTTCATTTGGCATTTACATACTAGACTACCCGTTTAGCCACATTCCCATTTATAAACTGTTATTCACTATACTGTGTTACTATTAACTCTGTACATTTCCACATTTTTACAATAAAGTTAATTAAAACTTCTATATACATTAAACATCAGTAATCCATCTCAGTTCTCCTCTTATCTCCTTTAAGAATCCACCACCTACCACCAGGGCTTGAAGATATTTTCCAACATTTTCTTCTAGAAGCTTTATGATTCTTGCTTTTTATGTTTAGGTTTTTGATCCATTTTGAGTTAATTTTTGCATAAGGTGTGAGATAGGGGTCCTGTTTTCCTTCTCTTGGTTGTGGATATACAGTTCTCTCAGCACCATTTGTTGAATGGACTGTTCTGCCCAAGCTCAGTGGATTCGACAGGCTAGTCAAAAATCACTTGACCATCGATGTGAGGGTCTGTTTCTTAACCATCATTTGGCTTCCATTGGTCTATGTGTCTGTTTTTATGCCAGTACCATGCTGTTTTTATTACTCTAGCTAGGTATATGATTGAAAGTCCAAAAGTGAGAGTCTTCCAACTTTGCTTTTTCTTTTTAAGATGTTTCTGGTTATTTGGGACCTCTTACCCTTCCAAATGAATTTGATAATCATGTTTTCCATTTATTTAAAAAATGCTGGGAAGCAGATGTCATTCAGACAACTGAGCTCCTGCCTACCATGTGGGAGGTTGCTGGTTTGGATCCTGGTGCCTCCTAAAGAAGACAGCAAGCTGGTGTGACGGGCAGGCATGGGAAGCTGACACAGCAAGAGACAATGAAGGAAAAAAAATGAGAGACAACAAAAGAGGGAGCAGAGATTCCTGGTGTCTCCTAAAGAAGACAGTGAGTTGATGGGACGGGCAGACACAGAGAGCTTACACAAGAGATGCAAGGAGGAAAAACATAGGGAGACACAGAACGAAAACGGGGCAGAGGTGACTCAAGAAAATTAGGCACCTTCCTCTCACATCAGAGGTCCTGGGTTCAGCTCATTGCCTCCTAAAGAAACAAGGAAGATGAACACACACAGCAAGTGAAAAACAACAAGGTGATGGGGAACAATAAGTATATAAAATGAACCTTTAAAAAAAATGCAGAAGATTAAAAAAAAACATGCTGGTGGAATTTTTATTGGGATTGCATTGAATTTGTATAGCAATTTGGGTAGGGTTGACATCTTAACGATATTAGTCTTAGACATTTGTGAGCATGGAATGTTCTTCCAATTATTTAGGTCTTTTTTTGTTTCTTTTAACAATGAGTTGTAGTTTTCTGAATACAGGTTTTTATATCATTGGTTAAGTTTATTCCTAAATATTTGATTCTTTAATCAATACTGTAAATGGAATTTTTTCCCTGACTTCCCCCTCAGATTGTGCATTACTAGTGTCTTAAATTCTATTTCATCTAATATAAGTATGGGTACACTTCTTTTTTTTTTTTTTTTTGGTTCCTGAATGTGTGGAATATCTCTTTCTAGTCTTTCACTTCCACTTTCACTTTCACTGTTGGTATCCTTGGGTCTAAGGTGAACCTCTTGCAGACAGCAAATAGGTGTCTTATATTTTCTTATCCATTCTGCCAGTCCATGTCCTTTGACTGGGGATTTCAGTCCATCAACATTCACTGTTAAGGAAGGTCCAGCAATGAACCCTTGATACTAATGACTATGCTAGTAAGCCTGTGCACCTGAAATAAGAACAAGGCCTAGAGCTGTGGGGTGCTTAAGAATTACCTCCTGAGAGCCTCCGTATTGCTCAAATGTGGCCAGTCTCGAGCCAAACTCAGCATGTAAATGTGTTGCCTTCCCCCCCAGCATGGGACATGACTCCCGGGGATGAGCCTCCCTCATGCCGAGGGATTACTACCAAGTACCAGCTGATGATGTAACTAGAAAATGACCTTGAATAAAAGGGTCAACACAGACCAGCAGAATATCTCAGTCTACATATAATACCAGGAGTTAAAAATGCTTTTTGACCTGAATAAAAGGGGGAAATGGAAAGGACAAATGAGTTTATATGGCTATGAGTCTCCAAAAAGAACCGGGAGGTTATCAGAGGGGTTACCCTTATGCACACCTCAGCAGAGTCCCAGAGACAGATAAAGTAGATACAACCTCAGGTATTGGTTCTTCTGAGGGCTACAGAGACCCACAGGTTCTATGGTCATAGCAGGTGGAGTTCAGTGTCATGTCAGTTGACCCTACTTTGGAGTTTGTGTTTCTGTGTGATGGAGCTGGACTCAGATGTGATCTTTGTCCACAAGCCTCTCCGGTTACTTTTACCAGAACTGTAGTTGGTGCTGGGATTTAATGTATACCCAGGGGACCTGAATCTCTGAACTGACCATGTGAGAGCCAGGCCCTGAGCCTCAACAAACTTGCAATTCCAACACTCTGGTTTATGGGACTTACGTCACTCAGCTAACATGGAGGTGAAGAAGGTCAACCACCACACCAGGGAGCCAAGAATGCCTACAACTGAACGCAGGAGGATTGCATCCAGCATCCGTGTGGAATCTAAGCCCCCTCTTGATATAGATGTGGAGTGGACACAACCATTCTAAGGTCCACAGGATGGAGGAATAGAGTATGGATTAGAGTGGACTTACTGATATTCTATTCATGAACTATTATGATTAGTAATCGAAGAAAATGTGGCAGTGGTGTGAAGAAAGTGGCCATGGTGGCTGCTGGGGTAGGGAGTGGGAGGAAGAGATGTGATGTGCAGGCATTTTTGGGAGTTGGAGTTGTCCTGGGTGGTGCTGCAGGGACAGTTACCAAACATTGTATGTCCTCCCATGGTCCACTGGGTGGACTGTGGGAGAGTGTGGGCTATGGTGTGGACCATTGACCATGAGGTGCAGCATTGCTCAGAGAGATATTCACCAAATGCAGTGAATGTCTCATGATGATGGAGGAGATTGTTGTTATGGGGGGAGGAGTGGGGTGGGGAGGAGTGGGGTGAGGGGATAGGGGGGTAAATGGGGACCTCATTTTTTTTAATGTAACATTAAAAAATCAAATAAAGACAAATAAAAAAATTCAATGTTATTACTGCAAAGGCAGGTTCTCACTTCACTCATTTCGACCTTTGGGTTTTATCTGTCATATTTTATTTCACCACTCTTGACACTTTTAGTTACTTTTACTGTAGTTACTTTTACTGAAATACTCTCCATTTCTAGACTCTTTTTTCTTTTCAGGCTGAGGTATTCCTTTCAGTATTTCCTGCAAAGCCAGTCTCTTTTACAAACTCTCTGTTTCTATCTGTGAGTATTTTAACCTCACCCTCATTTTTGAAAGATATTCTTGGCTGGAAGTTTTTCTCTTGCAGTACATTATATATATATCATACCAATGTCATCTTGCCTCCATGGTTTCTGGTGAGAAATTGGAACTTAATCTTTTTGGGTATCCCTTATATGTTATGCTTTGCTTTTCTCTTGCTGCTCTCAGAATTCTCCCTTTGTCTTTGGCATTTGACATTCTAATTAGTATGTGTCTTGGGGTTGTTCTATTTGGATTCATTCTAATGAGTATGTTGTGCTTCTTGGACATGGATATCCATGTCATTCAATAAGGTTGGGAAATTTTCTACCTTTATTTCTTCAAATGTTCCTTCTGCCCCCTTTCCCTTCTCTTCTCCTTCTGGGACACCCATGACATGTATGTTTGCATGTCTCCTACTGTTGTTTAGTTTCCTGACACGTTGTTCAATTTTTTCCATTCTTCATCAGTTCTTTTGTATGTTCACTTTTAGAGGCATTTCTTCAAGCTCACCCACCCTTTCTTCCACCTCCTCAAATCTAATATATGATTCCCATGTTTTTAAATTTCATTAATTGCACTTTCATTCCCATAAGATCTATTTTTCTATGTATGCTTTCATATTATTTGTGCTTGTCCAATGTTGTCTTAATAATTTTAATCTCTTTAGCCATCTCATTGAAATTATTAAGATTTGTTTGAACATCTATGATAAGTTGTCTTAACTCCTTTATGTTATCTGGAGGCTTATCTTGTTCCTTTAGGCCATATCTTCCTATTTCTTGGTGTGGATTTGCATCTGGCTTACTAGAGTATTTATTCTGGATGCAGGTTTTCTCTTGAGTTTAGGACTTCTTGCCTTTTCTTCCTTCTGGTTGTATAGTAGGAGCCAAGCATGTAGTTGGTGCTGTAAGTGGTGGAGGCTTAAGGTGCCCACATTGCTCAAGGGACAGATAAAGCATCTCCCAACTTTCTCCTTTACTAAGGGTAGGAACAGAGCTACAGCCATGTGTAATAATCCAAGTTGTGTAGGCCTAGACTCTAGTTGCCCAGAGATACTTATCTTCCCCTTGCCTGGGGTGAGAATGGAGCTGCAATTGTGGGCAGCAGTGTGTGCCGTATGGGTTCAAAATGATCGTATTTTCTCTGGTAGACTTCATACTATTCATTCTGTGCCAGCCAAATATACCTGCAGTTACCCAGAGAGGCTTGTGCAGGTCCATCAGCTTCTTCCCCTGCTGGAAGTGTGGCTAAAGCCTAGGCTAGGGCTATAGGCTAATCTGGGTGAAAGAAGTTGGTCCGTATCATCACTGTGCTTTTCAGTCAGCCTGGCTTTTCCTCATACTGGGGGCAGAGTCAAAATAACAGCTGCTGGCCTCTTTCTGACCTGGACACATTCAAACTTTAGCTGTTCTTAGGGTTATTGTTTAGGTAGCCGAGTTACCAGTAGCTGAAGTTGGTGCCCAGCTGTCTCTTCCTCTCCCGTTTTTGGGGAGTAGAGCTCCAAATTCTAGCAATGGAATAGCTCCTGAGGTGGACTGTGCTGCCAGGGGATGATGGGCACCAGCTTCTGTGGTGTGGAATGTTCTTACAAATCGTCTCTGCAGATGGGCCGTCTCCCCCTTTCATCTTTTTAAGAATGCTATAGGATGCTCCTTTGTTCTCTTGGAGCCCCCAAACAGGTGCTCTAGGTAGCTTGGGGTGATTACCAATTGCTCTGCAGCATGAGCTGACTCCAGGAGCTCCTTATTCTGCTGCCATTTTGCTGGTTGTCCTCCCTCCAGTGTATTTTTAATCTCATCCATTGTGTCTTTCATTCTCATAAGCGGTTACTTTTCATTGCAGTCTTTCTAATTGTTTTTGGGTTTTTTAAAGATTTATTTATTTCCCACCCTCCCCCACCCCTTGTTTGCAGTTGCTGTCTGTTCTGTGTCTATTTGCTGTGTGCTCTCTCTATCTGCTCGTCTTCTCTTCAGGAGGTAGCAGGATCTGAACCCTGGGCCTCTGATGTGGAAGAGAGACGCTCAGTCACCTAAGCCACCTCAGCTTCCTGGTTTGTGGGGTGTCTCATTGTCTTTTCTCTCTGTATCTCTTTTGTTGAGTCATCTTGTTGGGTCAGCTCACCATGCCTACCTGCTGTGTCAGCTCACCTTCTCCAGGAGGCACTGGGAACTGAACCTGGTCCTCCTGTGTGGCAGGAGGAAGCCCAATCCCTTGAGCCACATCCACCTCCATTTCTTGATTTTCTTTATGTTGAGCCAGTGTATCTTCTTCATGTTCTTTATCTCTTTAGTCACATTTTCCTTCAACTCCTTGAATAGATTTGGAGATTGTGTGATTATCATTGATTAGTTGTCTTAAATTCTGTTTCTTGTCAGGATTTTTTGTTTGTTTCTTTAGCTGGGTCATCTCTTTCTGTTTCTTAGTATGGCTTGTATTAATAACTTTTTTTGCTGACGTCTAGGCATCTGAATATGTTGGTGAATTTACTCTGACGATTGATTTCTCTCTTGTCAGCAGTTTTGTTTTATGGCTCTTCTTTGATTTTTGGTTCAACCTACTGCAGTTTTTCTACTTGAAGTTTCCCACCTGGCTAACAGATGGTGCTCATCAGCAGATCTTTCCATGGAAGGTGACTCTTTAAACTTCCACTTGCCAGTGATTCTGGTCTGGCTAGAGCCCAGATTCAAAGTGGGCACTGCTGGCCAAATTCACTGAAGAGAAACCACTCTCCACCTTCCACTGCACCCTCCCATTACCCATAGTGGAAGTTCCACTCTCAGTTGGCTGCAGTGAGCCATGGGTATTATCCAGGCTGTTGGGTGAGAAGGTGGTGGTAGGAATTGATGCTTTTCCTAGGGCAGTGTTTAGTAACACATGGTTTTCATCTTGACTTCTTCATCTTTCTGTCTCTCACCCTCCTGGCAGATGCCTGGCAATTTCCTTGTCTGCAGGCCCCTCAGGCACTTTTTACCTTTCCTCCATTGTTTTTTTTTTTGAGAGACTTGAGCCCTGTCTACTTATTCTGATGCCATTTTCCCTTGTGGTTTTGATGTGTAATGGGTAATAATATTGAACATCTTCTCAGGTGCTTTTTGGCCATTTGTATATTTTCTTTGGGGAAATGTCTATTCAGATCCTCTTTCCATTTTTTAATTGGGTTATTTGCATTATTGTTGAGCTACAGGGTTCTTTATATAACCTAGATGCTAGATCCTTACCGGAGATATCGTTTGGAAACATTTTCTAACATTCTGTGGGTTGTCTCTTCATATTCTTAATAGTATCCTTCTGTGAAGCAGAAAAGTTTTAAATTTTGTTGAAGTCCAGTTTTCCTACTTTTTTCCTCTGGTTGCTAGTGATTTTTATGTCATTTCTCAGAAACCATCTATTGCCTAATCCACAGTCACAAAGATTTTCCCCTTTATTTTCTTCTAAAATTTGAGGTTTAGCTCTTATATTTACACCTTTCATCTATTTTGAGGTAATTTTTGCTCATGTTATGAGGTAGGGTTCCAACTTCTCTTTTGTTTGTGCGTATCCAGTTGCAAATTTGTTGAAAAGACTAATCTTTACTCGTCAAATTCTCTTGGTGAAAATCTGTTGACTGTAGATGTATGAGTTCATTTCTGGGCTCTCATTTCTACTCCGTTCATCTATATGTCTGTGCTTATGCTCCACATAGTCTTTTACTATAGCATTGGTGTAAGTTTTGAAATCGGAAAGTTTGAGTCCTCCATCTGTCTTTTTTTTTTTTTTTCACTTCTAAAGTTGTTTTGGCTCTTCTGACTTTCTGACTTTCCTCAAAAACCATATGAATTTTAGTATCAGCTCATCAGTTTCTGCAAAAAGTTATTTGGGCCTCTACTAGGGATTGCACTGAATCTGTGAATCAATTTGAGAACTCTTGCCATCTAAGCAATATTAAGTCTTCCAATCCTTGAACATGGAAAGTTTCATTTATTTAGGTCTTCTTTAATTTCTTTCAGTGATGTTTTATGTTTTTGGTATAGAAGTCTGTCAATCTTTTACTAATTTTTTCCTAAGTGTTTCTTCTTTGATATTATTGTAAATGGAATTTTTTTTTCTAATTTCATTTTCAGCTTGTTCATTTCTAGTGCATAGAAATATAGTTGAGCTTTGTATAGTAAGCTTGTTATCCTTCATCTTTGCTTAAGTGGTTTGTTGGCTTTAATAGTTTTTTTGTGAATTTTTTAGGATTTTATATATATATACAAGATCATGTATCTGTGAGTAGAAATTCTTACCAAGTTCCTTTCCCATCTGAATGCCATTATTTCTTTTTCCTGCCTAATTACCCAGGCTAGAACCTCCAGTACAATGTTGAATAAAAATAATGAGAGCAGACATTGTAGTCTTCTTCCCCATCTTTAGAGGGAAAGCTTTCAGTCTTTCACAAAATGTTGAGTATATTAGCAGTGGGCTTTCATAAATGCCCTTTATCAAATTGAGGAAGTTCTCTTCTATTCCTGGTTTGAATGTTTTTATCAAAAAGAGTATTGGATTTTGTCAAATATTTTTTCTGTATATTGAGGTGATCTTGTGATTTTTGTCCTTTATTAATATGAATATATTATTCCTCTCCCCTTAGACTATAGGGTTTCTTTTCCCTGAGACACTGGGGCTGGGAATTTGAACCCAGGACCTCGTATGTGGGAAGCTGGTGCTCAACCACTTAGCCACATTGGCTCCCCTGAGTTGTTTTTTCCCATTTGTTTGCTTGTTGTTTTTAGTTTTTGTTTTTAGGAGGCACTTGGAACCAAACCCGGAATCCCTTGTGGAAGCAGGAGCTTAACTGCTTGAGCCACCTCTGCTCCCCCATTTTTAACACTTTCTATTTTTTTGTTGATACTTTCTTTGGTGAGACATCATTCTCATACTTTACTTGCTTTCTTTGGGCATGCTTTCCTTTAGATCTTCAACCATATTTAAAAGAGCTGGTTGAAATTTTTGTCTAGTAATTCTAATGTCTTGGATTCTTTAGGGACAGCTTTTCTCATGTGTAAGGGTCATATTTTCTTGTTTCTTTGCATGTCTTATAATTTCTTATGATGAATTCTGTAAAGTTTGTCTTCTTTGTCATGTGTGTCCACTGATGTCTCTACTTTGCTAGCTTAGTAGTAAGCTAATGGTTGGACAGAGATGACCTTAGATGCCTGGAATCAGTAAGTCTCCATGTCTTTGTCAAGGGGCTCTGTGTGTGTTGAGGCTCCTCCAATTCTTGAACCTGGCATTTTACAATTCTTCTTTAAACTTTACTTCCTAATTGTACAGAACCTCAAGATTAACCAGAGCTGAGGGCTTAGGGCTTTCTCAGTTTTTTCTCAAGCATGCACATGACCTTCTAGATTCCCAGAAATACGTTGGAACTTTTCAAAGCCCCCTATGGATTTCTTATTCACCAACTTTTCCTTTTAAGCCTTTTTGGTTATTCTGTTGTTTGCCTCAACTCTTATCTACTACTTCAGGCCATGGTGAAGTTTTCCAGTTTGCCTCTAATTGTTTTTTGACAGACTCTCCTGGGAGCAGGTTGTTGGCACTGGGGAAAGCTCTGAGGTAAAATAAGGACAGCCTTGCAAGTAGGATCTTTCAGGGAACCACCAGAAAGGTCAAGCAATAACAATGCTCTGGGTATGGAGCTTTGGAAGAGCGCCAGTCCTGTTCAGCCCCCTCCAGTGTCTACCATTTCTGCTGGTTGTTAAGCCTACCACAGAAGTGGAAAGAAGAGGGTGGCAACAGTGCAAGTTAAAACACTATAGTGCTCACTCTTTTTATGAGATTCAGCTGTGTGTGTGGATTGCTGGATTGCTTCAAGCCTTGGCTTAATTTCCAGAGTCCTGAAGAAGTTGATTTTGACCATTTTTGCCAGTGTTCTTATTGTTTTTATGGAAAGAATTTTCAGAGGTCCTAACTCCATCATTTTTATTGACATCACTCTGATCATTGATTTTTAGTCTTTCTAGTACATATACAGAAGTCCATGATTGCCCTTTCTGCAAGGGTTTAGGTATATCATACAAGTTGTGGTGTCTTTTTAATTATCATTCAGTTCAAAATATTTTCTAATTTCCGTTAGAGGTCTTTGACCCCTGAAGAAATGTCTGATTTAGTTTTAAAATTTCAGTGAACTTTGTAGTTGTCTTTTTGTTACGGATTTTTATCCAATTCTTCTATGATCACAGACTATCTTCCATATGATTTCAGTCTTTGAAATTTGTTGAAGCTTGCCTTATGGTCCAGTGTAAGCTCTTTGTTGTCAAATGTTCTATGTACACTTACAAAGTAGGTTCAGCAGATGTTGGATGCAGTGTTGTTTATCAGATCGTTTTAACTTTTATTGCTCATATTTTCTATAGCCTTCATTTTTTTGTCAACTTATTGTTAGTTACCAACAATGATGTATTAATATTAAAATTCCCAGCTTGTGTTGTAGTCTTGATCATTTCTCCTCTTCTGTTGATTTTAATAATATATATATATATTGCTTTGTAGGCTCTTAAGTTTAGAATGGCCTTCCTTGTGGATTGATTCCTTTTACATTTATGACATGCTCTCCTGTATTATAGTCTTTGTTTGGTATTTTAGTTGTACCAGCTCTCTTCGGTTTCGTTGATATTTGCATGGCATATTTTTCTCCATGTTTTTTTTTTTATGTATATATTCCATGATTTAACTTAGGGTTTACTATGTCATGCAGTTCCATGGATTTTTTTTTAAAAGTTCAAGTACCATATATACAACCTAAAATTTTACCCTTTAACCACGTTTATCCCCATATCTTTCAACCATTCTTTGACCTTATCATTTTTTTTTTTAGATTTTATTTATTTCTCTCCCCTTCCCCCCCCCCCCCACCCCAGTTGTCTGTTCTCTGTTTCTATTTGCTGCGTCGTCTTTGTCCGCTTCTATTGTTGTCAGCGGCACGGGAATCTGTGTTTCTTTTTGCTGCGTCATCTTGTTGTGTCATATCTTCATGTGTGTGGTGCCATTCCTGGGCAGGCTGCACTTTCTTTTGCGCTGGGCAGCTCTCCTTATGGGGCGCACTCCTTGTGCTTGGGGCTCCCCTATGCGGGGGACACCCCTGTGTGGCAGGGCACTCCTTGCGCGCATCAGCACTGCACGTGGGCCAGCTCCACATGGGTCAAGGAGGCCCAGGGTTTGAACTGCGGACCTCCCATGTGGTAGACGGACGCCGTAACCACTGAGCCAAGTCCGCTTCCCTGACCTTATAATTTTAAGACATGACTCTACTAAGCAGCATATAGTTGGATTTTTAAAAATCCTTTCTGCTAGTCTGTCCTAATTTCATTTTTCTGCTTCTTCTACATGTAGCAAACTATTGATATATCTATGCTTAAATCTAACCTGTTGACTGGGTTTTCTGTTTGTCCCTGGTGTTCTGCTCCTGTTTTCCCCCCTCTGTAGACTTCTTTTATATCAATCAAGTATCCTTTATTCAATTTTCCCCTCCATTGGATGGTTAAACATTCTTTTCCATTCTTTTTGTGGTTACTTTAGGGATTAGAGCATGCATCCTTGACTTATTAGCATATTAACAAATTAGTACTTTCATCCCCTGGAAAATGCAAGATCCTTGTAGAACTTCAGCTCCATTAATCCTGCCCCATGGCTTTTGTGCAGTTATTGCTATGCATTTGAGTTGCATATATATTTTTAAACCTCATAAGAGATTATTTTCTATAATCTTTATCTACTTAAACTTGCCCTCATGTCCTCTTTTCACTGTTCCTTCCTCTCTGAATATTTGTGCTTCTATGTGGATTCACTTTTCTACTGCATAGGGAAACTCCTTAGTGTGGGTCTATTGGTAATGCATTATCTTTTTTCCCCCTGAAAATGTTTCTATTTCACCTTTATTTCTTAGAATCTATTTTCTGGGCATAGAATTCTTGGTTGGCATTGATCATTCCACTATCTGTGCTGAATATCTTCAGGCTTTTGTGGTTGTATTCAGGCATCCGTCATTCTTTGTGATAGCCATTGTTATTTGTTTAATTTTCTTTTGTCTTTTATTAACTTCTCTTTCAGTCTACACATGGGAAACCTTTTTATTTTTCTTGAGAATTCTTGGGATTCTTGTATCTGCGGATTGGTGGTATCTTTCAGTCCTCAATTTCTCAACAATTATCTCTTCGTGTATTTCTTCTCCCTCATTTTTCCCTTTTCTTACAGAATTCTAACTTAATGTTTATTCAACTTTCTCATTCTCTCCTTTTATCTCTTATTCACTCTTTGATATTTTCCATCTTTTTGTCTCTCCCCTATGTTTTGAATAATTTTTCATCCTACATTCTTGTTCACTGTTTTTCCTCAACTGTTCTTCATCTGTGACTTCTGAGTTCCAAATTTCAGGTACTGTGGCATAGTGTTAGCTTTGATTTCATTCCGGTTCATTTTATCTTGAGGTATCCTTATAGTTCCAGCTTTAATGTGGAGAGAGTGTCCTTATTAGATTTTCTACCTTGGATACACTTTGAGTGTTAACATCTTTCCCTTTGCATCTTGGAACCTTAGACTATAAAACCTGACTTTGGTGAGATAGATGCCTTGAGAGGGTAAAAATGACTTTGGTACTCTGATGTTTTGCTTTCTTCTCTGGTTCCTGTTTTATTTCAGATTTTGGACTGGCAGTTCCTTACTATCTTGTCAGATCTTAGATGCTTTTAAGATGATGTTTCCCTCTCCCTTTTTTAAATTCATTTTTAATTTTCAACAAAAATCTTAGTCTGAATAACTTCTTGGCCTTACTAGAAATGAAACTTGAATGGCTCTGAATTACGATTTGATCATTATTTCAGTTTTTCTCTGGTATTAATATCTGTCATGAAAGATTGCTGTAAAGATTAGTGAGATAGTATATGTAAGTCTACTGGACCTAGGAAGTACCCAGTTGAGTAGTTTTTCCAGTTTTCTTTCATTTTCCAACTTCTTCTTGTCTTACTTAATATTCTGGGAGAACAGTTTTATTTCTTTTTCCATCTTATTTTTCCGCTCTATTTATCAGCTTTATTTAAATAGCCAAATTTAACTCTTGAGGTCTCCAGTGTATCTTTTAGTATCTTTCTGGTAATAGTAATCATTTATTTTAAAGTCTTGTTCTCTTTGCTTTAAATTGTCCTTCATTTCCTCAAGAACAGCTTTTATGTTGCATGTGCTTCCTTGTTGAAGCTGTTGGTTTTCAGAAAATACTTGGTCAATATTCATTGTGATTTGTATCTTAAAATGACTTTTGTATTTGAGATTGCCTGATAGCTTATGTTCAGTTGCTGAAGTTTCTTCTAGCTTGCAGTCAGCATGGAAAGTTGGAGGTGGGGGGTGGGGATGTGACAGTAGTAGAATTTCTAGTTGTATGATCTTACCTTGTCAGGATTCTGGTCCACAGAAGTTAACTAGGCTGGCTATTGCTTCTGGGCTTCTACAAACCAGTCACTGCCATTTGTTCCTAATATCTGCTCCTCCAGGTTTGGAACATAAGGAACAATCTTCCCCTTTTGTGAAAGGGGAATCCCCTCTTGTGAAGTATCTACTTTCCCATTTTGAATCCATCTGCCATTCTTATTTCCAAGATTCTTCATAATTCTGGCACACTAAGAATAGAGGCTACCTTTTTTTTTTTTTTTTTCTGATGTGGTTATGATTCTTGAAAATTGGCATTGGAAGGAGAGAAAAGCTGTACTCATTCAGACATCTTAAACCTGTCATGGACATTTTGCCTGTTGCTGAATTGTCTTCCATATTTAATGACAAGTATGTTAAGTGCATTTATCAAAACTACTTTACAGTTTTCATACCTGTACATGCCAAGAAAAAAAAAAAAGACCATATACTTAGGCATATCTTACTGCCATAAATAATGCTTTAATGAACATTTTAGTGATTATATCAGTATTCTGAGAATATATTTTCTTTTCTCAGATTAAAATCATAGAAGTGGGGTTATTTCTTCAAAGAGTGTATAGTACTTTTACTGCCTTTTGATACATTAAATTTATTTGCAGATGAATTGGGTCAGATTATTGTACAATCAATAGTATAAATGCAAAGTTTTAACTCTACACTTGCTTGTATTAATTGCTGTTTTGTGGAGGTGGGTTGGGGCTTTGGTGAAAATGAGACCCAATTGTTTCTGGAATTCTTTTTAATTATAAGATTGATGAATATATACACTATGATTGTTTAATATGTCCAAAGTCACTTTTTTTTTTTTTTTTTTTGGAAGTACTGTGGATTGAACCTGGGACCTTGTACCCTCAAAGCAGGTGTACAACCACTGAGCTTATACCCACTCTCCTCCAGAGTCATTTTTTTAATCTTTTAAGACTTGTTCCCCCCCCCCCCCCCATTTTCTGCTCTCTGTGTCCATTCGCTGTGTGTTCTTCTGTGTCCGCTTGGATTCTTGTCAGCGGCACCTGAATCTCTGTCTCTTTCTGTTGTGTCATCTTGCTGCGTCAGCTCTCCGTGTGTGCAGCGCCACTCCTGGGCAGGCTGCGCTTTCTTTTGCGCTGTGCGGCTCTCCTTAGGGGGCACACTCCTTGTGTGTGGGGCTCCCCCATGCCGGGGCACCCCTGCGTGGCACGGCACTCAATGCGTGCATCAGCACTGCACGTGGGCCAGCTCCACATGGGTCAAGGAGGCTGGGCGTTTGAACCGCGGACCTCCCATGTGGTAGACAGATGCCCTAACCACTGGGCCAAGTCCACTTTCCAAGAATAGTACTCTTAGGCAGATAATTGCCTGATTATTTTCCCTTCTTTACTTCCTTTCATAATAGTGAGTTGATTTTCCAGGGATCTCCAAAGCTGACTAGTAAGTTGTTTTCCAGTGTTATTCTGAACTGCTAGATTGATGGAACATGTTTGTGTCTTGATCTTTTTCAGTTATTCTTATTTTTTGCTCAGATTGTCCCATTTTTTAATAGTCAAACCCCTTCACACTCGGTAGGATGGCTGTATATAAAAAAGACAGACAATAATGAGTGTTAAGAGGATATGGACATTATGCTGAGAGAAGCAAGCCAGACACAAAAGGAAAAATAGGGAAGCGGACTTGACCCAGTGGTTAGGGCATCCATCTACCACATGGGAGGTCCGCAGTGAAACCCTGGGCCTCCTTGACCCCTGTGGAGCTGGCCCACGTGCAGTGCTGATGCGCGCAAGGAGTGCTGTGCCACGCAGGGGCGTCCCCCGCGTAGGGGAGCCCCACATGCAAGGAGTGCACCCCATAAGGAGAGCCGCCCAGCGCGAAAGAAAGTGCAGCCTGCCCAGGAGTGGCGCTGCACACACGGAAAGCTGACAAAGCAAGATGACGCAACAAAAAGAAACACAGATTCCTGTGCCACTGACAACAACAGAAGCGGACAAAGAAGAACATGCAGCCAATAGACACAGAGGACCAACAGTCGGGGTGGGAGGGGGGGAGAGAAATAAATAAATAAATCTTTAAAAAAAAGGAAAAATACTGTATGATTACGTTACTATGAATCATCTATATTGTGTAAGATATTGTATGATACAAAAAAATTAGTATGTATCCAGAACATTTATTTGAAAAATGTATGTTTTTATTCAACTGTTTTTTAAATTTTTTATATAGTTTATATTTTCCGTTATTAAATATAGAAAAGTTAGAAAAAAAAGGGTGTGGAGAATCTGGAACCTTCATACAATCCTCGTGCAAATGTACAATGGTGCAGTCACTCTGGAAAAGTTTGGCAGTTAATCATATGGTAGGTCAATGTTTAGCTGAGTTAGAATTTCACTTCTAGGTATTTGTCCAAGAGAAATGAAACATATGTCCACACAGTTTATACATGAATGTTAACAGCATTATTTATAATAACCAAACTGTGAAAACAACCCAGATGTCTGTCAGCTGATGAATGGACAAACAAAATGTGCTATATTCATACAATATTAGTCAATAGAAATAAGGAATAAATTACTGATTCTTGTTGCAACATGGATGAACCTTAACATTTTGCTAAGTGAAAAAGCTAAGTATAAAGACCTCCTGGTTCCATTTATATGCAATTATCCAGAATTGGCAATTCTATAGAGACAAAGCAGATTACTAGTTGTCTAGGGCTGGGGAAAGTTGGAGAGAAATGGGAGTGACTGCCAGCGGGTTATGGAGTATTTTTTGGGGGTGGTGAGATGTTGTAAAATTGATGGTAATGTTGCACAACTCTGTAGATAAACTAAAAATCATTGAATTTTATACTAGAAAAGGGTCAATATGTGATTTATTTCTTAATAAAGCTATTAAAATTGATAAAGTTTCAGCACAGTAGCATTAAAAAATTTCTGTAAAGCAAGGTGAAAGATGATCAAAGATAAAAAAATACTTTGAAGCCATAACAGAGGGTTACCTTTCTTAGAGTGTTCTTTGGTGCTGCGCACACGGAGAGCTGACACAGCAAGATGAGGCAACAAAAAGAAACACAGATTCCCTGTGCCACTGATAAGGACAGAAAAACACAGAGTGAATGGACACAGAGAGCACTCAACTGGGGGGAGGGGGCAAGAAGGGGAGAGAAATAAATAAAAAATCTTAAAAAAAAAAAAAGTCTTTTGCCCATTTTTTAATGGACTCATTTGTCTTTTTATTGTTGAGTTGTAACTTCTCTTTACATATCCTGGATATTCAGCCTTTATCAGACACTGTGATTTCCAAATATTTTCTCCCAGTGAGTGGGCTGTCTTTTCACCCTTTTGGCAATGTCCTGTGAGGTGCAAAAGTGCTTAATTTTGAGAAAGTCCCATTTATCTACTTTTTTCTTCTGTTACACATGCTCTGGATATAAGGTCCAAGAAACCACCACCTATTACAAGGTCTTGAAGATGTTTCCCTGCATTTTCTTCTAGTATTTTCATGATCCTGGCTTTTATATTTAGGTCTTTGAACCATTTTGAGTTGATTCTTGTATAGTGAATGAGATAAGGTTCCTCTTTTTTTTTTTGGTTATAGATATCCAGTTCTCTAGAACCATTTGTTACAAAGATTGTTTTGACTTGGTAGGTTTGTCAAAAAACAGTTGACTGTATAGGTGAGGGGTTATTTCTGGATTCTCAGTTCTTCTCCACTGATTGATATGTCTATCTTTATGCCAGTACCATGCTGTTTTGGCCACTGTAGCTTTGTAATATGTTTCAAGGTCAGGCAGTGAAATTCCTCCCAAGTTGCTCTTTTTTTAGAACTATTGGCTACAAGTGCTCCTTTTTTAGAATGCTATTGGGTGCACTTTCCCTTCCAAATGAATTTGGTAATTGCCTTTCCTAATTCTGTAAAGTAAGCTGTTGGGATTTTGATTGATAATGCATTGGAATCTATAAGTCAGTTTGGGTAGGACTGGCATCTTCCTATTTATTCCTCCAGTCCATGAACACAGAATGTCTTTACATTAGGACTTTTAAAATTTCTTGTAGCATTGTTTTGTGGTTTTCTGCATATAGGTCCTGTTTCTTTAGTTAAATTAGTTTTTAGGTATTTGAGTGTTTTTGTTGCTATTGAAAATGAAATTTCCCCCCTGATTTCCTCCTCAGATAGTTCAGTACTAGTGTACAAAAACATTACTGATCGGGAAACGGACTTTGGCCCAGTGGTTAGGGCGTCCGTCTACCATATGGGAGGTCCGCGGTTCAAACCCCGGGCCTCCTTGACCCGTGTGGAGCTGGCCGTGCGCAGTGCTGATGCGCGCAAGGAGTGCCGTGCCACGCAAGGGTGTCCCCCGCGTGGGGGAGCCCCACGCGCAAGGAGTGCGCCCGTGAGGAAAAGCCGCCCCGCGTGAAAAGAAAGAGCAGCCTGCCCAGGAATGGCGCCGCCCACACTTCCCGCGCCGCTGACGACAACAGAAGCGGACAAAGAAACAAGACGCAGCAAATAGACACCAAGAACAGACAACCAGGGGAGGGGGGGAAATTAAATAAATAAATAAATCTTTAAAAAAAAAAAAAAAATTACTGATTTTTGCATGTTGATCTTGTATCCTGCCACTTCGTTGAACTCAGTTATTAGCTCAGATATCTTTGTTGTGGATATTTCAGAATTCTCTAAGTACAGGATCATGTCATCCACAAACAGTGAAGTTTCACTTCCTCATTTCCTACGTGGATGCTTTCAGTTGTTGTTTTCTTCTTGTCTAATAGCCCTAGCTGGAACTTCTAGTAAATATTGAATAACAGTGGTGACAGTGGGCATCCTTGTCTTGTTCTCAGTCTTAGAGGGAAAGTTTTCAACCTTTCCCCATTGAGTGTGATGTTGGCTGTGGGTTTTTCATATATGCCTTTTATCATATTGAGCAATTTTCCTTCTATTCCTATTTTTTTAAGCATTTTTATCAAAAAAGGATGCTGGATTTTGTCAAATGCCTTTGTGTCAATTGAGATTATCATGTGTTTTTTCCCCTTCAATTTGTTATTGTGGTGTATTACATAGATATTCTTATGTTGAACCAACCTTGCATAGCATGAATAAATCCCACTTGGTTGTTACGTATAAGTCTTTTGATATGCTATTGGATTCTGTTTACAAGTATTTTGTTGAGAATTTCTGCATTTATGTTCATTAGCAATTAGGCTGTAATTTTCTTATAGTATCTTTATCTGGTTTTGGTATTAAGGTGATGTTCACTTCATAAAATGTGTTGGGTAATTTTCCCTACTCTTCATTGTTTTGAAAGAGTTTAAACAGGATTGGTGTTTATTCTTTTCGAAATGCTTGGTAGAATTCACCTGTGAAGCCGACTGGTCCTGGACTTTTATTTGCTGGGAGATTTTTGATGATTCAGTCTTCTTAAATGTGATAGATTTGTTAAGTTCTTGTATTTCTTGTGTCAGTGTAGGTTGGTTGTGCATTTCTAGGAATTTGTCCATTTCATCTAGGTTTTCTGATTTGTTGGTATACAGTTTCTTATGATATCTTCCTTTTTATTTCTGTGGGATCAATTGTAATCTGCTCCCCCCTTTCATTTCTGATTGTATTTATTTGCATGTTCTTTCTTTTTTTCTTTGTTAGTCTAGGTAGGGGTTGGTTAATTATATGGATCTTTGCAAAGAACCAGGGAAGGTTTTGATTTTGTTGATTTTCTCTATTTTTTTGTTTTCAATTTCATTTATTTCTGCTCTAATCTTATATCTTTCCTCTTCCTTATTTTGGGATTGGTTTGCTATTCTATTTCTAGTTTCTAAATCTTTGAGTTTAGCTCTTTCTTTTTTAATACAGGGATTTAGGACTATAAATTTCCCTCTCAAGACTGCCTTTGCTGTACCCCATAAGTTTTGATGCATTGTGTTCTCGTTTTCATTTGTCTCAGTATATTTACTAATTTAACTTGCAATTTCTTCTTTGACCCACTGATTATTTAGGAGTGTGTTGTTCAGCCTCCACACATTTGTGAAATTTTTTTCCTGTCTATTATTGATTTCCACTTTCGTTCTATTATGATCTGAGAAGGTGCTTTGTATAATTTCAATCTTTTTATATTTATTTTTATTTTATTTTGAAAGATTTATTCATTTCTCTCCCCTTCCACCCTGTTGTCTGCTCTCTGCGATGCCACTCCTGGGCAGGCTGTTCTTTTTTTTTTTCCACGTGGGGCGGCTCTCCTTGCAGGGTACACTCCTTGTGTGTGGGGCTCCACTATGTGGGGGCGCCCCTGTGTGACATGTAAGTCCTTGCACCACGGCATCATTGCATGTGGGCCAGCTCACCACACGGGTCAGGAGGCCCTGGGTATAGAACCCTGGACCCTCCATATGGTAGGCGGATGCTCTATCAGTTGAGCCATGTCTGCTTCCCTTTTTTATATTTATTGAGAGCTGCAGTGTGCCCCTAACATGGATTTGTCCTGGAGAAAGATCCGGGGCACTTGAGAAGAATGTATAACATACTGAGTTTGGATGCAGTATTCTTTATGTCTGATAGGTCTAACTTGTTTATCATATTGTTCAAGTTCTATGTTTCCTTGTTGATCTTCTCTCTAGTTGTTCTATCTAATGATGTGAGTGGGATGTTGAAATCTCCAGTAATTGTTATAGAGATATCTATTTCTCCCTTCAGTTTTTCAGGAGTTTGTCTCATGTATTTTGGGGCTCCCTGGTTAGGTGCATAGATATTTATGGCTGTTACATCTTCCTGGTGGATTGTCCCTTTTATTAATATATTATTGGCCTTCTGTATCTCTCTCACAACTTTTTTGCATTTAAAGTCTGTTTTGTCTGGTATTAGTATAGCTCCTGCTATTCTTTTCTGATTACTGTTCATGGAGTATCTTTTTCCAAACTTTCACTTTGAGCTGTTTTGTATTCCTGTGTCCAAGGTGAGCTTCTTGTAAGTAGCATATGGAAGACTTGTTTTTTTAATCCATTCTGTCAGCCTGTATCTTTTGATTGGGGAATTTAATCCATTCACATTCAATGATATTACTGTAAATGCACTATTTACTTCCTCCATTTTATTCTTTGGTTTTCATATGTCATATCATATTTTGTCTTTTTACTTTTGGTTATCCTTTCCGCTATTCTTTCTTCTATACACTCCTCCAAGCCTGTCTCTCCTCTTTTTCTTTCAGGTTTTCAGGCTTCCTTTAATGTTTCTTGCAAACAGAGATTCTTTTTTGCAAACTCACTTAGTTTCTGTTTTTTCGTGAATATTTTATAATCACTTTCATAGTTGAAGGACAATTTTGCTGGATAAAGAATTCTCGGGTGGCACATTTTCTTTCGGAATCCTAATTGTATCATAACACTGTTTTCTCACCTCCATGGTTTCTGAGGAGAGATCTGCACTAAGTCTTATTGGACATCCTTTGTCGGTGATGGTTTTCTTCTCCCTTGCTGCTCTGAGAATTTTCTCTTTATCTTTTGACATTTGACATTTGACATGTGTCTTGGAGTAGGTCTATTTGGATTTATTCTGATTGGGGTACTGTGTGCTTCTTGGACATGTAAATTTTTTTCATGAGAGTTGGGAAATTTTCAGCTGTTATTTCCTCAAGTACTCTTTCTGCCCCTTTTCCCTTCTCTTCCTTATAGAACTCCCATGACATGTACCTTGTTGTGTCCTGTGTTTTCATTCAACACTGAGCCCCTGCTCAATTTTTCCATTCTTTTCTCTCTTCAATATTAGCTGTTCTGTCTTTGGTATCAATTATTCTTCTGTCATTTCAGTTCTGCTGTTGTATGCCTCTGATGTCTTTTTTATTTTTTTAATGTTACATTCAAAAAATATGAGGTCCCCATATACCTTCCTCCCCTCATAACAACAACCTCCTCCATCATCATGAGACATTCACTGCACTTGGTGAATACATCTCTGAGCACCGCTATACCTCATGGTCAGTGGTCCACACCATAGCCCACACTCCCACAGTCCACCCAGTGGGCCATGGGAGGACATACAATGTCCGGTAACCGCCCCTGCAGCACCACCCAGGACAACTCCAAGTCCTGAAAATACCTCCACATGACATCTCTTCGTCCCACTCCCTACCCCCAACAGCCACCATGACCACTTTCTCTACATCAATGCCACATTTTTTTCAATTACTAAAATCACAATAGTTCATGAATAGAATATCGGTGAGTCTACTCTAATCCATACCCTATTCCTCCATCCTGTGGACCTTATAATGGTTGTGTCCATTCCACATCTATATCAAGACGGGGCTTAGATTCCACATGGATGCTGGATGCAATCCTCCTGCGTTCATTTGTAGGCACTCTTGGCTGTCTGGTGTGGTGGTTGACCTTCACCTCCATGTTAGCTGAGTGGGGTAAGTCCCATAAACCAGAGTGTAGGAGTTGAAAGTCTGTTGAGGCTCAGGGCCTGGCTATCACATGGTCAGCCCAGAGATTCAGGTCCCCTGGGTATACACTAAACTCCAACACCAACTACAGATCTGGTAAAAGTAACAGGAGAGGCTTGTGGACAGAGATCACATCTGAGTCCAGCTCCATCACACAGAAACACAAACTCTAAAGTAGGGCCAACTGACATGGCACTGAACTCCATCTGCCATGACCATAGAACCTGTGGGTTCCCCAGGCACCATTTGTTGAAGAGGCCATTCTCTCCCAGTTGAGAGGGTTTGGTGGCTTTATCAAATATTATATGACTATATATATGAGGATCTATATCAGAACTCTCAATTCGGTTCCATTGGTCTGTGTATCTCTCCTTGTGCCAATATCATGTGTTTTCACTACTGTAGCTTTGTAGTATGTTTTGAAATCAGGTAGTGTGATTCTTCCAATTTCATTTTTCTTTTTCAATATGTCTTTGGCTATTGGGGGCCTCTTTCTTTTCCAAATAAATTTCATAGCTAGTTTGTCTAGTTCATTAAAGAATGCTGTGTTGATTTTTTTGGGGATTGCATTGAATCTGTAGATCAGTTTTGGTAGGGTAGACATCTTAAAAATATTTAGTCTTCCTATCCATGAACAGGGAGTATTCTTCCATTTATATATGTCTTCTTTGATTTCCTTGAACAGTGTTGTATAGTTCTATGTGTATAAGTTTTTTACATCTTTAAATTTATTCCTAAGTATTTAATTTTTTTATTTACTATTGTAAATGGTATTTGTTTATTGATTTCCTCCTGAGCTTGCTCATTATTGGTGTACAGAAATGCTACTGATTTTTGTGCATTGATCTTATAACCTGCAACTTTACTAAACTCATTTATGAGTTCTAGAAGCTTTGTTGTAGACTTCTCAGGGTTTTCTATGTATAGGATCATGTCATCTGCAAATAATGAAATTTTGACTTTTTCCTTTCCAGTTTGAATGCCTTTTATATCTGGTTCTTGCCTCAGTGCTCAAGCAAGTACTTCTAAGACAGTGTTAAATAGAAGAGGTGGGGGAAGTGGACTTTGGCCCAGTGGTTAGGGCATCCGTCTACCACATGGGAGGTCCGCGGTTCAAACCCCGGACCTCCTTGACCCATGTGGAGCTGGCCCATGTGCAGTGCTGATGCGCGCAAGGAGTGCTGTGCCACGCAGGGGTGTCCCGGTGTAGGGGAGCCCCACACGCAAAGAGTGCACCCCGTAAGGAGAGCCGCCCAGCGCAAAAATAAAGTGCAGCCTGCCCAGGAATGGCACCGCACACACGGAGAGCTGACGCAGCAAGATGACACAACGAAAAGAGACACAGATTCCCGTGCCGCTGACAACAACAGAAGTGGGCAAAAAAGAGCATGCAGCGAATGGACACAGAGAACTGACAACTCGGGGGGAGGGGGGGGAGGGGTGAGAAATAAATAAATAAATCTTTAAAAAAAAAAAAAAAAAAGAAGAGGTGATAGTGGGCATCGTTGTCTTATTCCTGATCTTAGAGGGAAAGATTGTAGGATTTCGCCATTGTAAAAAATGTTGGCTGTGGGTTTTTCATATATACTCTCTATCATGTTCGAAAAATTTCCTTGTATTCTGATCTTTTGGAGTGTTTTTATCAAGAAAGGGTGCTGTATTTTGTCAAATGCTTTTTCTGCATCTATAGATATAAGCATGTGATTTTTTGTCCTTCAGTCTGTTCATATGGTTTATTACGTTGATTGATTTTCTTCCGTTGAACCATCCTTGCATACCCGGAATGAATCCCACTTTGTCATGGTGTATAATTTGTTTAATGTATTATTGAATACGGTTAGCAAGTATTTTGTTGAGGATTTTTGCGTCTAGGTTCATTAGAGAAATTGGTCTGTAATTTTCCTTTCTTGTGGAGTCTTTGTTTGGCTTTGGTACTAGGGTAATGTTGGCATCATAGAAAGAGCTAGGCAATGTTCTTTCTGTTTCGATTTTTTGGAAGAGTTTCAGCAAGATTAGCATTAATTCTTTCTGGAATGTTTTGTAGCATTCACCTGTGAAGCCTCTGGCCCAGGGCTCTTCTTAGTTGGGAGGTTTTTAATGACTGATTCTATCTCTTTTCTTGTGATTGGTTTTTTGAGATTGTCAATTTCTTCTTTCATCAATATAGGCTGCTTATGTGTTTCTAGGAATTTGTCCATTTCCTCTGAATTGTCATTTTTGTTGTAATACAGTTTTTAAAAGTATCCTCTTACAATAGTTTTTATTTCTATGGAGTCTGTGGTGCTAGCTCCTTTCTTATTTTGTGTATTTGTGTCTTCTCTTTTTTTCTTTGTTAGTCTAGCTAAGGGTTTGTCAATTTTATTGATCTTCTCAAAGAACCAGCTCTTAGTTTTGTTTATTTTTTCAAGTGCTTTCTTATTTTCTATTTCATTTAGTTCTGCTCTTATCTTTGTTATTCCTTTCTTTCTTCCTGTGGGGTTACTTTGTTGTTGTTTTACTAATTCTTCCAAATGTGCAGTTCTTCAATATTTGCTCTTCTTTTTTGATGTATGAATTTATGGCTATAAATTTCTCTCAGTACTGCTTTTCCTGCATCCCATAAGTTTTGGTATGTTGTGTTATCATTTTCATTAGTTTCAAGGTAGTTATTAATTTCTTTAGAGATTTCCTCTTTGACCCACTGTTTTTCTAAGAGTGTGCTGTTTAATTTCCATATCTTGGTGGGAAATCTGGGCCTCTGGCCTTTGCAGATTTCCAGCTTCACTCCACTGTGGTCAGAGAAATTATTTTGTATGATTTTGATCTTTCTGAATTCATTGAGCCTTTCTTTGTGGCCTAGCATATGGTCTATCTTGGAAAATGATCCATGTGCACTTGAGAAAAATGTATATCCTGCTGTATTCGGGTGTAATGATCTGTATATGTCTATTAGGTCCAGCTCCTCTAATATGCTGTTCAAAATTTTTGTTTCTTTATTGGGTCTCTTTTAAGATGTTCTGTCCAAAGTCAATAGTGGTGGATTAAAGTCCTCCACTATAATTGTAGAGGCATCTATTCTTTACTTAGTTTTTCCAGTGTTTGTCTCATGTATTTGGAGGCACCCTTGTTAGGAGCATAAATATTTATGATTGTTCGTTCTTCTTGAAAGATTATCCCTTTCACTAATATGTAGTATCCATCTTTGTCTCTTACAATTGTTTTGCATTTAAAGTCTATTTTGTCTGATATTAATATAGCTACTCCTGCCTCTTTTTGGTTACTGTTTGCTTGTAAGATTGTTTTCCAGCCATTTACTTTCAAACTCCTTGAATCCCTGGGTCTAAGATGTGTTTCATGTAGACAGCATATAGATGGGTCATATTTCCTTATCCAGTCTTCCAGTCTGAATCTTTTGACAGGTGAGTTTAATACATTGACATTCAGTGTTATTACTTTCAAGGAATTATTTATGTTAGCCATATTTTCTTTGGACTTGTGTTTGTCATATTTTGTTTTGTTTGTTTTCTTCTTTTTGTCTTTTTTGTTGCTCTTACACTCTCCTCCAACTCTGCCTCTCCTGTTTTTTCCTTTCTTCCTGCAGAACTCCCTTTAGTATTTCTTGAAGAACAGGGTTCTTGTTAGCAAAGTTTTAATTTCTGTTTATCTGTGAATATTTTGAACTCTCCATCATTTTTTTTTTAAAGATTTATTTTTATTTATTTAATTACCCTCCCCTCCCCAGGTTGTCTGTTTTCTGTGTCTTTTTGCTGCGTCTTGTTTCTTTGTCCGCTTCTGTTGTCGTCAGCGGCACGGGAAGTGTGGGCGGCGCCATTCCTTGGCAGGCTGCTCCCTCCTTCGCGCTGGGCGGCTCTCCTTATGGATGCACTCCTTGCGCGTGGGGCTCCCCTATGCCGGGGACACCCCTGTGTAGCATGGCACTCCTTGCACGCATCAGCACTGCACATGGGCCAGCTCCACACGGGTCAAGGAGGCCCGGGGCTTGAACCGCGGACCTCCCATGTGGTAGACGGACGCCCTAACCACTGGGCCAAAGTCCGTTTCCCTCCATCATTTTTGAATGCTTGCTTAGCTGGGTAGAGTATTCTTGGTTGGAAATTTTTTTTCTTTTAGTACCTTGACTATATCATACCACTGCCTCCTTGCCTCCATGGTTTCAGATGAGAAATCAGCACTTAATCTTATGGAGCCTCCCTTGTATGTGATGGTTTTTTCTCTTGCTGCTTTTAGAATTTTCTCTTTGTCTTGAGCATTGGATAATTTGACAAGTATATGTCTTGGGGTAGGCTTGTTGAGATTTATGGTATTTGGGGTGCATTGTGCTTTCTGGACATGTACAGATATCTCCCTCAGTAAATTTGGGAAGTTTTTAGCCAATATTTCCTCCAACACCCCTTCTGTACCTTTTCCCTTCTCTTCTCCTTCTGGGATGCCTGTAATTTGTATGTTTGTGCATTTTGCTTTGTCATTCAGGTCCCTAAGTCCCAGCTGGATTTTTTCTGTCTTTTTATCAATCAGTTCTACTATCTGTTAGATTTCAGATGTACTGTCTCCCACATCACTAATTCTCTCCTCTGCCTCTTCTAATATGCTGCTATTTGCTGAGAGTGTATTTTTGATTTCTTGAACCGTGGTGTTCCTCACCATCATATCTGTTATCTTTTTGTGTATGACTACAATTTCTTCTGTATTCTCTCCAAGTGTTTTCTTCATGTTCTTAATCTCTTCCTTCATTAAGTTGGTCTCTAATACATATTTTGAGAGCTTTAATTCCTTGTCCAGTATTCTGCTCCTCTTCCTGATTTTTAGTTTGTTCATTGGATTCAGCCATGTTTTCCTGATCATTGGTTTGGTTTGTAGTTTTTCATTGCTGTCTGGTCATCATTTTATCTTGACGGGTTTAATCAGTTCCTTAGCTTCTTTGTCTAGTCTTGGGGATTAATTAGTTGTTGTTCATGCTTGCATGTTAAGTCTTGTCTTTGTCACTTTGTTCTTCTTACTCTATTATTGCTGGCTAAGTTCACTTTGAAGGAAAATATTAGGGTCAGGGAAAGCAAAGTAAGAAAAGAAAATGTATAAAGTAGTATTGGTAATAAATGTTAACAGAGCAACAATGTGAGATCTAGGAGAATGGATATTAGACTCATGTAAGTTGTGTGGAGTTATAGCAGTAAGTAGAGTACCTAAATTGAGACAGTCAACCGAATATGGGGAGGAATATAGTATGATTTAAAAGGCCAGTGTTTTCATGAGAGAGGGAAAGAGGAAAGAAAGACAATAATGTCAAGAGTGTATAAAAGACAGAAAACAGAACAGAGGTATTAGAAATAAAAAGTCAGGCAATTTGGGGGCCAAACAAAGGGAGGTGGAATATAAGAGAAACAGAAGATGATGGAGGATAGAAAGATGTAGAGGAAAGGGGATAGTGTAGGTGTTCAAAATCAATATACACAGAAAAGAGGAAATAGAGGATGAGGAAATACAGCAAATGTGAAGCACTCCCTACAGCACCTATTATATAAAGAAAATAAAAAAGAAGAAAGAGAGAAAAGAAAAAAAGGGGGGGGGCAAAGAAAAGGTGGGGAAACAAGCAAGAAAAAGAAAAAAACTAAATAAATGAAAAAGGACCTTGGGGGATAAAACGGGAGAAAATACCAGGAGACAGTAGCAACCATGACAGGAAAAAAAAACAACAACAACAACAAACCAAAGTTTCAAGCTAGGAATCCTCTTTGCAGTTAAATAAAACGCTTAGGGATCTCACATTCCCCCTTTCTCCCTTCCTTACTTCTCTCTCTCCCAGGGCAGCAGGAAAGCTGCATGAGGGATCCAGTAGGAGATTCAAGTGGGTCCTTGTTGAACCAACTCAACACAGAAGACAGTGACTCTTTATTTCCAGAGTGAGAGCACCTACACCTCACCAGAAACCCCAAATATGCTATTGGAAGCTTGGATAGCATACCCTATAGTCCCTTCCCCTTAGGTTTGCTAGGGGAGGTCTAATTGATTTTCTGACTCCACCTACTCCCAGACCAAGTTTCCTAACCCAGGACATTTAGGTAAATTAGGCTTTCTCAGCAGATTCGCCTCTCCTTTCTTCCCAGACTCTCCCCAAGTCAGCTGGTACACTCCTCCAAGCTCAAAGAGAGAAAACAAAAAAACAAAAAACTCGGAGGGCTAGGATAATCAAGGACCTCAGATGGACCTCAGGGTGCAGTGGATTCGGGAATGGGAAGTCTGTGATATTGCAGATTCAAGGTATGTGAGTCTGTGGAGTGTGGGCTACCAGGGTTTAGGGGATACAGACCTGGGAACCACGCATCCGGTAAACACGGGGTTTGGGAACACTGCAGCACAACAAAGTTTTCAGGGATCCCACGGCCGGGCCACCAGCCCTAGGGGGAGAGGTCCCGCCCACAACTTCTGACTTTGGTGTCAGAAACCCAAAATTCCACCTCTTGCAAGAATCTCTTCTGTCACTGTCTCACCAAATCGACATCCAGACATCTCCTGCCCTGCAAGCCCCTGAAACAGCCTGCTCAGGGTTTGGGAACAACTCAGCACAACAAAGTTTTCAGGGATCACCGCAGCCGGGCCACCAGCCCTAGTCTGATGTCTTTATCTCACCTATTGTGTCTGTCTTTCCCATGAGCTGTTATTTTTCTGTTCAGGATTACAAATTGCTCTTTGCGCTTGCTCAGTGTCTTCTTGTTGTCATTTATCTCTTTAACCATATTGTTTTTCAACTCATTAATTTGATTTTGGAAATTTGTGTACATTTCACCAGTTGTCTCAAATTCTGCATCTCTTCTGATGCTTTGATATATTCTTTTTCTTGGACCATGTCTTCTCTTTTCTTAATATGGCTCGTAATTTTTTTGCTGATATCTAGACTTCTGATTAGGATGTAGGTTACTCAGATGCTCAATTTCTTTCTCTTTTGTAGGGATTTAGTGGCAGTAGGTTATGTATTGCTACTGCTTTTTGGTTCTTGGCTCGACTTGGATTGTTAAACGGTTGTCCTGCTTGTTGTTCAAAACTGGGCACTGTACCCAGTAATTGGTTGTAGTTTAAAATTATACATCCTGTAATGCTTTCTGTATCTCCCCAGCCACTTAAGCATTTTTCTTTGTCATGTACTGAGATGTAAATTTTAATGGCTTAGTTCTACCCCATTATAAGGGAAATAGTTATTTCCAGTTTTTATCAATAGTGTTTTATCATTAATAGTGACAAATACCTTGATAGGTTAATTTTTCTCTGCAGTGAGGAGTATTTACTTTGGAGATATCCTTAGCAATAAAATTACTGGGTCAGCTGTATTAATAATTTTTAGACTCTTAAATATTTATGGAAAAAGCATTGCTTAATTGGCCCTCCAGCAGTTTGAGAGTGCTTATCTCACTGTACATGTAAAGAAAAAAATAATAAAAATGATCAGCATTGAATATTATAATTTAGATTTTGCTGATTTGATAAATAGAATTCTCATTTTAATTCCCATTTTTAAGTGAAACAAATATTTTAAATATTTTTCCCCCATCTTGAATTTCTGCTAACTCTTCTTTTTTTCTACTGAGGTAGAAAATCAAACTGCCTTAAAGACAACTGCGGTTCCTTTCTTTACAGAAAGTTAAAAAAAAAAAAAAAAAAAAAAAAAAACCTGTAGCATTGTAATTCATTGATATCTAGTTCCTAATGCATATAAAATTTGTGGGGAAAATATTTTAAAATGAGCTTAGACTGACAAGTATTCCCTAAAGGCATCTTTGAAATGTTCATGATTGCTAGGAATAGTAATCCTCTTGAATTCACACCTGTGAGTTCTGTATCCATGTATGTAAAGGGTTGGAAGGTTGGAAGCAGACTTGGCCCAGTGGTTAGGGCGTCCTTCTACCACATAGGAGGTCCGCAGTTTAAACTCTGGGCCTCCTTGACCCGTGTGGAGCTGGCCCATACGCAGTGCTGATGTGCACAAGGAGTGCCGTGCCACGCAGGGGTGTCCCCCGCGTAGGGAGTGCACCCCATAGGGAGAGCCGCCTAGCACAAAAGAAAGTGCAGCCTGCCCAGGAATGGTGCCACACACATGGAGAGCTGATGCAACAAGATGACACAACAAAAAGAAACAGATTCCAGTGCTGCTGACAACAACAGAAGTGGACTAAAGAACACGCAGCAAATGGACACAGAGAAAAGACAACTGGGGTGGGGGTGGGGGAAGGGAAGAGAAATTAAAAAGGAAAAAAAGGGGTTTGAAGGTGCATATCCAAATTTAGGATAGCTGTGAAACAACTTGAATCTCCTGTATTTTCCTTAGTTTCTTTCCCTGGGAATATAAAAATACAGATTAACTTCTAAATTATCTAAATTATCTTTTTTGTGCAAATAATTCAAGCTTTGTTTTTTACCAGTATTCTGGCTAGCCTGGGCAAAATGTTATTTCAGTAGCTTTTTGTTTTGACTGATAACCCAGAGAGGGAGAGATCTAATTTGTCAAATGTGTTTTAAGGAAAATAACATTTAAAATTAGGGTCCTCAAAGAAGAACAACAATAACAAAACTAGGACCTCTATAAACATTCCCGGAGTTTAAAGTGCTTTAAATGTTATCTAGCATTTAGAAAAGTGTAATAAACTCTTTTGAAGACTATTCTTTCTCTGCCTTGCAGAGGACAATAATACTGACTTAGACTTATTGATGTAAAGGGAAAACCACAGATACCTCATTCTCAAAAAAAGAGGGCAAAGAATATGAACTGAAAATTTACCAGCTATTATCTGTTTTGTTGTTTGAAAAGATGCTTCAACCATCTTATAGTCAAAGACATTCTAAGTTAGAATAACAAGCTATCCAAAGAGCATACGTTCCAGGGAAATTTTAACCAAGACTCCCTGTTAGGTCAGGCACCCCCTTTACACACTTCTATATCCTCTTTCCTTCCTAGGGCTTCACTCACAGTAATAGTTTATCACCTACATCATTACATAGATTTTGTCTCCACCACTAGATTTGTAAATCCATAAAGCCAAGAGTACTAGTCTATTTTTCCTTATTCTCATATTCCTATTAACCTAGCTAGTGCCTTATTAATAAGACACTCATTTAGCAAGTAAAAAAAAAAATTTTACTTACAACATTGGCACAACTAAAAGTTGGATAGTACTGTCATTGGCAGAAGTATTCCCAAATGCATAGAAAACAGTATTGTTCTGTGTATAGTGAGGAGCTGTATAAAACAACAGCTTCCCACTGAGGGATATGTCAGATCAAAAAATGTCTAGAACAAGTCTAGCATGGCAAGTAAATGAGCATTTATTAGGGGGCCAATATGGAGTTCTTGCTGGTGGGAAGAGAGACAACAGTTGTTCAGTCATCTACCCTCACTGCAAAACAAGGGATCATTTACAGTATATGTGTATGTGCAGATGGGGAAGGCATATGAAGCGGAGCATGTCTTTTATGGAATGCAATGATACAAGATTTACTTATCAGTCACGAGTTCACAATCAGTTCCTGAGGCTTGCCTTTTAATTGTTTGGGAGTGGAATGTTGCTAGGACTGGAAGGGGGAAGAAATGGAAGGGTTGGGGGATGTATTAGTCAGCCAAAGGGGTGCTGATGCAAAATACCAGAAGTTGGTGGATTTTATAAAGGGTATTTATTTGGGATAGGAGCTTACAGTTACCAGGCCATAAATCATGTTACTCCCTTCACCAAAGTCTTCTGCCTGTGTTGGAGCAAGATCGCTACCAATGTCTGCAAGATTTCAGGCTTCCTGGGTTCCTCTCTTCCTGGGTCTTGCTTCTCTCTGGGCTCAGGGTTCCTCTCTTTCTGGGTCTTGCTCTTTTCTGGGCTCAGTTGCCCTCTCTTTCCAGAGCTTGCTTCTTTCTGGGTTTAGGGTTCCTCTCTTCCTGGGGCTTTCTTCTCTTTTCTTTGTGTGCTTACTTCCCGGGCTCCAGCTTAAGATTTAAGCATCAAATTCCAACATCAAAAACCTACAGCATCAAAAAACTCCCAACTCTGTCCTTTGCCATGCCTTTTATCTGAGAGTCCCTACCCACCAAGTGCCCTACTGATGTGGCCCAATCAAAGCCCTAGTCATAATTTAATCATGCCCAGGTACAAACATAGTCCAGTATCTATTTTTGGAATTCATAACTATATCAGGCTGCTACAGGGGAGAAAATACAAAGTCCTATATGCCACACTATCGCATCCCACAACTCTTACAATATTTTCACCACCTCTTCTGCATGAAGCCCTGAATATGGGATGTGGGGTTATAAACAGTGATAAGGTGATATAAGGCCACTGTGACAATATAAACAAGACAAACAAATGATTACTAGTAATTATAGGAGTTTGTGGGCTCTGGGAGTTGCCACCTAGAAGGGCGGCTCTTATTTGCGGTCTTTAGCCACTTACTCCAATTCATTAGAGATAAGGGAAGGATATTCCAGGGAAGACCAGAGCAGTCGGATGCTGGCATGTATCTGCACACCCAACAGTTTGATTGTGGGTTCTTGCCATGTGGCATTTCAGTCAAGGAAGACGTCAGACCAAGTCGTGTGCATCTGGGAGAGAAACCTAAGGGTATAAACAAAAACGTTTGTATGTCCTCCCATGACCCACTGGATGGAACATGGGAAAGTGTGGGCTGTGGTGTGGAACACGGGACATGGGGTGCAGCGATGCCCGGAGATGTACTCACCAGACGCAATGGATGTGACATGATGATGGGGGAGAGTGTTATTGGGGGGAGTGGTGGGGTGGGGGGCGAATGGGGACCTCATATTTTTTTAATGTAATATCTTCTTAAAAAATGAATAAATTGAGTAGAATTTGAAAAGAAAAGGAAAAAAAAAACACAAACATTGAGTTGGTACCCGGAGGGGGGGTCCTCTCCAATGAATAAAATAACAGTGGAAATTTCTTCCATATGCCTAGGTCATTTGCTGAGAGTGGGCGAGATTCAGGCTTACAATACCACACATGTTGACCCTCCACAGGAGCAGGCCCTAACACCACTTGTGTTTCTTTAGGTTCTGCCCACATCCATCATACAGTCATTGCCCCTGTTGGTATGCCCTTTGTGCAGTTGACATATTGTGGTACATTGGTCCTCATGAAAAGAGTAAATTCGCCTTCAGTATTTCACTGGCCTGTTACACAGTGCCGCTCTTGAAGTTAACAGGAGTCTTCAGCAGCGTGTTTCTATCCACTTCTGGGGCAAGGGCAGATGATGTAACAGATACCGTTATTGCTTTAGGGGCCATACTCACTGGTGTCACTGGCTGTGCTAATAACTGAAATGGAGAGACACCATATGTGGTAGTTGGGGTCTGGTGTCAATGCATGGGAGAGTAGGTTAATACCAAGGTGATTTTTAGTGAGTTGCCTTATTGGTTGTTTTAGCAAGCCATTTTTTCTCTCTATTATCCCCCCCCCCAATATGGGGTTATAGGGTAGGTGAAAATGCCAATCAATATCTTGTTCTTTAACCTATTGTTATCATGCCCAGTAAAATGCGTTCCTTGGTCACTAGGTGACAAGCTGTGTACATGTCCACTGCTGTTAAGGCTCCATTCATGACCAAAACTGAGAACAGACCTCACAATCTTGCATGGTGTGAACCAGGTCAGAATATTTGATAGGAATATCTAGTGCCTTAGCCTTTTGCTATCCCGTGGCAGCTCCTCTGTGGCCACTCTTTTTGTGTAGCCATGAGGCTGCTGCTTCAGCGGGTAAAGGGAAGATCAGATGAATGCAAGCTAAACATCTGCCTCATCCGCCCCTTGGTTTCCAGGCGTAGAAGTTTTTTGATGTGCAGGGATGTGATAAAATGTCAGGAGTGTCTCTGGGGCTTGGAGGCAATTGTAAATCTCTTGCCATGGGGTAGTACCCCATAATGGCCATCCCAACACTTGCCAGTCATCTTTATGCCATTGATATATCTATAAGGTGAGGGCCCGATACACAGTCCAGCTGTCAGTGCAGAAGGTGATGGGCCACATGTCTCTAGTAATTACCATCCATGTGGCCTAGTTCAGCCCTTTGGCTACTCTGTCCTAAACCTGAATCCAGCTAAATGAGAGCCCCTGTGATAGACTCAGCTTGTTGGAGGGCTCTATATACAGCCAGCAGTTATTGTTCCATAATGGTATGCTTAGACTCTACTCGTTTCCACATCTGCGACCAAAATCCTGTGGGCATGAAGCCTGGAGGCTGTTTCTACCATAGACCCCAATTCATATCTTCAATGCTTCTGGTTACTTCTAATATATAAGGGTGCTCGGGCAGGAGAGGGCAAAGAGCCTTGGCTTGCATGAATGCCTTTTGCTTTTTATTTCCCCAGACCCAAGTTTTACCTCTTGTTTTTTTAGAGCATGTAAAGGTCCGAGGACTTGGACTAAATGTGATAGAAATATTCTCCAGTAACCTAGGAGTCCTTTGAAAACTTGGATCTGTTTAGCCATGATAGGAACAGGTAGTTATTATAAAAAAATTTTCTATTACTTTATCTGTCTGGAATGTAATGGGTCTTACCCAACCGGGTGAGCTCAAGAATTTTACTGGGAAGCGGATTTGGCCCCATGGATAGGGCGTCCGTCCACCACATGGGAGGTCCAAAGTTCAAAGCCAGGGCCTCCTTGACCCACATGGATTTGGCCCACGCGCAGTGCTGATGCGCGCAAGGAGTGCTGTGCCACGAGGGAGTGGGAGTCCCTCGCGTAGGGGAGCCCCACATGCAAGGAGTGTGCCCTGTAAAGAGGGCCACCCAGCGGGAAAAAAGTACAGCCTGCCCAGGAATGGTGCTGCACACATGGAGAGCTGACGCAGCAAGGTGACGCAATAAAAAGAGACACAGATCCCGGGTGCCATTGATGGGAATACAAGCAGACACAGAAGAACACACAGTGAATGGACACAGAGCAGACAACTGCGGCAGGGGGCAGGGAAGGGGAGAGAAATTTAAAAAAAAACAAACAAAAACTTAAAAAAAAAAAATTTTACTGCTACCCTGGGCCCCTGAATCTTGTTGGGATTGACTTCCCATTGTCTTGCTTTTAACCCATCAAACACAATAGCCAAAGTTGTTTCTAAGTCTGCAAAAAGAGTCAGAGGTTAACACAATATCATCATTATAATTAAGTAAGGTACAGTTGGTAGCAGACAATTGTTGAAACATCCCAGGCCACCTTGGCAGATGGTAGGACTATGTAAAATATCCTTGGGGTAAAATAGTAGAGGGTCATTGTTGGACTCCCTAAGTGAAAACAAATGAATCTTGCCACTGTGAGTCCAAAGGAATGCTGAAGAAAGCATTTACAAGATCTCATACCTTATGAGCAGTTCCCAGTTTAGCAGTAAACCGATCAAGTAATTTGGCTGTACAGGGAACTGCCGCATATGTGGATGGGACCACCTTAATTCTTGATAGTCCACTGACGTTCTGGAAATGCTATCTGGCTTTTTCAGTGGCCACATGGGGCTATTGAAAAACTTTGGGCTAGTTGTACAATTTGTACTCTAGCTAGTTCTTCGTGTCAGTTATTTTCTGATGTCCACCTGGCAAGCGATATTGTTTTACATGTACAGTGCACTGTGGTGGAGGTAGAGCAAACCATTTAGCCCATTGTGGTAAAGCAGCTCTGACTACTCGCACCCATACGCAGAGTTCTTCAACAGTGGTGTGCAAAGTGTGGCCCATGAAAACATCAGCCCCAAGGATGTTTTCTTGTTGGGGAGATATATGCAATACATAATCCTGGGGGGGATAGTCGCTCACCCCTAGAATAAGAGGAGTCTGTCTTACTCTTATAGCAGAGTTGCCATAGCTGTCTACCATGACCCATTTCCCTTGATTTTTTTTCATGATTGTCATACATTAGGGTGACTCCATCTCCTGTAACCATTAATGCCCATGTTTTTTGTTTGTTATGGTGGTGTTGACTAAATAGTGAGCTCCACGTGTGGCCTCTGGTTACCTTGTAGGGCTTGGACATGTAGGCAACTTTGGCCTCCCCGTTAGAAAAGGGCCTCTGGGAAGGTCCACCCTATAAAATTAGTTTCTGGTAGGGCTAATGGCACTACAGTCACCCCACCTGCAGGAGTAGCTAGTTTGATCATTTGCTGTTCAGGTTTTAAGGTTTGCCATGAACCAGTGAGCACATTTGGTCTCTTACCTTTGCTTGCTTTCAAAAGATCAACCCACATTTGCTTGAAAGTTACTTTAGTGGCACCCTTATCCGTGGGTGTGGCTCTCCAAGAGGGCTATTCTCCTTTCATATCTTTTATCTTTTGTCCTTCGTTTATCTTTCTTACTTGCTCTTTGCTTCTGTCTAAATCACTCATCAGCCATGGCTTTACCTACTAATATTTCTTGGGTCACTATTGGCCTTAAAGAGATATGAAAGATTATACCATTCTCTAGGTCCAGAAATTATAATTTTTTACTAATCTCTCCTGTAAACATGGTACAATTGGGCTCTGTAAAAGTCTGATCATAAATAGCTTCTCTCATTCCTAATTCCCGTAGCACGGCCTGGCCTTCCTCTGTAGCCCTCCATCCAGTTAGGTGGGTTTGGGAGTTGTCCCAGTGTCATCCAAATAGCCGATCACATAAGAATCATCTAGTCCGAGAAGGAATGTGTCCTGGGGTATACAGCAAATTATGCAATTTTTGCCTTAAGTCACATTTGGTGATGATAATATTACTCAGTTTTTCTGCTGCCCCACCAGTTAGACTGATCCCATCAGCTCTTGCTTCCCATAACCAAACCATCCACGTTGTTAGGAATTCCCTAGGTTGTTGCCGGAAATGTTTTCCTGATTCAGCCAATTCTTAGGCAGAATATTCTTTAACAATCATTGTTTCATTAACAGGTCTACCATTTAATACTCCTGCTTGTGCTAGATACTATACCTGGGATTTAGCTTTCCTCTGTAAAGGGGCTGGACCTGAGAATTTTGGATCTGTTGAATAACTTCTGCATCAGTATCGCTATCTTCATCTTCCCAAGTGTTCCATATTTTTGGATCCCAACCTCTTCTAGCTGGCATAGCCTGAACCCTTGGTTGTGTTTGTTTATAATCCCCTAATTTTAAGAAATGAGAGGCCAGTGTCTCCACTTCTTCCTTTTTTTTCTAGATGTTCTGAGAGACCTGTCACTAAAGTGGAGGTGGAAGTCCACACATCTCTTTCTAGTTGTAATTCCTCTTTCAGCCTGTGGATTTCTGTATCTTTCTTGCGATAATCTGCTATAGCTAACCGTACCAACTGTAACAGTGGCCAGCTGATTGCTGTGGTAGTGTGCTTACTATCTTTGTTAAATTTCATAATCTTTTGTTCTTGGAATATGTGCTCTTTTCCTCCCGGTGTTTTGGGGGTGTCCCCATACTCAGGCAGAGGTCCTTAACAATCAAGCAGTTGGACAGCCCCTCCCCACATAGAGGTAGAAGGCCACCCCAGGATTTCCCCCGCAGATTCTCCACCCCGCTCATACCTTGGTCTGAGGAATCCTGCCCACTGCGCCAGTTCTGAGTATAGCGAGGAACTGTAGAAAACAGCGGCTTCCCACCAAACTGGGAGGGCTATGTTAGCCCAAAGAACAGCTTGGACAAGTCTAGCTTGGTGAGTAAATGAGTGTTTTAATAGGGGGCTTACATAGGACCCTTGTCCTCAGGAGTAGGAGAAGAGATAACAGTTCCAAGCTTGTCATCTGAATTTGCCAAGGGATCTTTTATATTACATGTTTTTATGCAAATCGGGGGATGGGGGCAGCAGGTATGGTTTTTACAGAATGCAGTGATACAGGATTTACTGAAAAGTCAGAAATGTTTGAGACTAGCCTTTCAACTATTTAGGACTGAAATGTTGCTCCAACTGGAAGGGTTGGGGGAATAAATGAAAGTCATATATGCCACAGGCATAAATTATTAATTCAGAGAATAGTATTGACCAGCAAGGAGTGTTTGTTGCAGGATATGAAAATGATCTTTTACTTCTTACTCCGTGTTTATGTATTGTCCTGAGACTTTTTCTGTAAAATTTTGTTAGAAGGTCACGGGGTTTGGAATTACATCTTCTTTGCTGACCTTGTGACTGTGGTCAGATTGTTTTATCTCTTTTGAGCCTTGACTTCAGTCATTGTAAAATGGACACAATGCTTTCTCCATGGGGTTGTTTTGAGGATTATAGAAAGGATTGTAAACTGCTTATCTCCTTTTGGATCTCAAAAATAAGTTTTCTGTTCTTTTTTGTTTTAAATAATAGGAAATGTGTTTCATTTGATTTCTTAAGCTTGTCTGCATGACACCATCCCCATCTGCTGGAATGCCAGAGTTTAGCCACTAAAAGCTGAGACTGTTGTGTTTTGATTAGTCAGGAAGATTACTTCCACTTTAGTGTGTACTTTCTGATTTCAGATTGTAGATATTTTAAGTCTTTTTGACTGAAGATGAAAGGAGTACACTCATAGAGGAAGATAGACTATACAGAGATCAAGGCTTAAGACCTCTGGAATCAGTATGAGGTCAGAGTGTTTCTGTTGTGAAAAGAAAGGTTTTGGACTAAGTGTACTACAAGAGTCCCTTCTATTTTAATGTTTTGTGGTTTATTGTTTTTAAGTTGAATTATAATCTTCATTTCATATTGTCATTGGACTCCTAATGTCAAATTTTAAATTTCTTTTAATAGTGACTTTTATTTTCAAAGTTTTTTTAACTTTAAATGTATTTTAGGAAAGTTAAATCTAAATCACCTTACCCTAATTGAAAACTTGCATTTTTTTCCTTGTCACAGTAATACATTCACTATAAAAAAATTTTTGAAGAAAATGGAAAATTAAAGGTAAAAAAGGTCATGTAATCCCACTATCTGGAGGTAACTACTTTTAACATTTCCAGTTATTTTTCTAACATATATTTATTAAAGTAAACTGAAGTGTTTTTGAACATACTATATAACTTACCTCTTTTTTTTAAACTTCCTGTGTCATTCATGTATTATTCATAATGCAAGGCTGCTTGTTATTTTACTGTATACAAAGCTGAATTATGGAACTCTTAACCTTGGTCCGTACATGGAATTTAAGGCAGGAGTTCTTAACAAGGGGTCCATGAGCTTGAATTGAAATTTAAAAAAACATTCTTGGGGAGACATGTTGGTGCAGGTGTGATACACTTATTAAATAATACACAGTATAGTGTGGACTTAGTAAGGGGTCCGTGATTTTCACCTGACTGGCAAAAGGGTACATGGAACAAAAAAGATTAAGAACCCCTGATTTAAGAGATCAAGTAATTTGGATAAATAAAAAATTACATCTTTATTTTCATCCACATTTAGCTGAAATCTAGCATTTCCTTCTTTTGTGGTTGTGGACAAGTCCAGTAACATTAGTAAGTCATAGGACCAACATCAATACTAAAAGCCAGAGAGTGCAGCTGGGCTTGACCAAAGTTGTCTTTTTCAGTCTCTGTGAAGTGAAATTGTCATCCTCAAAAACAATATTACACATTGCAGTGGAATGTTAGAAACACCAGAATGGGAAATTGACTTTGCTGAATAAATGGGAAGTTGGAGGATGGGGTTGGGGGAGAGAGGGTGGAACTAGTACTGAGAATTGAACTGGTAGAATGGGAAGGGTTTAGTACAAAGTGTTCCATGTACACCTGAGTGGAGAAAAAAGGTAATTCATTGACATTACTGGGGGAAAAGAGCGAACAAACAGATCTGAGTTTGGGGATATGTATGAGTGTAGAGCTGGGCCTAAGAAAGTACCCAGTGTAAGAGAGAGGCAGGAGAGCAGGTTGGTCTGGCATCTCAGAATTGGATTTGGATCACATGTCTGTTACTTAGTAGCTTTCTTACTTTGACCTTCTTTGGGCTTTGTTTGTTCTCTAGTTAAAAGAAAAATAGTGGGGAGGGGTTTTGTAGCAGTTTGATTATGAATTCCAAAAATAGATATTGGCTATGTTTGTAATCTGATCTGTACCTGGGCATGATTGAGTTATGATTAGGGCATTGAGTCCCCACTCCTTGGTGGGTGGGGACTCACAGATAAAAGGCATGGCAAAGAACAGAGTTGAGGGTTTCTGATGTTGGAGTTTTGATGTTGGAGTTTGATGCTGAAGACTTAAGCTGGATCCCCGAGAAGTTAGCACGGAAAGGAAAGAGAAGCCAGCCCCAGGAAGAGAAGAACCTTGAACCCAGAGAAAAGCAAGCCCCAGGAATGTAGGAACCCAGGAAGCCTGAACCCTCACAGACATTGGCAGCCATCTTGCTCCAGATAGACTTTGGTGAGGGAAGTATCTTATGCTTTATGGCCTGGTGTCCGTCAGCTCCTACCCCAAATAAATACCCTTTATGAAAAAACAACCAATTTCTGGTATTTTGCATCAGTACCCCTTTGGCTGACTAATACAGGTTTGATCCAGGTGGTCTTTTATTTCCTTTCCTGTTTTCTTTTGTGTGACTGATCATATTGGGTGCCAGGACTTTTAAAGGCTTTTGTTCCAGAGCCCTGCATATAGTAATTACTTGTTTGGTTAGTCCTTGCCTAAAGGGCCTGAAATATACAGAACACTCTTGTTTGTAAAATGATCAAGCACTTAATTAGAAATAACTTTAGCAAAAAAAATGCGATGTATTGGAAGTCTCTTGGTATATAGCTCACAGAATAGGAAGAAACTGCTGACAAACTTAAGTAGGGATGCCAAATCCATGACTTGCAATTTGTCAAGACTCCTTCTCCATTTCTCCTGTGCTTCCCTCCCAGTGTGGTTTTCATTTTTCTCCTTTTGCAGACTTGCCTCTTGCTCGAAGGTAGGGGATGTGCTCATATCCTCCTTATGTTGTGAACAGTCAGGAAATGGTTCTTCTCTGCTCTGTCCAGTTGGAATAATGTAAGGAAGGATTCCCAGCTAGCGTGGGTTGAGTCATGCCCATATCTGGACTGGTTACTGGGACCACCATTGAGTCGGAATCCTGTTAAAAATGGCCTTTGCTTTTCTCTTTGCCAGGATGACAAAAGAAGAAAATCAGTTCAACCAAAGTCTTTTGTTGGGAATCTTGGGAGTTCATGGAGTAGGCAACAGCAATCATCAAACATTTGGTTGTGTACCTCCTATTATTTAAAACAAAAGAAAACAATGTATATCCCTTTTTACATCTGGCTTGATATCTAAATTTTTATCATAAATGAAAATGTATCCAATGGAATCACAATATATTATATTTGATACCCATGATATATTTAGAAATATGCGAACCAGTTCTTTAACAGTGGGAAATTTTTCATTATTCCCTCTCTCCTTTACATGTATTGCCAGTCCCCTCACACAGAATTTTATCTTAATGTAATATTTTATGCTTAAGTCTTTTTGATCATGATCTCATGCTTCTCTGCAACAGAAATACTTACATAAATTGAAAATTTATTTCCTGTGATTGAAAGGCTATAAGTGTTCTGGATTGCTAGAACCATTGATTAAGACAATCTAAATGTTACATATCTTGATAAAATTTTATTCTTTATTGTTTATTGGAAATTCTTCTCAGGGAAATGTATGAGATTTTTTAAAAACTCATTTTTGGATGACTTACTTATTGCTAGAATGATTTTGTTTTCCGCAACAAATATATTCCTTTTTGTTTTTCTAGATCTATGCTCTGAGTAACTTTGTTCACATAAATAAATAGATAGGGAATGGAGTTATTGTTAGAGCAGTGGCACTTTATTGTTTAAACTTCTTGAAGCTTTAGGTAAAAAAATCAGTCATCTATCATATATTTAGTCATCTACTTGCTGACAGTTCCGTTCATTCCTTCTTATTTGTAGAAAAGAAGGGACTGGAAATGATATAATTTATGAAAAGATTTGTTACCTAGGCATCAGTTATTGAATTTCTCAATTTCTTGTGAGTATACCAAAAATGCTTTATCAAGATTTTCAGATGACTGTTACCTGTTGGTTACTCTTTAACTTAAAAGTCACACTTGTTTAACTCTGTATACCCAAAGGATTGGGAAAATGAAAATACTATTTATTGTTTTAATTAATTTATTTTTAATGTTACATTAAAAAATATGAGGTCCCCTTATACCCCACCCCCACCCCCCTCACCCCACTCCTCCCATAACCACAACCTCTTCCATCATCATGGGCATTCATTGCACTTGGTGAATACATCTCTGAGCACTGCTGCACCATATGGTCAGTGGTCCACATTACAGTTTACACTCTCCCCCAGTCCACCCAGTAGGCCATGGGAGTACATATAATGTCCAGTAACTGTCCCTGCAGTACCACCCAGGACAACTCCAAGTCCTGAAAATGCCCCCACATCACATCTCTTCTTCCCATTCCCACCCTCAGCAGCTACCATGGCCACTTTCTCCATCTCAGTGCTACATTTACTTCCTTTACTAATCACATTAGTTCCAGAATAGAGTATCAGTAAGTCCACTCTAATCTATACTCTGTTCCTCCATTCTGTGGACCCTGGGATGGATATGTCCCCTCCACTGGACTCTGTATTGAGAAGGGGCTTCGATTCCACTTGGATGATGGCTGCAATTCTCCTGTTTGCAATTACTATTAATTTAAAAATATACCCTTGCCAATACAATATTTTAATAAGCATTTTATTTCCTCTCTGGATTTAATTGTGCTTTTGTCAAAACCGTGGGCCCAAAGATTTAATTTACTCTATTTATGGAAAATCTTGACCTTAAAACCTAATTTTGTAAAGTCAGTTCTTACTGTCAAACCAGTCAGGTCAGGCTTGCTTTCAATCAGAAAGTCTGATTTCATTTTCCCCTAATATTTTATTACAATTTCAAACATGTAGAAAAGCTGAAAGAATTATATTATTATTATACACCTACTACCTATTATATACATACTACCTAGATTGTGCAGTCAACATTTTGTCCTATTTCCTTTATCACCTCTGTTCTTTTATTTATCCCCCTAATCATTATCAGTTCATTATATTTTCATGATGCATTCCACAGTAAAGTTGCAGACATAGGTACAGTTTACCCACAAATACTTTAGCATGCATATCATTAACTATCGTTCAATATTTCTAATTCTTTTTTTTTTTTTTTGAGGGGAAATTTATACCCCAACTCTCTTCAAAATAGGGACTGTTATCATTACCTCAGAAAGTTCCCTCATGCCCCTGCCCAGACAACCCTCACCTTCATTCTGATGAGGCATCCTCCTGTTTATTTCACCATAGGTTAGTTTTGCCTATGCTAGAACTTCATGTAAATGGAATGATATAAATATCTACTCTTGAGTGTATCAGTAGTTCATTCCTTTTTATTGCTGAGTAGCATTCCATTGTAATGGATATGCCGAAGTGTTTGTTCTCCAGTTGATGGTCAGTTGTGCTGTTTACAGTTTTGGGCAATTATTAATGAAGCTACTTTGAACATTCTTAGAGTACAGATACTTTTTAAAAAGCAGTTTTATTCACAATACAGTTCATTTAAAGTGTATAATCAGTGGCTCTGAGTATAATCAGAGAGTTGTACATTCATCACTACAATCAGTTTTAGAAACCCCATACCTTTTATACTCCCCTATATTATGTATACTTAGCATTGGTGTATGGTACCTTTGTTACGGCTGATGAAAGAATATTAAACTATTGCTGTTAACTATAGTCCATAGTTTACCTTAGGTGTATTTTTTCCCATGTAGTACTCGATTATTAATACCTTCTAATAGTGATGTACGTATTGTTCTAGTTCACGGAGGAATATTCTTTTATTTGTACACTTAGCCACATTTATCATCTACAAGAGTTCGCTAATTTATACAGTCCCATGTTTCATCCTCTAACTTTCCTTTTAGTGACATACACAACCCTAAACTTCCCTTTTCAACCACAGTCACGTGCATAATTCAGCACTGTTAATTATATTCAGAATGATGTGCCACCATCACCATCAACCTTTTTAAACATTCTGCATAAATTAAGTTCCAGGTTCCCATTGTCTACCCTCATTCTATCTCTGGTAACCTATATTCTAGATATTAACTCCATGAGTTGCCTCATTGATAATTAGTTCATATTAGTGAGGTCATACAATATTTGTCCTTTCGTGTCTGGCTTATTTTACTTAACATAATGTCCTCAAGGTTTATCCATGTTGTTGGCATGTATCAGGACTTCGTTCCTTTGTACAACAGAATAATATTCCATCAATGTATATTCTGCATTTTGTTTATCCGTTCATTGGTGGATGGACTCTTGGGTTGTTTCCATCTTTTGGCAATTATGAATACTGCTATGAGCATCACTGTGTAAATGTCTGTTCGTGTTCCTGCTTTCAGTTCTTCTGAGTATATACCTAGCAGCAGAATTGCTGGATCATTTGGCAGGTCTGTATTTAGCTTTCTGAGGAACTGCCAAACTGTCTTTCACAGCTCCTGTACCATTCTAAATTCTCACCAGCAGTGTTCCTATTTTTCTACATTCTCTCCAATACTTGTAGTTTTCTGCTTTTTTTAAAAAAATAGTGGCTAGACTAGTAGGTGTGAAATATCTTGTGATATTGATTTGCATTTCCCTCATAGCTAGTGATGTTGAACATCTTTTTTTATGTGCTTTTTAGCTATTTGTTTCCTCTTTGTAAAAAAAGGGTTGTGAAGTCTTGAGCCTGTTTTTAAATTGGGTTATTTCTCTTTTTTCGAGCCATATATTCTAAATATTAAACTCTCATCAGATAAGTAGTTTCCAAGTATTTTCTCCCATTGAGTAGGCTGCATTTTTACCTTCTTGACAAAGATCTTTAAAACAGAAAAGTATTCCATTTTGATGAGGTCCCGTTTATCTTTTTTTTCCTTTCGTTGCTTGTTCTTTTGGTGTAAAGTCTAGGAACCCACTGCCTACCACAAGATGTGGAAGATTATCCCTACATTACTTCTAGGAGTTTTATGGTCCTGGCTCTTACATTTGCATCTTTGATCCATTATTAGTCAATTTTTAATGTAGGGTCTGAGATAGGAGTCCTCTTTCATTCTTTTGGATACGGATATCCAGTTCTCCTAGCACCACTTGTTGAAGAGAGTGTTCTGTCCCAGTTGAGTGGACTTGGCAGCCTTGTGAAATATCAGTTCATAAGTGACATGAGTGTCTATTTCTGAACTCCCAATTCAATTCCATTGATCAGTTTGTTTTTATGGTAATATGCTATTTTGATCACTGTAGCTTTGTAATATGCTCTAAAGTCTCTAAGTATGAGTCCTCCAACTTCACTCTTCTTGTTAAAGATATTTTTGGCTATTCGGACCCCTTTCCCTGCCAAATGAATTTGATAGTTGGCTTTTCCATTTCTTCAAAGCAGGGTATTGGAATTTTATTGGGATTGTATTCAATCTGTAAATCAAATTGGGTAGAATTGATATCGTAACGATATTTAGTTTTCCAATCCATGAACACAGAATGTCCTCCCGTTTATTTAGGTATTCTTTGATTTCTTTTAGCAGTGTTTTGTAATTTTCTTAGTCTGGGTCCTTTATGCCCTTAGTTAAATTTATTCCTAGATATTTGATTCTTTTACTTGCTATTGTAAATGGAATTACTTTTCTTGATTTTCCTTGTCACTTTGCTCATTACTAGAGTCTACAAACCTTACTGATAATTTGTGTGTTCATCTTGTATCCTGCCACATTGCTGAACTGATTTATTACCTCTAGTAGCTTTGTTGTAGATTTTTGAGGGCTTTCTAAATACAGGAACATGCCACCTACAAATAGTATAAGTTTTACTTCTTCCTTTCTAATTTGGATGCATTTTCTCTTTCTTCTTGCCTAATTAATTGCTCTAGCTAGAACTTCTAGCATAGTGTTGCTAAACAGTGGTAACAGTGGTCATCCTTACCTTGTTTCTCTTCTTAGGGAAAGCTTTCATTCTTTCACCACTGAGTAGATGTTGGCTGTGGTTTTTTCATATATGCCTTTTATAATGTTGAGGAAGTTTCCTTCTCTTCCTACGTTTTGAAGTGGTTTTATCAACAAAGGCTGCTGTATTTTTGTCATATGCCTTTTCTGTGTCATTTGAGATGATCATGTGGTTTTTCCCTTTGATTTGTTACATTGCTTTTTTTTTTTATGTTGAACCAGCCTTTGCAGACCTGGGATAAAACCCATTTGATCATGGTGTATAATTCTTTTAATATGCTTTTGGATTATTTTGTTGAAGATTTTTGCATGTATATTCATTAGAGAAATTGGTGTGTAATTTTCTTTTCTTATAGTATTTTCATCTGGCTTTGGTATTAGGGTGATGTTGGTTTCATAGAGTTATGTAATGTTCCCTACTTTTCAGCTTTTTAGAGGAGTTTGAGCAGGATTGGTATTCCTGTTGGAATGATTGGTAGAATTTTCCTGTGAAGCTGGAAGCTATCTGGTCCTGGGATTTTCTTTGTTGGGAGGTTTTTGCAGACTGATTCAATATCTTTACTTGTGATTGGTTTGTTGAGGTCTTCTATTTCTTCTAGAGTCAGTGTAGGTGGCTTGTATGTTTCTGGGAAATTAACCATTTCATCTCAGTTGTCTACTTCCTTGGCATACTGTTGTTTTTAGTATCCTGTTAATCTTCTTAATTTCTGTGGAATCAGTAGTAATGTCTCTCCTCTAATTTCTGGTTTTATTTATGCTCATCTTCTCTCCTTTTTTCCATTGTCAGTCTAGCTAAAAGTTTGCCAATTTTATTGATTTTTCCAAAGAAATAACTTTTGGTTTTGTTGATTCTCTGTATTGTTTTTTGTTGTTGTTGTTTTCCATTTCATATATTTCTGTTCTAATCTTTTTTTCTTTCCTTCTGCTTTCTTTGGGATTAGTTTGCTGTACTTTTTCTAGTTCCTCCAGTTGTGCAGTTAGGTGTCTGATTTTAGCTTTTCCTTTTTAATGTAGGCATTTAGGGCTATACATTTCCTTTTCAGCATTGCCTTCACTGCATTCCATAGGTTTTCTTTTATTTTCTTTTTTCTTTTTATTTTTTTTTAAGATTTATTTTATTTATTTCTCTCCTCCCCCCCCCCCCCCCATTGTCTGCTCTCTGTATCCATTTACTCTATATCCTTCCGCATCTGCTTGCATTATCTGGCGGCATTGGGAAACTGCATCTCTTTTTTTTGTTGCATCATCTTGCTATATCAGCTTTCCATGTGTATAGCGCCACTCCTGGGTGGGATGTGCTTTTTTTCATGCTGGGCTGTTCTCCTTGCAGGGCATACTCCTTGCACATGGGGCACCCCACGTGGGGCAGTGCTCCTTGTGCACAGCAGCACTGCACGTAGGCCGGTTTACCACATGGGTCAGGAGGCCCTGGGGATCAAACCCTGGACACTCCATATGGTAGGCGGATGCTCTATCAGTTGCGCCACATCTCCTTCCCTCCATAGGTTTTAATGTTGTATTCTTGTTTTCATTTGTCTTGAAATATTTACTGATTTGTCTTGCAGTTTTTTCTTTGATCCCCTGATTAAGAGTGTGTTGTTTAACCTCCATATATTTGTGCATTTTCCAGTTCCCCGCCTGTTAATTGATTTCTCACTTCATTCCATTATGACCAGAGAAAGTGCTTCATGTAATTTCAGTGTTTCAAAATTTATTGATACCTGTTTTTGTGACCAAACATGTCATCTTTCCTGGAGAAGGACCCATGAGCACTTGTGAAGAATGTATATCCTGAAGTTTTGGGGTGCAGCGTTCTATATATGTCTGACAGGTCTAATTCCTTTGTCATATTATTCAGGCTGTTTCTTTATTGATCCTCTGTCCAGATGTTGTATCAACTGATGCGAGTGCTGTATTGAAGTCTCCAAACTATTATCATATAGGTGTCTATTTCTCCCTTCTGTTTTGCCAGTGTTTGCCTCATGTATTTTGGTATACTCTGGTTAGATGCATAAATATGTATCATAGTTATTTCTTCTTGGTGATTTGCCTCTTTTATTAATATATAATGTCCTTTGTCTCTTAACAGTTTGTACTTAAAGTCTATTTTGTCCAATATTGGTATTGCTATCTCCTATTTTTTGGTTATCATTTTTATGGAATATCTTTTTCCAAACTTTTTGCTTTCATTGGGTCTAAGGTAAGTCTCTTGTAGACAGCATGTAGATGGATAGTTATTTTTTTAATCCATTTACATTCAATATTATTACTGTAAAGGAGTACTTATTTCCAACATTTTATCTTATTTCTGTCTCTCTCTTTACCTTTTTAGTTACCATTGCTGTTAATCTTCATTTCTGCACCATCTGTGAATATTTAAATTCGTCCTTGTGTTTGAAGGACAGTTTTGCTGGACGAATTTTTCTCTGGCATTTTTTTCTCTTTCAGTATCGTAACTATACCTCCGCTTTCTCACCTCCATGATTTCTTGAGATAAATTAGCATTTAATCTTTTTCTTTTAAAGACTTATTTATTTATCTCCCCCCACCCCCCCATCCCCCCATCCCCCCATCCCTGGTTGTCTGCTTGCTGTGTTTGTTCACTGTGTTTTCTTCTGTGTCCACTTGTATTCTCATCAGGAGGCACTGGAGATCTATGTTTCTTTTTGTTGCATCATCTTGCTGTGCCAGCTCTCCATGTGTGTAGCACCACTCCTGGGCAGGCTGCAGTTTTGCACAAGGCAGCTCTCCTTTGCGCGGGGACCACTTCTCCACAGGGGGCACCCTTTTGCAGAGTCATCCCTGCGGTGGGCCAGCACTCCTTGCACACAGCAGCACTGTCTGTGTACCAGCTCACCACATGAGCCAGGAGGCCCTGGGCATCAAACCCTTGGACCTCCTTTATGGTAGGCGGATGCTCTATATGTTGAGCCACACCTGCTTCCCAGCATTTAATGTTATTGAGCGTTCCTTGTATGTGAAGAATCACTTTTCTGTTGCTGTTTTCAGAATTCTCTCTTTATCTTGGGCATTTGACATTCCAGTTCATATGTGTCTTGGAGTGGGTCTTTTTAAATTTATTCCCTTTGGAGTAGGTTGTACTTCTTGGACATGGAAATATGTCTTTCATTAAAGTTGGGAAATTTGGGCCATTATTTCCCAAATATTATTTCTGCCTCTCTTCCCTTCTCTTCTCCTTTTGGAACACTCCATGAAATCTTGCTCAATTTTTCCCATTCTATTCTCTGTCTCTTCTTCTGTCTGTGCAATTTCAGGTATCCTGTCTTTTACGTCACTGATCCTTCTGCCTGTTCAAATATGTTTGTATACCTCTAGTGTATTTTTTTTTAAAGGTTTATTTTTATTTATTTCCCCCATCCTTGCTGCCTGTGCTTGCTCTCTGCTCTCTGTGTCCATTTCCTGTGCATTCTTCTCTGTCTGCTTGTCTTCTCTTTTCTCTTTAAGAGGCACCAGAAACTGATCCTGGGACCTCTGATATGGAGAGAGGCACTCAATCTCTTAAGCCACCTCAGCTCCCTGGTCTGCTGCATCTTTTAATGTCTCTCCTCTATGTCTCCCTTTGTTGTGTTGTCTTTTTTTTTTTTTTTTAAGATTTATTTATTTATTTCTCTCCCCTTCCCCCCCCCCCCCCCCAGTTGTCTGTTCTCTGTGTCTGTTTGCTGCATGCTCTTCTTTGTCCACTTCTGTTGTTGTCAGCGGCACCGACAATCTGTGTTTCTTTTTGTTGCATCATCTTGTTGCATCAGCTCTCTGTGCGTGCAGTGCCATTCCTGGGCAGGCTGAACTTTCTTTCGCTCTGGGCAGCTCTCCTTAAGGGGCACACTCCTTGTGCACGGGGCTCCCCTTCACAGGGGGCACCCCTGCGTGGCACAGCACTCCTTGCGCACATCAGCACTGTACGTAGGCCAACTCCACACAGGTCAAGAAGGCCCAGGGTTTGCACTGCGGACCTCCCATGTGGTAGATGGATGCCCCAACCACTGGGCCAAGTCCGCCTCCCTGTTGTGTTGTCTTGCTGCGCCATCTGTCTCTGGCATGAGCCAGCTTGCCTTCACCAGGAGGCTCCTGTCTACCCAGGGCCTCCCATATGGTAGATGGGAGCCCAATTGCTTGAGCCACATCCACTTCCCATCTAGTGTATTTTTCATTCCTTTAGTTAATTTTTTTGCATGATTTTGAATTTTTCTTTATGCTCACCCATTGTTGTCTTAATATCCTTCGTCTCTTTAGCCTTATTTTACTTCATCTTCCTGAATTGACTTAGGAGATTTGTTTGAACATCTTTGATTAGTGTTTCAAATTCTGTATCCCCTCCAACTTTTTAATTTGTTCCTTTGACCAGACCATACCTTCCTGTTTCTTAGTATGGCTTGTAATTTTTCACTGATGTCTAGGCATCTGATTATCTTCATGAGTTTACTCTGATAGTTTTTCTCTCATGCCTAGGGTTTTATTATTGATTTGCTTTTTCTTAAGGCTCTTCTTTTACTCTTGGTTCATGTTATTTTAGACGTTTAGAATTGCCTATGTTTGATCAAAGCAGGGCCAGGGACCCATGAATGGCACATAGACCGCAGTTCCAAAGGTTCCTAGGGAGAGGACAGGAAAGATGCCGGAAAGCCTTCTTCCCACCCCCACCCCTTTCGACTCTCAAAAGGTGCACTTTCCTGGCCTACCCAGCAGGTGGCTCTCTTTAGAAAGCCTTTCTCCACAGCCATAGGAGGGAGTGTTTTTGTTTGTTTTTTGTTTCAGTGTCCACAGAGCAGCGTTGAAACAATGGCCTTAGGAATCCATCTTTCATGCAGGGTAGACCTGCAATTCAGAACCAGGTCCAGCAGTCCAAACTCTCGTCTGTCAGAAGCTATGCTCGTCTCTAGGCTGTTGCCCCCTTCTTCCTGGGGAAGAAGACTTCCATACCCTTCTGTCTGCAGCAGCCAGTCACTGACATTCGCAAGGCTACTAGCCTTGAGGTGGAGAATGGACACCAGCCTCTGCCACAGCAGCAATTCACTCAGTTTTTGCTGCAATTTCTCAATCTCCCCATCCTGCTCTTGGGGTATCGCACAGTACTCCCCTGGTCTCCAGAACCCCAGAACAGTAAGTAGTCTTAGACAGTTTCTGCCCATCTACTTGCTGTTTTTGGAAGAGGGCTGAGCCCTGCTGCTCCCTCCTCCACCATCTTCCTGGAAGTCCCCCCACTTGTACATATCTTTTTTAGAGGTATATTTTCATTCCCCTTGGTTAAATATGTAGGAGTAAAATTTCTACGTGTGATAGTTAGGCTAATGTGTCACTTCCGGCTAAGTACTGATGCTCAGTTGTTGGTCAGTCAAGCCCTGGGCTAACTGTAATACAGGGTACTTCATGGACTTTAATCATCTGTGAGTTGATTGTATGTATGGCTGATGGCATCTACAATCAGCTAAGGAGATTGCCATCAGCAGTGAGTGATGTATAATCCAATAAGTTGAAGGCCTTAAAAGGAGAAGTGATTTCAGTGTTCAGAGAGAGAATCCCTGCCTTTACTTGAGATAGCCAGTGTCCATGGGGAATTCAATGAGAGCCTTCATCTGAGCCCCTGACTTACAGCCTGGCCTTTGAAATCTGTACTTGTGCATCCCCATAGTTGCATGAGACAGTTTTATAAAATCTCTTACTATTTATAAATATCCCTGTAGGTTCTGTTTCCCTAGAGAACCCTGACTTATACACTAGGTCATAGGATGTGTAGTTTTAATTGTATAAAGTGGTTGTACTATCTTACAATAATGTATGAAAATTCTTGATTGACAACACCAAATTTGATGAAGATGGCAGAGCAGATTTTAATTTTAGCCTTCTGATGGATATGTAGTAATATCATTGTGGCTTTAACTTTCTTTTCTTTGACTAATGATGTTGGGAACTTTTTCAAGTACTTATTGGCCATTTATCTATCTTTGTGAATTGCCTTTTTTAGATTTTCTTCTTTTTTAAAAAATTGGTGTTTTGATTTTAGTTTTAGGATTTCTTATTTACTCAAGTTACTAGCCATTTGTCAGATGCAGTTGTGGATGTTTTCTCCCATTTTGTGGCTTGCTTCCTCATTTTCTTAATGGTGCCTTGATGAGCAGAAGTTTTTAATTTGAGGAAACCCAGTTTATCAGAATTTTCTCTGATTGTGCCTTTTTGTGTCCTGCATAAGAAATCTTGCTTCTCTACACTATCTCCCCCTGCCCCTGCAAATGATGACAATATTCTGTTTTCTTAGATAACTTTATTAGCTTTTACTTTTAGGTTTCTGATTAATATTAATGTTTGTGTATGGTGTGAGGTAGAGAGTAAAGGTTCGTTTTCCCCCCAGATGAATATTGCATTGTTCCAATACCATTTGCTTTTAAAAAATTAGTGTTCCCTATTGAATTGCTTGAAGGCAGGTATTATGATTGGGGTTGAATTGGCTTTCTAAATCAATTTGGTAGGAATTAACTTCTTTATAGTGTTGATTCTTCTAATACGTTAGCATGATATATAACTTCATTTTAAAATTTAAATGTATACATTAATATTTATTTTAGGAAATAGAGAAATCATTTTGGAATAACTTACAGAATTCATTTTTAATGAATCAATTTTATTGATACATGTAAATAAAGCATAAATCCATCTAAAGTGTACAATCAGTGGTATTCAGTATAATCACAGAGTTATGCATTCATCACTTCAATCATTTTTAGAGCATTTTCATTATTCCAGTAATAATATTACCAAAAAAAAAACCAAAAACCTCATCACCTCTTGTCTCTCTACGCTTCTCCTGCCATCCATGTGCAGCTGCTACTGTTTCCTTCTCTCTAGTTTATTTGTATTTTATAAAAACAGTCTTATATAGGCAATATCACCCATATGTGTATTTTACATGAGGTTTCACTACATTAACAGTCCCATGTTACATTTTTTAGCTTTCTTTCTAGTAATATAAATGTCCTTACGCTTTCTTTCAGCCACTGTCATACCTGTATAATAGCTCTGGTAGTCACAAACACCATGATGTGCTCTCACCATTTCCATTCATTTTTAAAGATTTACAAACAACCTTTTAACCAGTTCTACACAGATTAACCCTCAACTTTCTATTTTCTACCCTCATTCTATTATCTGGTAACCTATACACTAATTATTAATTCCATGAGTTTATATAACCTATTTAGTTAATAATAGGGCAGTCATACCATATTTGTCCTTTTGTGTCTGGCTTGCTTTACTCAACATAATCTTGGTATTAGGGTCATGTTGACTTCATAGAATGTGTTTGGTAGCATTCTTTCCTGTTCAGTTTTTTGGAAGAGCTTGAGCAAGATTGATAATAGTTTGTCTTGAATGATTGGTAGAATTTACCTGTGACGCCATCTAGTCCTGGGCTTTTCATCTTTGGGAAGCTTTTGATGACTTTCAGTCTCTTCATTTGTGATTGGTTTGTTGAGGTCTTCTATTTCTTCTAGGGTAGTGTAGGTGGTTCATGTTTCTAGGAATTTGTCCATCTTGTCTACATTATCTAGATTTTTTGGCATACAGTTCATAGTATCCTCTTACGAGCTCTCATATCCGTGGGTCTCATTTCTGATTTTATTTGTGTCTTCTCCTTTTTTGTCAGTTTAGCTGAGGGCTTGTCAATTTTATTGCTCTTCTCAAAGGATTAACTTGGTTTATTCTATATTTTTTGGTCTCAGTTTCCTTTATTTCTGCTCTGATCTTTACTATTTCTTTCCTTCAACTTGGTTTGGAAATAGTTTGCTAATTCCTTCAGTTGTGCAGCTAGATCTTCAATTTTAGCTCTTCTTTTTTAACGTCAGCATTAAGGGCTATAAGTTTCCTTCTCAGTATTACTTTTGCGGTGTCCCACAGGTTTTGTTATGTTTCTCATTTTCATTCATCTCAAGATATTTACTGACTTTTCTTGCAATTTCTAATTTGACTCACTGATTATTTAAGACTATGTTGCTTAATTGCCATATATTTATGACTTTTTCTTTTTCTGTCCATTACTGATTTCCAGCTTCATTCCATTATGATCAGAGAAAGTTTTTTGTATAATTTAAATTTTTAAAATTTGAGACTTGTCTTATGAACCCAGCTTGTGCAGCTTGTGGTCTATTTTGGAGAACAATCCATGAGCACTTGAAAAGAATGTATATTCTGCTGTTTTGGGGTGCAGTGCTCTATAGATGTCTGTTAAGACTATTTCATTTATTATATTATTTAAGCTTTCTGTTTATATCCTCTGTCCAGATGTTCTATCCAATATGGAGAGTGGTATATTGAAGTCTCCAACTGTTATTGTATAGACATCTCTTTCTCCCTTCAGCTTTGCTATTGTGTGCCTCATGTATCTTGGGGCACTCAGGTTCATAAATATTTAATATAGTTACTTCTTCTTGGTGAATTACCCCTTTTATTAATATATAATTACCATCCTCACCCCTTAGTTTTGCATTTAAAATATATGTTGTCTGCGATTGGTAGCACTACTCCAGCTCTTTTTGTGTTACTGTTGGCATGGAATATCTTTTTCCAGCCTTTCACTTTTAACCTGGTTGTGTCTTATGTCTAAAGTGAGTCTCTTCGGAAGAAGAGATATGGTATGGAGGCATTTTCAGGATTTGGAGTTGTCCTGGGTGGTGCTGCAGGGATGGATGCTGGACATTGTGTGTCCTGCTGTGGCCCACTGGGTGAACTGGGGGAGAGTGTGGACTACAATGTGGGCCACTGTCCTTGTGGTGCAGCGGTGCTCCAGAATGTATTCTCCAGATGCGGTTGATGGGCCACGATGATGGAAGAGGTTGTTGATGTGGGAGGGGTGGGATGGAAGGGGTGGGGAGTATATGGGGACCTCATATTTTTTGAATTTAACATTTAAAAGAAAATTAAAAAAATAAAGTGAGTCTCTTGTAGACAACATATAGATGGCTTATATATTTTTTATCCATTCTGTCAACCTATATCTTTTAATTGGGGAGTTCAAATCGTTAATGTTCAATGTTATTATTGTAAAAGAATTACTTACTTCACCCATTTTGTTCTTTTGCTTTCTGTTGTCGTATCATACTGTTGTCTGTCTTTTAACCTTTTAATTTATTTTTCCTAACCTTCATCTCTACACTCTTCTCCAAGTCTGTAGCCCTTGCTTATTCCTTTCAGGCTGCAGCACTCCCTTTAGTGTCTCGTGTAATTCTAGTCTTTTGGTAACATATTTTATCAGTTTTTGTTTGTGAAGACTTGGAACTCACCTGCATTTTTGAAGGACAGCTTTGCTGGATACAAAATTCTTGGCTGGCGTTTTTTTCTTTCAGTACCTTAAATACATCATATCACTTTTCTTCTTTCCTCCATGGTTTCTGATGAGAGGTTCAGAATTCGTCTTAAGATTATTAAGAGCAGTCAAGACTAAAATAATCCAATGATATTTTTATAATGGTTAAGTACAAAATAAATCTAATTCTATCTTAATCTGTAATAAGACAATTTAATGAATAGCTGAAGTGTGGAAGCTTTCCTTGAATATTGTAGCCATCATGCATTCTTCTGAATTTATTCTTTAACTTATTTGGGCACAGATTAGCAATAAATTGTTCTCTAGACTGTATGCTTTCTGAGAGCTGTGATGAACTTAGATTTAACCTTTTTTGTTTGGTGAAGAGTGTGAGAAAGTTAATGTAAACCAGGATATGAAGATTGGCTTTGATCTCAGAGACAAGAGGGACCATTGAAGGTACTTGTTTAGAAAAGTAAAACACTGTGAAGAAAGTAGTGTTGAGTAAGCATAGATTGAATTGACTGGAGGAAAAAATCTGGGTAAGAAAAAACATTTTAAACTCTTACTACTCATGATGTGGTAGCAGACTAGTAGCATTGACATCCCCTGGAAGTTTTTAGAAATACAAATTCTGGGGCCTATCCCAGACCCAGTGAATCAGTCCTTTTTTTTTTTTTTTTTTTTTTTTTTTTAAAACAAGATTTCCAAATGATTTATATGCACATTAAAGTTTGAGAAGCATTACTCTAGAGGTATACCCTTGCATGAATGGATTAAGGGCCATAATGCAAACAGCAATTGAAATGATCTTTCCACATGTCTGTTATCTTAAGTTTGTTCTTTATCCTTAGATCTGCCATAATTGACTTCTCAAAACTAGGTCTTTTTTTTTTTTTTTTAAAGGAGGTACTGGGAATTGAACCTGGGATTTCATACATGGGAAACAGGCACTCATCCACTCAAGCTACATCTGCTCCCCAAAATTAGCATTTTGCTTTTCTTGATTTGGGGGAGGAAAATTGTATCCAAACTGTCTTTTTTGAAATACATTCTTAGAAATGCTACTTTATGAGCTTGTTAAAACTTTAAGAAGAATCATAAATCATTGACTTAAACAGCCTCAGCTGACTGTTAAATAGCTCAGTGATTTAAATAAAGGAATTTATCTGATGGGACAGATGATTGGTGTCCTGGCCCCATTACCACCAGGGACTGGAATTTGGGAGTTAAGTAAATATTTTGTAAAAAGAGCTCATCGAATATGATTGTTATACTAACTATAATAGTACGTTTAAAGTCTAGAGAGCACAAGGAAAGGTCAGGACAGGTTTTATTTTGTATTGTTATAATGTGTATGATAATAGAAGAAAATAAATTCATTAGCAGCCTACTACCTTCACGCATTAGCTGTTCATATTTTTCTGTATTCCTTTACCAGCATTGTCCATCAACATATTTTCGATTATAATCATGGTACAAATGCACCTTTGTAGTCTGCCTATGTCATTTAACATATTTCCCTCCTCCCAGTTCCTCCTATTTCCACTGTTTCTCTGTCCTCTTGCTTTCTCTCTGCTCCTTCTCATCCCTGGCCTCCTTTGCTCTGATCTCTGGTTCATCTTGGGCCCTCTAGCAGAATATTTCCCATTTGAGTGCAAGGTTCCTCACTGCCTGCCCCAAGTATCAGTTTGATATTTTGGCCTCAGTTCTGCCTTGCTTGACTAGCCATAACACATCTTGCTTGCCTTTTTCCCCTTCCCTTCTGTCACCTGCTCAAAACTACACCTCTTTTTTTTTTTTTGAGGATTAGCTTGTGAGACATATGCTCTGTGAAGCCCTTTTTGGTGAAGCCAAGGACCTCGACTGACTTCTTGCAGTCCCCATGCACCTTGTATGATGGAGCCTGTATGACACTTTGCCTTGATGGTTTTACAAGTGGGGGCCTGAACACATTATTCTTTTCTTGTCTTCCCTGTTTGTCAGGTGCTCAAGAATGATAGTTGTACAGAATACCGAGCAATTTTCTGCTAAGTTTTGGTGGCATTATCAGAGGCCAGAGGTTCTTAGCACTTGGAGAATGGAAAAGGTATGAATTGAGGCTATAATAGTAGGAGCTTTGGAGCTGAGTCCCTAGCTTTCCCAAATGCATTTTAAGCCTGCCAGGAACTGCTTCTTTTTAGACTATGGCAGACTTTGAACTTTGGATCAGTTTGCTTATTTCCTTGAGTTGTGCAGCTGCTGGAATGTTTGGGAGATTAACTATAGAGAAGATAACAGATATTTTCAATGGGGAATGATTTTGAAATTTTGAACCAAGGAACAAGAGATTGAGCACCTCTCTCCCACTCCAGTATGTCCCAGGATTGGTTCCTGGTGCCGTCTAAAGAAAAGACAAGCAGACACAGAAGAACACACAACAGACAGCGAGTGTAAAACATTGGGGGAGGGGTGATAAATTTTTTTTTAATCTGAAAAATAAAATTTTGAACTAAATTAAGAAACTTAAATTGGAAACTTTGTGTAGGTGTTTATAAAAGAAACTTGTGGGAGAAAGCATTTAAGCTGAGATATTGTTCAAATAGATTTCCTTAAATGAGAATTGTGATTTCATCTTTTGTTGGTCACCAGCTTTTAGTATCTTCTGAGTGTCTGCTTGGTGCTTAACAAAGAATTATAAAAAGTAACTCCCATTAAAAAGGGCCAAGTACCTGTCCAGCATCAGATGTGTTTGAAAAGCAAAGGTGGGCTTTTGCTCAGTAAAATCAGTCTGTATTTATTAGACCTCTTGACGTACTATATGGTAGCCTGTGTTGACAGTTTACTTGTCAAACTTCCTTTCAATACAGAGTGAGGAGGTGGAGAGTGGGATGGGTAAGTCTGGAGAGAGATGAGGATACAGAAACTATAAGGAAGGAGGTTTTTTCATAAAATGTTCCTGGACGTGAATGGCTGCCACTTAGATGCATACCAATTTGCTTGACAACAGTCTTTTTTTTAAAGCTTGATAACCTAGTATGATTGTTATTTGCCCTCTTTCTCTCTCAGAAGTGTCCTGGTTTGGTTAATAAGTTACGTGGTCACTCTACTGATAACATACTTACTGTATGCCTTTCATTAAATGTACGAAATGCTTTACTTAATCCTTACAAAACACCTGTAAACTGACTGCTTTTGCCACTTAGATAGATGAAAAGAGACTCAGAAAGGCTGAGTAACTTGTTTGAGATCACACAGTGGCATATCTGGGGAGCAAAGCGCAGTCTAGCTGATTTTCAAAGTTACATGATTTTCTCCAGCATACCACCCTGAGGGTTTAGTAAGTATGGACTCCGCTGATTTTTGGATCTAGTGAAAGAATCCTGCAATGGTAAGAAAAGTCTTTACCTGGAAGAAACAGTGCTATAAGGAGTGTCTGCATAGGAATAAAGGTGTTATTGTGGCAGGGTGCTGTAACTGAGGGTAGAATTGTACTGTGTTTACATCCCCAAGCCCCTGGGTGCTTGTAGCCATTTGCTCCTGGAGGGGTTAAACAGACCTGCTTGGAGTGAGGAAGGGTGCGGTCATTGTATAGATCAATCATTACTGCTCAAACTTTCATGGGCATACCTATTAATTGCATTTGTATTAACTGGAAATTTTGTTAAAATACAGATTGACAGCAGCCTAAGATTGTGCATTTGTAACAAGCTTTTGGTGATGCTGATGTGGCTGTCTGCCCAGCTACACTTCTAAATAACCAGAGTATAGTTGATGATTAGATAGATTCTCTCTGCCTGGGATGTGGGGTAGCCATATACACAGATGCCCTGATTTCAGAAGGGGGGGAAGAAAAGGCTAGTTTTAGATACTGAAGGAACTACATAGTTTCCTGGTTTGGGGAGTGGAATGGATGTTTAAATTTGGATGTTTTTAAAGGAAGCCACTGTGTTTTAATAATTAATGCATATGGCTCTTTTTAAAGTGTATACTCAGTGTGAGGAAGGGTATGGCCTGGGGTGGGGGCAGCACCAGCACGGGTAGGTTCTCGCTCAGCCTGTGCAGAGGTGAGCAAGGCTTTGACATAAACACAGACAAGGAATATGCAGGGTATCTGCAGCCAGGAATAACGTGGATGGATGACGCAGCAACAAAGCTCCTAAAAAAGCCTCCGAAGGGAGGGAGTCCCTACCACACACTGACCATTTTCTCCTCTGGGCTATGCCTCAGTGCCTATGGACATAGGGTACCCTGTATCTGGTTCCTTCTCCTTGCAACAAGGAGGGAGCAAGCAGGGTGGCACATGACTAGTCGAATTCAGGTGTGAGGAGCCTGCCTGCTGAGGCAGGGACTTTTGCCCCATCCCCCTTTCTGGGGAGGAAGCCCAGTGACTGGGGGTTACATAAGAAAATGTACATTGGAGAAGAGGTAGAGGCTTCAGAAGCCCTGGGCAGAGCTGGACTTTCTTTGGCTTTGTTGCTGGAGCTAAGAGTGGCCACAGAAATAGGACCTTGGTCCTGGGCAGCACCCCTGAGAAGGCAGCTAAAGGCATCAGTGGTCCCCCACAAGTTGGCAGGTATTGCGGGCCTCCTAGAATTCAAGAGAGAGTATTGGCAGAAGCAGGTGACATGAGCTCCTGATCACTGTTGTTGATAAAGCATAACAGTTCTTCTGAGACGGTTTGTCTTATTTTGGTCTGTCAGATATGGTTTTGAGAGTGCTTGTTTGGTCTGTACCTGCAGTTGCAAGAGAGAGAAGAGGAGCTAGACCTGATATGTCTGCTCCTGACTAGTGCCTATCCTGTTGGAGTGAGGGAGCTTAGGAATAGGGATTATCCTACCAGGGCAGGTCTTACTCTGGCATGTGGGTTGAGGGCCGTGTCCTACAAGATGGCACAGGGCTTCTAGAGCTGCCTGGCTACTGCCCTTCCCACTGCCAAAACTGACCCCTTTTCTTTGTGATGAGCTGCTCCAGACAAGCCTAGAGCATGAAGTGTTGTTCCCTAGGTCCAGGTGCACGGTGTTTTTCTGAAGGTTACTCCATTCCTCAGTGGTAAACACTGCTGTGTCAAACTGCTGCTTGTGGACCACTTGGAGCACATAGATTTTTGCTAGCAGGATTGTGAAGCTTTGCACTGGGCTGCAAAACCAGGGCTAGAGCCAGCAGCTGGAGAGAGTCCAGGACTAGAGTGTTTTTGGGTTTGGGGGTGGAGAGCTGGGAAGAGGGAAAGGCAGGGGAGGGGGGAATGAGGGCAGAGCTACACAAGCAGGCAGTTTGGCTGCTTTGGCATTGCTATCGGCAGAGAGGACTTCTGTTGTGCCTGAAGACCACTTGGCCACCATTGCTGGAGACAGGAGGGCGCTGCCTCACCACCCTGACTTACCGGCACTGCACCCAGACTATTCCAAGTAGCTGTTGTGCTATCTTTTCCCTGGGAGCCAAGTCTCCTCCCTGTCGTCGGCTTCTGCTCCTCCCCCGTTCTGTGAGGGATGATGCCGCTCTCTATTGCACGGCTCAGCCGGCTGATGTCACTGGCAGCGGGAAGCATCAGCAGCCTGATCACATGCTGGCCCAGTCTGTAATGCAGACGGGATAGGGGTGTGTGTGGGGAGGGGGCCTGTATGGCAACTGCTTTTGCTCCGCCGCCCCCAAAAGTGCAGTGGCAGCGGCTGCAGCATCCAGCTAGCTTGGATGTCTGGTCCCTGAGCCTGGGCAAACTATTAATAATATTTATTATTAATAATATTGGAGAAAACAGGTCTTAACACTGAGATTTCTGCTATCTGCCCTCCTGTCCAAAGCAGACTTCCAGGACTCTGAAGAAACAGTTACAAGCAGGATGCTTTTCCCCACCTCTGCGCAAGAATCTTCCCGTGGCCTCCCAGATGCAAACGACTTGTGCCTTGGCCTGCAGTCTCTCAGTCTGACAGGCTGGGACAGACCCTGGAGCACCCAGGACTCAGATTCCTCAGCCCAGAGCAGCACACATTCAGGTGAGTGGCAGAGAATGAGTTGACTGGGGAGGGGGCTGTATGAGTTGATGAGTGAAGATATCCACAGCAACAGTTGTTCTGTTCCCCTTTGCATTGACCCTCCTGCCCCATACCTCCACTTCCCATACACAACATGGAGCTGTTTTGTAAGAGATGGAAATGCTGGCTGTGAGTGTGGCAGGACAGATGGGTTGTTCATAAAGATAGGCATGGTTTTCTACTTACCCTGATAAATTCCCTGGAGTTGTTAGTCTGCACCTGGAGTGGCCCTGAAAAGGGTCCCCAAGGTGACAGCCTTATTCAGAAAAGATCCAGCTAACCCCTGATGCTCAGGCCTGTCTTGGAGATGATGTAGCAAAAACACTTTTAGGTGGGGGAGGGGACTTAAGGGGCTGATCACTGGATGTCTAGATTCCATTTTTCAGTGGCTTTTAAAACTAGGTGGCTATATATGAAGGATACGTGGTCCCAGAATCATAGCAGGTAAGGAATTTTCACTTGGGTTTAGGCTGGGTAATGCTGAGATATTGTAATTAACATAAGGTTAAGAGAATTGATTCTGCAAAGGGGTAGCTGGGTCATCTGGGTGGGGTCCCTCCTGGATACAGAGGTTTTGTTTTGTGTGGTTTTTTTTCTTTATTTATGTTAAGAGTACCCAGGTGAGGAAGGAAGAGCCACTCCCCTTTTGTCTTTTTGGTGGGATTTGATGGGAACAGATTGAAGGGGGGTACTTGGCAACCCAATGAACTGCTTCTGCTCACACCTCCCCACTGCCTACTTACTCCCTCTTATGATATAAGGGAGAAGGTTAGGCCGGTCCTGAGTCTTGGAGTATTCAGGAAGAAATGTGAACTTAAGAAATATTATAGAACAGAGAGCAGACAGTGAGTGCAAACAACAAGGCAGGGAGGGTGGAGGGTAATAAATCATTTTTTAAAAAGAAAAAGATCTATAGACATAGATGAAATCTGCATATTTTAATTTATGTAAATTATACCTCAATAAAAAAGAATATTGGCAACAGATACTGTAGGAATGTGGAAAGGTAGTATAAGCAGGGTCTGACCGTGGAATACACTGAGCCTGCCACCCTCACTTTGCCTCCCCTGCTCCAGTAGTCGGCAGACATGGCAGTAAGGTACTGTCTTGTTGATTTCTCTGGCCTCCACCCTGTTTGGCGCAGGTCTTTTTTCACTCTGCTTTGCAGAGCCTGGGACTCCTGTGTCTGTTTGATGTTGTAATGCCCAGTTGTTTTGGTAAAATGCCATTTAATTTGGTGGTGGTGCAAAGAGCAATTGGATTTTTTTTATTTGGATGTGAGTGGAGAAGAATTCCATTCTCTGTTCCATTGCCTTAAGTAATTGCCTCTGGGTTGAGATAGGGTTTCTTGAAGTACTAGCCTTCAGCTCATTCAGTTTTTATCAGAAAGCATGGTAACTGCCTTGTTTTCCTGGGCAAGGAAGTTGTGGTGTCAAGGTTTGGTCTCCTGTGCATGGAGATCTTGGCTTGGAAGCCCTGGTAGTTTCTTTTGTGTGACACTTTGAAGCCAACGTGTGTAGCCTGTGAAGCTGACCTTGTTCTATCCTCACTCCCACTGTATCTGAGGAGCCGTCATAGGAGATGGGCCCCCAGCTTTGGTATTAGGTTGGCGTGTCACCCTTCTATAACTCTGGTTTCACTTAGCTACAAAGAATACTTCTGAAATGTATTACAGCAGTGGGCCCATAGAAATGCAAGTCAGCCTGATTTGGGGCTTGGAGAGCTTAGCCCAAAAGTTACTGTGAAATTAGGTTGTAAAATAAATAGCTTAGGGTTCGGCCATGATTTCCCCAACTTTACCACCACCTGAGATACCTGTGCCTGAAGCTGTTTTTCCCTGAAATGGGGATGGATTTTCTTCTCTACCTTCCATCCCAAGCACTTCAGTGGTAAGTATAACATGCTTTTGTGAATCAGGGAGGGGCTGGTCTGTGACCCTCGATTTCATAGAGACCAGAGGTTGCCGGAGCAGCATGATCTGGCTGTGAGCAGGGTTAGTGTGGATATGTCTTCCTTTCTCAGGGTTGAGGACACACCCATCCCTAATCACCATGTTGTCCTTTAGAGCCTTGGTGACGGCCACCTCTATTTCCCTGAGCTCTGGGCCGCCATATAAGACCCACAGGAGGATACCGCCTCCTTGGAGTAGGACACAGCCCTCCCACCAGCCAGCTGCAGCGCCAGATCATGCACCCTTGCCAGCAATGCGGGAACATGCAGCCCACATTCCAGTGCCTACACTGCCTTCCCATCTGAAGTCAGACTAGCTCAGTTTCCTCAAAGAGAGAGGTGATATTTCACCAGCTCTTGGCACTGTGCTGCTCCTCCAGGGCAGAGCTAGGGGTCAAAGAACAGTTTCTGACTTGGTCTCCCAGGACATGAAGCTGTCTGGGAGTTATTCTTACAGAAGCCTATGTGGGACCCAGAACGCAAGCTTACTCTTCTGCTTGGTGACTTATTTCCCCAGGCAGCTGTGGCTTCACAGCTGACCATCTTTTACCACTCAGAGTATTTGGGGAGCAAGTTTAGAGATGGGAGGACTCTTGACTGAAAATCTTGGCTAAATTCATTCAGCAAACATTAACTGGTTGTTTGCCAGGTACTGTCTTAGGCTCTGGAGGTATATCAGTGTATAAGATAAAGTTATTGCCCATAAAAATCTGTGACTATCGAGAGATCAGATGTGCAAGCATACCAAAATCAGCGTGATAGTTGCTGTGTTTGGGACTTAAGGATTTTTTGCATTGGGACAGCCTTTCTACGGGTTGTCAGCATGAAATGTACAGATTTCACTGACTGCAGAAGCTGCAGGAAGACCCTAGGGAAGGGTCTGTCCTTGAGCCAACATTGGTTTGGATGTGGCACTTTGTAGGATCCCTCTCTTGTAGACTGCACCTACCTTAAGGCTATTTATCTTGCTAGAGAGGAAACCATTCAAGGCAGAATGAATGTTAGAAATGGGTTTTTCTCTAATACCCTAAAGGCATGTGTCCAGAGCTACCTTTATCCTGCTTGCTCTGTGTAATTCCTATAATGGAACCAGCAGAGCTATGGAAACTGTCCTCAATATCCTAGAATGGGAGGTGGGGTGACTAAAAGCCACCGTTTATCAACTCCTTATGCTAAGTACTTCGTGTGATTTTTGTGCTTAACACAGCCCTGTGATATACATACTATTATTATTTCTATCTTACAGATGAGGAAATAGGATCATAGAGGTTTTGAAGTATCAAAAGTGACACACTGTTGGCAGACCAGGAATTCTTTGGTTCCAAAACTCTTATATTTTCTATTATACATATGTTCCTTTCAGTGGAACCCTAACATGTTGGACAAAATGTCTTATTTAAGGTGGGCCATCTGTAGACAATCTAAGGGACTATTGAGCCAGAGTTGAGGTGTTCTTTTGCTCACATCCCTAAACACCAATACACACAACAGACAATTCTGACTCCCTCTCTACCCCTGAGTTTCAACTCATAAACTGTACCACCTGCTGGACTTGTCTTCCTGCCTTCCTCCTTGTGACCCTTTCATGCGGCATTACTCAGCAGGAAAATGGGGTGATTCTGCGAATATACTTTGGGAACCTCGAAACAGGGGCTCCTAGTGAATACCTTGTACAGAAGCCCAGTGAGCAGACCAGATGCTCAATGCAAAGATGTCAGAAGACATGTCCTGTTTCCTTCCACTCCCCTTTAGGAGTTCCTTGAAGAGTAACCTGTTCATCTTCTCTGGTTTCTCCCCACTGCTAACCAGTTAATGGAATATCCCCTGTGTGCTCTCTTTTCTCACTTCCAGGCTCCCCATTGGTCTGCCAGTTAAAATAACCTGGGATGAGAGAGGAGTCTTTAGCATTTTGCTTCTGCTGCTGATATACTTCCAGCCTCTACTAAACAGCCTTTCTGAAGCAATGTTCAGAATAGGATTGAGTCCATCTTATGTGGTACATGAACTTCCTGGACCCAACCAAGATCTCATGCAAGTCTACCTAGACTGCCCAGGTTTCCCCTACTGTATTCCCCACATGTAGCACAGTGCCTGGCTCATTGGTGGTTTAATAAATATTTGTTGAATGAATGATGATTGCTGAGCCACTGTGTTAATCCTGGGTGTTTTTAAAATACAGAGTTCAGACAAAGTCTCCCTCCTACTTGTGCTAATCAACTGGATGGACAGATTCTTCAAGGATCAGTATATCTGGGCCCCTATAGCTCTAGGGCATGCTGATGCATTTATATAGTTTTTATCATACACTGGAACATGAGTCCTATCATGGAATCCAGTAGTCTATTCTAGGAACAGCTTTCACTGCAGAGAGGAGGGAGAACCAGGGAAGCAGTGTGATAATGGGGTGCCTTACAGATGAGAAAGGAGTTGGAGATAGTTGGGTACAGGCACAGATTGGCGTGCTTTGAGCTTACATGGGACTTGGATATGTCGTCTTTGCAGGCAGTGGAACCCATCCAAAGAGCAAGATTGGCAGTCACACTGGGGAGAAGGGGTATGTTTGGTACCATCTTAGACTTGCGGGACCCAGAATCAGTAGGGGAGTTCAGATTCAAACGGTCACCATCTGATTTAGGATATGATGTAGAGTTGTGGGTTTGGGATTACAGAGGAAGAACTGTCTGTTTTCATACCTGGGTTAGGTTCTGCCTTCCCCTGTTCCCCACCTCTAATGACTTCAGATAGATCCTGAGCAAGCATCCTAGACCAAGGACAGGGAGAGAAGAAAGGGTTCCAGGTATGAAACTTTATATCCAAGGCTAGAAATAATGGCTTCTGTGCTATATTTTTCTCTCAGCTATGCCTGTTAGATAACATATAGCTCTGCTACTTTGGGCCTGGTTTCTGTCCCAGCTGAACTCAAGCATCCCATGTCAGGAAGCCTTTGCCACCATTCCTGCTGCTGCCATCAGGCTCTAGATACCTTTGTACTCTTGGGGAAGGGTACAGAAAATTTGAGCAGTGACTCAGCTCAAAAACCCACAGGAGCTGGCATATAGAAGGGTGAAAGTGGAGAAAGTTAACAATCAGTCTAAAAATATTACTGCTGATTTCGCCTCCTGTACCCTCTGAGGTAGCATTAATGAGTTGGAACACTCTGCCAGGTCCTCTCCTCCCTGTGACTTCTATAAGAGCTGTCTGTACTGCTGCTAATGTCTGCCAGCATGTGAGTGGGGTTGGGTGCCTCTGCTCCACAAAAAGCACACTTTCTTTCTTAGTTGCCTCTGGAAGATGCAGATTTGCTGGACACTTGGCCACCAGGGCTGGAGGTACTTGGTAAATCTCAGACTCTCTGTAGTCCCTGAGTTATAAAGGTCAGGACAGAAGCAGAGCTAAGAGGCTAGCTGACTCAACCCACCCCTCAAGCCATCTAGATTAATGCCTGGCATCTAATCTTCCTGACGCTCTGTCCTGTGGTAGAGAGGCCTGTAGCATAAGGGACCTGGATTTCAGGTTGTTTGGTTAGAGAGAGTACTTTTCCATTTACTTACTGTTTTGAGTTAGGAAGAAGAGAGCAAGCCCAGGGAATGAGCCATTGTTAACTATTGCTTCCTCCCCTCCTGCTGGGAATTGGTGCTGCCCACTCAGCAACTGTACATAGGGAGCATGTGGTCTTATGAGCTGAGCTGGGAGCAAGACAGGTTCCATTTCCTAAAACTAGATCCCACCTTCTCCAGGAGCCCATAGTCTCTGCCACTTTCTCTCCTTTGATCCGTTCTCAGACCAGGCCCTGTGAGATACTGTCCTATAGAGGGACAATTAGGTCATTTTAGGGCTTCTGTCCACGGGTGACAGTCGCCAGAAACTTGGTACCTTCTGCAGGTTAAAGGAAACATTAGGGAATCTGATGTGGCTCAAGCATTTGGGTGCCCACCTACCACATGGGAGGTCTCAGGTTCAGTTTCCAGTGCCTCCTAAAAAGAAGACGAACAGAAAACAGTGAGCTCAAACAACGGGGGGGGGGGGGCAGGGATAAATAAAATAAATCTTTAAGAAAAGAAAAAAAAACATCAAACCAGCCAGAAAATCCTAAACCTCCTGATGCTTTCTTATCTTCCCTGTCTCTTCTAGTCAGGCTCATACTATATCCTTGGCCCCTTCCAATTCAGTATTGCAGGAAAATGAATTATCTCAGGTGTGTTAATTCTAGGGCACCTGATTGATCTTCCTTCTCTGAGGGATGGCATTGTCCCTTTCTGAGCCATAGTCCAAACTCTTCCCCGTTTTTCTATGTGGATAGTGTCCAGCAAGGTACTCTTTCCAGCTCCTTTACTTGGATGCAGGAATATATTTCAGTGGCTCTGAGGATGCCAAAAGATTCTGGGGAGGCTTGGTCAGGGCAGGGGAACTTCCACTCTGTTCATCCTTAACCAGAGTAGCTCTCTAGCCTGTATCTATTTCATATGTTTAGTTCCCTTTGAAGAAGGTTTTTTGAAACTAGCGTAAGGAGTATTGTCACAGATTTGATGAAGCAAGTCCACAGTAAGTCCCTAAACATCTGTTTTGGTGATGAGCAGTGGGGAGAGGATTGTAACCTAGGATTCTTCCCCTAAGTCTGAATTGTGTCTAAGCATTATGTCCTTAAATTGAATAACCTTGAAAAGAAAGGATATAGCCTTAGTAAGCATACTGGCAGCTCTAAGTGCTATAATCGTTCCTTTCTTTCAGTAGTAGTTAACAAGCACTGATCACCTGTTCTCTGCCACCTGTTGCACTCATTATCTCTGGTGTGGGGTGGTAAGGATGGCCCTTGGTATGCTTGGTTAGGAAGGCAGAACTTTTGTCTACAAATATCTGTACAGATGTTTTCGAGGCTTTTGGAAACTTGTTTAAAAAAGACTATTTCCTCTCACGGGCAGAGACTCTAACGGTACTCAATTACTATCATCTCCCCTGGGGATTCAAGTCCCTATTACTTGGGCTTGATTTTTCTTTTCTGGTGAGATCACTTGCCTTGAAAGAGGCATGGAAAGCCAAAGGGAATTAACTAGTTTTCCTTCCTGTCTTTTTTTTTTTTTTTTTAAATAACTTTTTATTTGGAAATAATTTCAAATTTACAGAATTTATAAAAATGAAAAACAAATTATATAGAAAACTCTTCCCTTTATCCACATTCTCCTATTGTTGGCACTTTGCCCCTGTTGCATTATTATTTGTATGGTCTCTTTCTCACTGTATATGTATTTATTTATAATTTTTCTGAACTGTTAAGAATAGAGATATTCTCGTGTACATTCATATATAACAAAGCAGTTACTAACTTCACTAAATTTAAAATTTATAAAACTCCAGTTCATATTCCAATTCTAAGTGACCCAGTAATGTTCTTTATCCTCCAGTACCTTCCTGTCTCCCCTTCTATATCTGCCCCAAACAGCAGGCCCTAGCTGCCTTTATTTTTGCTTAGAAAGAGTTTACAAAGTCCCTTGGTTTTCTTGAGTATTTTTCAAAAGGTTTTAGCTGTTCTGGCTGTCAGTTTCCCTGAAACTATTATCACAATCCATGCCACTCTTTTTTAAATATTCCTATTTGTTCCTGGTTACTTTGCTTCTCTGGTATTCCCCCACCCTGGCCCCAGCACACACTAAATCCAGTGTTTTCAGAGTCCAGACTTTTTGGGAAATGTTCTGTATAGCTCACCTTGCTACCTGGGTTTAATTGGTGTCTCTTTTTTTCCTCTTGGGTATTTAATCTCCGTCTTCTAAGTCAAGGGAAGAATAATCACTAAGGAATGTTTTGGGGGGACATAGTAAGGGGATTTATCAGAAGCTTGACGTAGGAAACCAAAAGTTTTTCTAGATATGTGCTTCTCAAGCTTGATGTGCATACAAACAACCTGGGGATTTTGTTAAACTGCAGTTTCTGATTCACAAGTTCTGGGGTGGGACCCAGGGTACATTTTTAATGAGCTCCCGGAGCAGCGAAGTCCTAGATAAGTTTTAAGGCCTGCATGATTCAGGTCTCAAGGCACTGGCCTCTGGTAGCTAAGACCTGCACTGGTGGTCTTAAAGGAATTTAAACAAAGGTGAGGTTCCAGGAAACTGAAGACAAGCAGATAGGAGGTTCTGACTAACAAAAACAGAAGAAGAAAAAAGAGAGTAAAGAAAAAGTAGCTTGGGATGGTATGCTACAGAAGATGAAGCTTGGGGTCAGAAAGAATTGGAAGCCACTCTTATTCACTAGCTGTAATTTACCTTACACAAATTACCTTCTGAGTCACGCTTTTCTGTTGTTAAAATGGAGTAACACCTACTTCTTAGGATTTGGTGAAGATGGTTTACCTCAAGTGCTTCTAACACGGTGTCTGGCATATGCTAGGTGTTTAATAAATAGAAGTTGCTATTTGTGAATGATAAGAGCTTGATTGAACCTGATCCATATTGAAGAATGGATGATTAATTATGAACTATGAGTATTTAAGGAAGTAGAGTTCATTAGGGTCCAGCATGGGTTGTTACACCATTTTTCTATTTAGACAGGCTTATAACCAGTTTAGAGGAATGCTATAGACGTAGCTCTAACTTTCACACAGGCGTCTGACAAAGTTTCAAGTTATCTTTGTGGGCATGGTAGAGGATTGAAGCTAGTTGAGGTAGATTGGTTTTTGGTTGGTAGAACAGATATATCAACTCAATAGTAAATACATCTTGATGTGAATGAGAAAAAGATGGTCTATAGAGCACCTATGTTGCTCTTTGACCTTTTCCGATACACTTTTAAAACCTTGGTTGAAGGACATAGTCATCAAAACCCCGTTATTTGTCATCCTAGCTCTCTCCTCTTGAATACTTTTCTGCATACTGCTTTGTGCTAGTACGCCTTCCTTTACCAACTGTTGGAGGTCTCTACTTTGGTCTGAAAATCCCCTTTTCTAGTATTAACAAACTGCCCTTTATCTTGTTCCTCACTAGTGAATCTTCTGCACCAACTTTGACTTAGCCTGGATGTTATTCATTCTCCCAAGCTTCATTTGCCCTCAGGGTCATCCTTTTTGTTCCTCGTTAGTCTTCACATACTGTGACTCCTTACTCTTGAGGGATAAATCAGTGAAAACCATTTAATCATATTATCTTCTTACCCCTCTTCCTTTTTATCATTGCCTGTTAGCAATTTCCATGTCCTTCTGTGATTGAAAATCTCAACTCCTGTTTTTGTTTTGTTTTAATTTCAGGTCCAGTTATCACCATGGGTCTCTTTAATGTCCCTATGGATGACCCATCCAATATTTTAGACTCTACACATTGTCCTCAGCCCCCTATAGTCCCACACCCAGGACCGTGCTCCTCTCAGAAGGGCAGTACCCCGCCTGCTGTTTATCATCTTTACCACCTTCCTTCCTCTTACAGGTGTCAGCCCTTTGAAATTGCTGATTCCTCCATTTGATCCTAATCTGTTGACCCATTTTGTATCTCCTCTGTTAACTGTTACCATCAACTCTGTTTCCTTCTTCACTCTCCCTTGGAGAAAAAAAACACAGCCTGTCCAGCATCTGTCCAGGTTGCTGAGCACTTCCAGAGAAAATTGCAGCAGTCCAACTTCAGTACTCAGTCTCCCTCTCAACTCTGTCTTGGATACTCCTGTTTGTAGTAGTATCAGTCAGCTTCTTTTGCCATCTCCACAATTGCTCCAAATCACCTTCCTCTCGTTTTCAGTGTTGGGTGACTGCCAGCTTATGGTCTTACCATCCAAACTGCTTCCACTCATATCTCCTTCCATATCTTCTGAAGAGAAGACATTCTTGTCCATAATGATTTTCCTTCATCTGAGTTCAGTCTGTTGTTTGTTCCTTTCTCCTGTATTTTCAGCCTCCTCTTTTCTCCTTGTTCTTTCTCATCAGCATTTGAGCATGTTCAAGTCTTTTCTGTCTTAATTTTTTTTTTTTTTTTAAAGATTTATTTATTTAATTTCCCCCCTCCCCTGGTTGTCTGTTCTTGGTGTCTATTTGCTGCGTCTTGTTTCTTTGTCCGCTTCTGTTGTCGTCAGCGGCACAGGAAGTGTGGGCGGCGCCATTCCTGGGCAGGCTGCACTTTCTTTTCACGCTGGGCGGCTCTCCTCACGGGCGCACTCCTTGCGCGTGGGGCTCCCGCACGCGGGGGACACCCCTGCGTGGCACAGCACTCCCTGCGCGCATCAGCACTGCGCATGGCCAGCTCCACACGGGTCAAGGAGGCCCGGGGTTCGAACCGCGGACCTCCCATATGGTAGACGGACGCCCCAACCACTGGGCCAAAGTCCGTTTCCCTTAATTTTTTTTTTAAAGGTCTTTTGACCTTCTCCCCCTTCTGTTTATTTCCTTCTCATTATTTCCCCTCGAAGCTGTAGGCCTTATTCCTTTTAACCTATTCTTTTTTTAAATCAACTTTATTGAGGTATAATTTACATAAAGTAAAATGAATTGTACTCACTTTTTGTTAACTACCTTATCACCTAGTCATCCTCAACCCACTGGAAACTGGTTTCTAGCACCACCATTCTACTGAAATGATTCTTGATGAAGTTACCAGTGGCCTAGTTGATAAATTCAGTGAATACATTTTTTTTTTTTATATTTATCTTACAAGATCTCTTCATCGCAATTGACATTGACCACTAGTTCTCTCTCGAAACATTCACCTGGTTTTCGTTGTACCAATCTATAGCTCCTCCATACTTTTGGCAGATTCTCTTCCTTTGCCTATCCTTGAAGTCCTTGGGTCCTCTGGGTTCTGCCCAAGGCAAACTGCATGGATGGATGGTCTCTTCTTACACTTCTACATCTGCAGCTCCCAAATGCATACTTAGGGCTCCTAAACCTTTATCATTAGACCAGATGGCCAGAATGTTATATCTGAGTCTCTGTTAGATATGTCTAATACTTATTTGTTCATATCCCCCAGATCTGTTCCTGCATTTGCCATCTAGATACATGACACCATCCATGTCAGATTTTTATTTTATCCTTGATGACTTTTCCTAATACGCTTCATTCAATATGCCATCAAATTTTCCCCCCTCCTCCTTTAATTGGTACCCTGTCCATGCCAACTTCCTCTCTACCCTCTTCTCCCCTGGATCTCTGTACTGGCCTTGGAACCCTTTTACCTGTATCCAGACTTGTCCCACCCTAGACTTCCCTCCTCATTGTGGCTGCCTAAAATGCAGACCCAATTGTCAGTCTCCTGCAGCGTCTCCGTTTGCATAACTCAATTTAAATACTTGTTCTCCTCTCATCTAGGCCCTGGATAACTCCGGCAGGCAGTTTTCCTTTGAATCCCTGGTCATCCTCCTTTGCCATCCCCACAACAGCTCTTCAGACCCACCTCTTCAGTGTCTCCCAGAAACCTTCAGGATAAACTCAAAACTCCTTAACCTGGTTTTCAGAACTCTTCATAATTTGACTATTGTGTCATTGTTCACCACCCTAAACTTGTTTTTGTATAATGTGAAGGAGGCGGCACCCCTCTAGGGCACTGGCACCACATCCATGGGCATCGCTTTTAAGACTGATAGGTATGATCTTTTCACTTCCTTGGTGGTTCTTGCTAGATTTTGCTGCAAGCAGGGAGGAGTCTTAAATAAATCTTCATACCCCTGCCTTCCAAGGGCCTGGATTCTGAGGGTTTCGATTTTGCATTTTTTTCAGGCAGGGGTTTTTCAAGAGTGATTTGAGATACTGTCAAGGATTATTTCTGATGGGTGTCGGAATCCAAGCATTGAGAAATGTTCTAGAATATAGTTTAGTGCTTGTGCTTTGGAAACTGCCTTGAAAAGGCCAAGGCAAAATAATAAGGAAATATTCATTCAGCCCTTGCTGGATACAGTACCCAGTTAGGCTGGTGAAATGAATGACTGACCATAAAAGGTATTGGTGAGGATGTGGAGGGATTAATTCTCATCATTATTGGTGAGAATGTGAAATGGTACAACTGCTTTGGAAACAGTCTGTTTCTTTAAAAAAGATAATACCTATCATATCTTTATCTGAAAGGAAGGTCAAATGCCTGAAGCAGAGTAAGCTGGCCTGATACCATAGTAAAAGCTGTTTGGATCTTTTACATATGCTCTGTTGTTAGTGGCTTGTGTGTGTGGCCCCTGAAAGCATTCCTGCACTGATTTTGTGCTTGGAGATGTGGGTTCCTGCCTCTTGGGACTTGCCGCAACCCAGGTGGTATTCAGACTCACTTGGAGACCTGAGAGGAACCACCTCAGGCCAACCTGTGTTTCACTCATTTGCTAGTCAGGGCTGAGTGGAGCCAACATTCTGAGGTGAAGGCTCCTTCCCAGCCTTAGTGCCTGCATAGCTCCATTGCAAAGCCCTCTTACTCAGTCTTGTGGATAAAGAATGTGCTTTGCCTTAGATCCCTTATTTCCCCAAAGCCAAGTGTGGAAAAAGGTTGGTCTCTCCTGCTGTCCACTTTACCTCCCTTTTCTTTCCCATGCTTTTTTTTTTTTTTGCAATGAAACGTGTTTAAATGGTGTTACTAAGGCAAGATCAGTCCATAGAAGTCAATGAAACTTGTTTTACTCGGTTTGCCAAAATAAGAATTACATCAGATACTCTTTCAGATGAAATTGTTTAGTTTACAATAACATATAAACATATAAACACATGTAGTTTCACATTTCTCTACATGAAACAATTTTCAGCATTCTAGCTAAATCAGATTTAGAGCATGTAAGAGAATGAAACAAAATTTGAAACAAAATCCAAACACTAACTCTAGAAGTAACTTTTTTCAATCATTTTTTCTTTATTTTTCAAAGATACATAGATTACACAAAGTGTTACATTAAAAAATATAAGAGATTCCCATAAAGGCCCCATTCCCCACACCCCCACTCCTCCCACATCAACAACTTCTTTCGTTAGTGTGGTACATTCATTGCATTTGCACTTCTATACAGCATGGATTATACTTTACATTGTAGTTTACATTCTCTCCAAGTCCATTCAGTGGATTATGGCAGGATATATAATGTCCTGCATCTGTCCCTGCTATATCATTCAGGACAACTTCAAATCCTGAAAATGCCCCCAAATTACATCTCTCTTTCCCTTACCCTGCCTTCAGCAACTTCAGTGGCCACTGTCTCCACATCAATGATATAATTTCTTCCATTGCTAGAATCACAATAAGTCTATAGTAGAATACCAATAAGTCTACTCTAGTCCATATTTCATAACCCATCCTGAGGACTCTGGCATGGTGATGCCCATTCCGCCTCTAAATCGAGAGGGGGCTTAGATCCCGCATAGCTGATGGATGGGACTTTCCTGCTTATAGTTACAGACTCTCTCGGTTCCTTGGTATGGTGGTTGACCATCCTCACCTCCTTGTTAGCTGACTTGGGTAAGTCCAACGAACTGGAGAGTAGGTGTTGCAACTCTGCTGAGGCTCAGGGCACATAGACAGTTCAGAGATTCAAGTCTCCTGGGCATATACCAACCCATTGCCAACCACAGGTTCAATAAAAGTGACAGAAGAGGCATGTGCAGAGAGGTCACTTCTGAGTCCAACTTCATCACACTCAGCACAAATTCCAAAGTAGGGCCTACTGGCAAGGCACTGAACTCCAAAGCTATCTTCCATGACTGCAAGACCTGGGTGTCTTCCTAGCCCCCAGATACAACCCTAGGTTGTATCTGCTTTGGCTTTCTCTAAGTTCTGCTGAGATGTACATAAGCACAACCTCTCTGATGACCTCCTTACTCATTTTGAAGTCTCTTAGCCACATAAACTCATTTGTCTTTACCATTTCTCCCTTTTATTCAAGATCTTTTTCTAGTTGCATCACCAGCCAGTGCTTGGTTGTAATCCCTCAGAGTCAGGGAGGCTCATCCCCGGGAGTGATGTCCCATGCTTGGGGGAAGGTAATGCATTTATATGCTGAGTTTGGCTTAGAGAGTGGCCACATTAGAGCAACATGGAGGCTTTTAGGAGGTAACTTTTAGGCACCCTGCGGCTGTAGGCCAAGTTGAAATTTTAAGCACTCCGGCTCACAAGCATTGTCATCAGTATCAAGGACCCATCACTGGACCATCCTTCTTCACTGGTTTTTGCCCTTGGACTTGGGGGATTGTTGCTGTTCCATTGGGGAATGTGACAGAGCTCCCCAGGATGGGAACTCAGCACTCCTTCAGTTGTCATTTGAAACTCTACCTACTATGTCAATACCCAACGAATATTCGAACATATCTATATGTATGCATGCCCTGGAAAACTCCCTCCCACCCATGTATCCCCCCCATCAATGACACCCCTCACCAGTGTTCTTCCTTTGCCATAGTTGAACCCCTCTGTGATCTAAAACTTCTTCAAAAATGAAGCCTAGGGAAGCAGATGTGGCTCAACCGATTGCCTTCTTTTGAAAGGAAGATGACACAACAAAAGGAGACAAGCAGACACAGAAGAACGTACAGCGAATGGACACAGAGCAGTCAGCAGTCAGGCAGCAAGGTGGGGGGATAAATAATAAAATCTTTAAAGAAAAAGCCTAACATATTGCTAAATTCAATTAATAGGAAAATGAAATAGTAATGATAAGTTTAAAGATTAGAAATAAAGTACATAATTTAGAAAAACTAAAAGTAAAAAAATTAATTGGGATATTTAAAAAATGAAAAATACCATAAAAATTCTTTTTGAAGTTTTGCCTTTCATCACTGTAATAGGTGTTGCCCTGTATGTACAGTGGCAAGGCAGTCTCTTCCATTTTTTCCTCAGTGTCTTACATCTTTTTTTTTTTTTTTGTCTTCAAAAAAGTTTTAGGTCACAGTAAAGTCACATGTAGAATACGAGGGGCTCCCACATACCCAACATCCTCCCCCTCCTCCCCCTTCCCCAGTAGTGATCTTTTTACATGTGGATGTTACATTTTCTACAGCTAATGTACGAATATTGAAACATAGCTACCAACCATGGTTACATTATGGTTTACATTTTAGGTCATAACACCTGTACAAATTTTCGGTGAAATTTACTTGGCCTGCATCCCATCACTGCACAATCATGCAGAACAACTCCATTGCCCACCAGTTACCCACTCTCCCATCTACTCTATTCTTCTCCCCCCACCCCCTCCGGGCCCACAGTGACAACCAAGCTTCACTGCCTGAAGGACAAGATCCATAGATACCCGCAACAGTGCCAAGGGCTTGACACACTAGTCTTTCCTCCCCCATTGGGAGCCACCCGTGCCCTTGATAGACACCCTCCCCTCTGTTTGAGAACATCATGCCTCCCCGGATGGGGGTACAGCACCTTCCTGCTCTTTGTATGGGTCTCCACCCACTGATATAACACACTATGACAAGGTGAGCACTCACACCCTCCCTAGAAGCCTGATCCAGAGTCAGTCTATGCCAGATACCCCCATCAAACACCTTAAACCCGTAACCCTTATTGAGTTTTCTAAAGAATTTTCTCAACATTATAGTTTCAACCACGTACCTGACAATCTCCCGTGTTCACCTGCTCCCTCACCCCAACCCTCCACCCAATTCCATGGACCATCTGACCCATCCTCCCAATCCTAGTCCCCCTCAAGCCTGCAGAGCCCAACCCAGTAGTATCCCTATAACCCTGTCTTTTATCCCTTCATTGCACAACTACTTATCTCCACTTTATCATAGGTTTTGCCCATGTGGGCATTGGCTCAAAACCTTCCTCTCCTCCCCCCTATTTCCTATAGCCTATCTTCCAGTCTATAGCTGTCTCAGCTTGATTTGCTTAATTCATATCAGAGAGGTCATGTAGTATTTGTCTTTCAGTGCCTGGCTTTGAACATTGCCTCAACATAAGGTCCTCAAGATTCAGTTCATGTTGGGAAGTGGACTTGGCCGAGTGGGGCATCCACCTGCCACATGGGAGGTCCGCAGTTCAAACCCCGGGCCTCCTTGACCCGTGTGGAGCTGGCCCACGTGCAGTGCTGATGCACGCAAGGAGTGCTGTGCCGTGCAGGGTTGTGCCCGCACAGGGGAGCCCCATGCGCAAGGAGTGCACCCCATAAAGAGAGCCACCCAGCGCAAAAGAAAGTGCAGCCAGCCCAGGAATGGCACCGCACACACGGACAGCTGACATACAAGATGACACAACAAAAAGAAACACAGATTCCCGTGCCACTGACAACAACAGAAGTGGACAAAGAACACGCAAGCAAATAGATACAGAGAACAGACAACTGGGGTGGGGGGGGAAGGGGAGAGAAATAAATAAATCTTTTAAAAAAAAAGATTCATTCTTGTTATCTCATGTGTTAGTACTGTATTCCTTCTTACTGCTGAATAGTATTCCATTGCATGTATATAGCACATTTCGTATATTCATTCCTCTGTTGATGGGAGTTTGGGTTAATTCCAACTTTTGGCAGTAGTTAATAATGCTGCTATGAATATTGTCATGCATATATCAGTTCATGTCCTTGTTTTCAGTTCTTCTGGGTATATACCCGCAATGGAATTGCTGGGTCATATGGCAACTCTACAGCTAGGTTTGTTTTTTTGTTTTTGTTTAAGATTTATTTTTTATTTACCCCCCCCCCCATTGTGTGCTCTCTTGTGTCCATTCGCTCTGTGTTCTTCTGTGTCCAGTTGCATTCTTGACAGCACCGAGAATCTGTGTCTCTTCGTTGCATCATCTTGCTATGTCAGCTCTCTGTGTGTGCCGTGCCACTCCTGGGTGGACTGTGTTTTCTTTCATGTGTGGGTGGCTCTCTTTGCAGGGCACACTCGTGTGTGGGGCTCCCCTACGTAGGGGATACCCCTGCATGGCATGGCATTCTTCGCGTGCGGCAGCACTGTGCGTGGGCCAGCTCACCATACGAGCCAGGAGGCCCTGAGTTCAAACTCTGGACCTCCTATGTGGTAGGTGGATGCCCTATTAGTTGAGCCACATCCGCTTCCCTATAGGTAGTTTTTTGAGGAACTACCAAACTGTCTTCCACAATGGCTGGATCGTTCTACATTCCTACTAGCAGTGGATGAGGGTTCTCATTTCTCCACATCCTCTCCAACACTTGTAGTCCTCTGATTTTTTAATAGCCACCAGTCTAATGGGTATAAGATGGTATGTCATTGTAGTTTTGATTTGCATTTCCCTAAGCGCTAGTGATGTTAAGCATCTTTTCATGTGCTTTTTAGCTATTTGTATTTCTTCTTTGGAGAAGCATCTGTTCAAATCTCTTGCCCATTTTTTTAAATGAGTTGTTTGTACCTTTATTTTTGAGATATAGGATTTCTTTATATATGCTGGATATTAGGCTCCTATCAGATATGTGGTTACCAAATATTTTCTTCCATTGGGTAGACTGCCAGACTCTTTTTTTAATGTTACATATCTAAGTATTTATTGTGTACTGGGCACTGCTCTTGCTCTGCTCAGCATTTTCTGTCCGCTAACTAATTATTGGACTCTCATAACAATGCCAGGAAGTAGTTGGTATTTCACCTGAAGTGCCGGTGAGAAAATGGGGCACAGCTAGGCTAAGCAAGCTTTCCAGAGCACAGAGCCATACACAGGAGATGTCACAACTAGGGTTTCATCCCAGATTTGTCACTTTCAAACATTTTGCATCTATCCTAAATGTGAAGTTCAGGGGTACATAGAAGATAATCTGCATAGGCTGCGTATTTGCATAATGATATTTCTCAGGTAGGTGGCATGCTCATGGTATTCCAGACCTCCGTGGTATAGCCTCAAATGGTCTGTTACAGCTATGCAACATTAGAGAGGTGGAACTCTTCTAATAAACTGGTTGACAGGCAATAATAAAGAAGGAGTATGGTTTGGGCTCTCTAGTTGTGTTGAAGGAATCTCCTGTAGCAACATGGGCAAGTGTGTGCAAAAATTAATAGCACCTGTGACTGGATAGCATCCCAGGTAACCCGATGTTTCCCAAATGCTGATACTGACCTTTTTGAGCCTGGTGGCAGAGAACAGGACTTTGGTTTTCAGACAGTTAGTTGTTCTGTAGCTGCCTCTGATGAGCCCCGAGTGGCCAGGTCTCAATATTAAGTGCATATCTGTTCATTATACTCTAAATGTGGTCCTAGCATGCCTTGATCCTTGGTGGTGGTGGGTGGCTGTGGGAGAGAAGGGAAGGCCTGTTGGCCAAGAGGAAAATGATAGTCATAAGTTTCCTTTTTTTTCCCCCCTTCATCTAGTACTGAGCATGCTCCATAACCCACTGGGAAATGTCTTGGGAAAACCGTCCTTGAGCTTCCTGCCTCTGGATCCTCTTGGGTCTGACTTGGTGGACAAGTTTCCAGCACCCTCAGTTAGAGGATCCCGCCTGGACACCCGGCCCATTCTGGACTCCCGCTCTAGCAGCCCCTCTGACTCAGACACCAGTGGCTTCAGCTCTGGATCGGACCATCTCTCAGATTTGATTGTATGTAACTTGTTCGTGGGAGGCTTACCTGTGCCTGTGTCCAAAGGGGAAAGAGGGTGCAGTGTCTTGTTTTAGCGTTTGAGGTGGGTGTGCATGTCTAATGAGTGCAGACTGGGAGCGAGGTGATGGTAGTAGTGGAGCATCTATAGAGCTTTTCATCCTCAGCACAGTCGAGGATTCTTTTTTACCCACTGAGCAGTAAACTTCAGGACCTGTACCAAGGACTGTTTTTACTAGTTCCTCTAAGAGCTATTGGAAAACAATTTCAAAAGTAAATATGGGGGTCCCAACAGTACTCTGTTTCTTGACCTACATGGATGTTTCCTTTAACCTGTATCATTTTATATACCCTTATGTATAATATCTCAAAAATTTTAAGTGATACTTTTAAAAAAATCACGTGGTTAATAAGTAGCAGGGCTAGAGCTTTACTCCAGATCTGAGTCTAGCTCTTCTATTCTTTCCACTGGCCCACACCAACTCTAAATCTAAGGCCATGATCAATCTGTGAAATGACGTCTCAGTTAATCTCTGCATCTCATGTTCTTTATTTACAACCACCTATAACGTGTGTGGTATCTATGCTATGTGGAGTTGTTAGCAAATGGATGAGAATGGGGGGAGTAGGGGTAGTAGAAGCAATATCCAAGTACCTTCTGAACCTGGTTTCTCTACTGTCAGATCCTAAGCTGAATGTTAACGAATAGAATGGCTTGTTTCCCCACACTCTTCTGTTCCTTATACAGGACTGGAAGTAGTGGTTGTGGTTACTGTTTCCCATCCATAGCATAATCTTTTAGAGCCCACCCTGTTGGCTCCTGTCAGCAGATCCTAGAACAGGAAAGCTGGCATTGCTCTTCCCACTGCCCATTGGGTTTGTCTGTTCAGGGTATTTCCAAAAAGGTAAATGCAAGCAGATCCCTTTTCTTCTCTGGGCTACAGTTTACTCCCTTTAAAATGGGGTCAGATGAGGTGCTTCTAATTCTGTGTGTTACTTTAGGGTGGAGTTCAGTCTTGGAAATTTGCCTCAATTAAATAATATTTTGGGATTTTGTTTAAAGATCTTTCTCAGATAATCCTCACTCACACCCAAAAGGATAAATGGGGAAGGAATAAGGACAGAAAGAAGACGAAATAGTCAGAACTTACAGAAATTATTTAAAATAATTAGATTTTTTTTATAATGGGATAAATCAGTTTTGCCCACTTAAATTAGCAGAATTTAAAGCCTTGATACAAGCTTGTAGTGAAATTTATGTTCTCATATATTTCTGATAGAACACAGAGCCCTCCTTAGAAAACATTTTGGCATACTACTACTAGGAATCTGATAAAGGGAAACAAAATATAAAGAAACTATGCCTTAAAATTTTACTTTCTAATCCTGAAAACTTGGAAAGTATTTAAGATACTTTCCAACAGTAGGGGAATGGGTCAGAAAAGGTAGCTTGTTTCCTAAATATAATATCATAAATTTATTAATAATGGTTATGAAGACTGGCTGGCAATATGAAAAAATTATTGAATTGGGGAGGGAAGGAGAATTTGTTTTAAATTATAGTGTAAGTACAACTAATCTTTAAAATGCATAGGGAAAGGCACTTATATGAAATCTAAAATAGGCAAATTCATAGAGCCAGAAAGTAGATTAGAGGTTACCAGGGGCAGGGAAATAAGGTGTTAATGCTCAGTGGACACAGGGTTTCTGTTGGGATGATGGAAAAATTTTGGAATGAAATGGTGGTGATGGTTTTACAACATTGTGAATGTTAATAATGCCATTGAATTATACACTTAAAAATGGTTGTTAGAATGACAGGAACAGATGTGGCTCGAGCAGTTGAGTGCCTCGTTCCCACATGGGAGGTCCCGAGTTTGGTCCCCTGTGCCTACTTTTTAAAAAAAAACAGGCAAACAAGCGAAAAAGAACAACTCAAGGGAATCGATACGGCTCCGTGGTTGAGGGCTGGCTTCCTGCAAACAAGATCCCGGGTTCAATCCCCTGCCTTGGTACTGCAAAAAAATTTAAAAATTAAAGACAAATTTTAAGTTATATGTGTGTTTTACCACTATGATTTTTAATGAATAGCAAGAAAGTCTAAAAGAAAATACATCAGATACTAAATGTATATTAGGAATTTTTCATATTTTCTATATGATTACTTTTATAACCAAACTGTGTTTTTAAAAACCCGTATCTTCCTTTTTTCTCCCCTAGTCAAGCCTTCGCATTTCCCCTCCTCTGCCCTTCCTGTCTCTGACAGGGGGTGGTCCCAGAGACCCTTTAAAGATGGGGGTTGGGTCCCGAATGGATCAAGAGCAAGCTGCTCTTGCTGCAGTCACTCCTTCCCCAACCAGTGCATCCAAGAGATGGCCGGGAGCTTCTGTGTGGCCATCTTGGGACCTTCTTGAAGCTCCCAAAGACCCCTTCAGCATAGAGAGAGAGGCCAGGCTGCACCGGCAAGCTGCAGGTGAGTGTGGCTCTGGGCAAGCTTGGGGCCTGAGGCCTCAGTCTGAAAGCAGAGAGTAAGTGACCTTAGTTCACAGTGACACTGATGAACCATCCAGAAGAGGAGTTGTGGTTGCATGGTGAGGTCTCCAGATCTGCAAAGAATGATCTGTTCTGTGGGTAAGTGCTAATGAGAACAAACTCAGAAACTCCTCTGAGAGGAAAGGTAGATAAACTGGCACTTGGGGATGTGCCCATAAGGTGTTGAAGCCACCCCACGTTTGTGCTCTTCTGTGAAGACTGGCTGTGTGCTGCTGTTGCTTTTAATTCTTTCATAGGTAAGTGTCCTCAAGAGAAACTCTGGGGATGATGCCCAGAATTTTGTCTGTCTCTCCACTTCCTACTTAAAGACATGTCAGAAAAATCTGTACTGGAATGGCTGTCTTACTGGTACACTTGGGGATACACTGGGGGATGTGTGGTCCATTTGTTGACCCCAAAAATAAAGGATGCCTCTAAGTAAGTGTCCCAGTCTCTTACAAATCCTTAAAGTTCTGTCACTGAAACTATTTTTCATTTAAAACCAGAAATTGGAAGTAAGTTAGTTCTATGAGTCATTATCTTCTAATGCTTCAGGGAACCCCCATTCTCAGGTTCTCAAGTTGATGACTTTGATGACCAAGTGAATGTTCAATTTCTCCACTCCATTTGTTTCCATAAGTTTCAGTATGTCTGTCTTCTACTGGCAGAGCTGGACCTGATCTTAGTCTCCCTTGTTTACCTAATGGCTCTGGCAGCCCATCTTTGTACTTGCTCTAGAGCCATTGTTTTCCTAAGAAATGACATTTCCATGCACTTGGATGAGACTTTTATTGATTTCTGTTTTTGTTTCCAAATTACTGCTGACAGTGTCCAGCTTCTTGCTGTAGCAACACAGTGGGCCTATCACTTTGAGGGACTGGCTTTCCAGATCCTCCTGAAAGAAAATGATGGCTCATTTCACTGGCTGCTGCCTCAGTGCTGAAGGAGGATAAAAGGGCAGGAACCAGCCAGGCCCCACTAAGGGCATTTTCTGATCTGGAAAGGCACAGACTGAGGGAGGACCAGATTAAGGACTGATAGAAAGCAAAGTGCATCACACAGAACAGAGAGGCCTAGAAATTGTCAGGGGCAGGCCAAACAGAAGATAGCTTCTACTCTATACAGCAAGAAGGCACTTAGAAATTGTCTCTTAAAGTAGTGTTTGTGTCAGAAACTTCATGATGGGTTTGGACAAGCTTGTGTTTGTCATTAAATAGGAAACTGAGGGGTTAGAGGACAAACCCATTATCTTACAAATTTGGCATCAGTGTCTGTTCAGGTTCTTTAAGGACAACTCTGGCAATGATGGACCATGGTTCTGATCTGGGGAACAGTTAGTGACATTCTTGTATTATTGGGTTGCTAGTGGTGGTTTTTATTGTCAGTGTCCTAACTTAAGTGATTGATTTCAGAGCCAAGACAGAGAAAGAGTGGACTGTTCTTCATTCAGTCAGGGAGAAGGCCCATTTGGACAGTGAAGGACTAGCCTTGTAGATGTTACATACAACTTCCTTTGGTTACTTTCACTTGAGGTGTGATGCTTTTTCCCCTAAACATCTGGTTTGGTATTCCATTCAATTTCAGTAGTAAAAGTAGGATTATCATACCTGGTTGACTGGATTGATGAGAACATAAGGTTTCTTGCCTTTCACAGTAGTTGTGACTATTCTCCCAGGCAACTGGGTTAGGACTGTGGCCAGTCAAGTTTTTCCTGGGTAAGATCACCTTAGAGAATAGTTCTTTGTTGACTCTGACCTCTCTTTCTTTTGTTGTCTTCTCCCAAAGCTGTGAATGAAGCCACCTATACCTGGAGTGGCCAGCTTCCTCCCCGGAACTACAAGAACCCCATCTACTCTTGCAAGGTGTTCCTAGGAGGTGTTCCCTGGGATATTACGGAAGGTGAGCTGCCTCTGAGACCTCCTGCTTCAAAGGTTGAAGCTGGGTCATGTCTTTCAGGAGTGTGAAACTTGGGCCCTAGGCCAGGGACTGAACTGCCTGAGCACAGGTATTACAAGAGAAGCTGAAGAGACAGCATTTCAGAGACTCCCTAGTGCTTCTGTGTCTGATGCTTGCACTTGTCTCCTGAGACCAAGGGTCAACCCTGAGTTGTTTGTCAAGGGGGATAAACTGGGAGGGGTAAACCTTGGTGATAATTGCCAAACTTCAGCCTCTGCCATTCTTTTCTGTCTCTTTACAGCTGGATTGGTTAACACCTTCCGTGTATTTGGTTCTTTGAGTGTGGAGTGGCCTGGTAAGGATGGCAAGCACCCCCGGTGTCCTCCCAAAGGTAATATGCCTAAAGGTAATAAAGACATGGTAGGAGCTTTTTTTCCCCCTCCATAGTTACGTAATTGCACTGAGGGGTGCTGGGAAGTCACAGCTGCATGCTGGTAATGTGGTATTGGCACTCCAGAGCACAGACCTTTTAGCTGTCAGCACTTTCTCTTCAACCTATCACATCCCTCTGTTTCTTTTGTGCTAATTTTCCATCTCTCCAAACTTACACTGCAGTGGGAGCTGCCTCTGAAACCCCTTCCTTGTTTGCTTCCCTCCAAACCTGAAACCTGGAATCACCTTTTGTCTCAAAATGAGGCATTTGGAAAGCTTGCCCTTGCTGTCTTTCCTGTCTAGATAAGTTGTTGCCGACCTGATTCTGAGATCCCTTTGGAATTGGTAGGAATGAGGACCAAGCATCTTGATTCCTCACTGGTCTGAAATGAGATCCTTTCCCTGTAGAAAGGAGCAGGTGCTATTTTCACTCTGCCACATCTTCATTGAAAATTGTTCCCATGTTTTAACTAGACTCTTAAAGCAGTACCTCTGTATCCTGGCAAACTGGCTGTTTACTTGCCAACCCTCCTACCCTCTAGGACAGCCTGGCTCTGCTGACCTGAACATGCTCTGTGTTCTGGGATAGAGAGCTGTGTGGTAGCAGTGGGATCCTCTGTCCCAGTTTGCCAGTTCCTTCCCTTATTAGGACAAGGCATAGTATACTTCTCCTGCCCTTGGTCTGAACATCTGGCAAAGAAAGTGCTTCCATTTGACAAAACTTTTCAGGATTAGGACAAAAATGTATCTCACACACAATGCCTCCTCTCTTGGAGAAAGATCTCTACTGTGAAGCCAGGGCTGAGGAGTAATCACAGGAGGGGATATTAATGCCATTTCTCCTCTCATTGGGAATAGGGTATGTGTATCTGGTCTTTGAACTAGAGAAGTCTGTCCGGGCCTTGCTTCAGGCTTGCTCTCATGATCCACTGAGCCCAGATGGCCTGAGCGAGTATTATTTCAAGATGTCCAGCCGCAGAATGCGCTGCAAGGAGGTGAGTTAGCATTGTGTCCTTTCTGCATCAGGATATTTTGCGTATGACGCTGGATTTCCTTGGGATGGGTGGATGGAGATGGAGGCTTCAGATGAGGCGTATTCCTGCTAAGCAGTTACTGTCCAACAGTAAATACAGACAAAATCCTTTCAATTGCATCAAAAACCAAACCAGTCTCTGGGCCCCAGTGATACAGTATTATGTGCGTGTGTGTTTGTGTGTGTGTGCGTGTGTGCGCGCATGTATGCATGCCATTCCATGGAGATCAAACTATGCCCCAGCCTTTGTTCTGCTCCTCTTCTAGCCAATGCTTCTGCCCAGACCTTTTGTCTTAGAGATAAAATTGAAAGCGGCATCTTTTTCTACTTGGACTGAATGGTAAAATCTATAACTGTTTCTCCCTACTCCTACCCTCTCTGCCTGTCCCTCTAACCTCCCAGTCTGGTGGGTAAATTCCCTTTGGCCTATACCCTTTTCAGTTTTCATCAGGATTTATTGGTTACCTAGTTTTCCCATATGATTTTCTCTCCATATGCTTTTTCCAGTGTCAGCCTTGTGTGCCCTTGGCATCTTGGGTCTCAAGCATAGAGTTACTGTACCTGGGGACCTCATTGCAGAATCCTGGGCCTATCCCAGGCATGTTCTGAGTATACTCAGGAATCTCCACTTTTACCAAGTTTCACAGTGTTCTAGGGATAGTGTTTTTGATTTTTTTAATGCTTTTTTAAAATTAAAGTTCATAGATCACAAAGAATGTTACATTAAAAAACGTAAGAGGTTCCCATATAACCTACTCCCCACCCCCATCGTTTTTGTAAATTGTATTTTTTTTAAGATATATATATATATCTCAAAATAGGGATAGTGTTTGAGAACCATTTGTCAAAGGAAGTTTTGAGCTCAGGAATCAGTATTATGTTTTTTAAAATCTGATTCCAGAGGGCATCACCTTTATGACGATTTTTAACATCTCTGAAATGGGAAATTAAAATGCCTGTATTGGGATAGTCACCTTGGATTTAAAATAACCCATTTAACAAAGCTGGCTCTTTGTTTTATAGATGTTTCCTGGTGTTAGTTCACATTCTGTCTTAGTGAAGGGTAAGTTCATCTTCTCGCTGTCCATGGTGACCCACAGCTTCCCTGCCTTCTCTCCTTTCTCACCACGTGGAGCACATGGTTATATCCCACCTTATTATCTTCTGGAATTTATTTATTATGCTCTTTCTCCCCTGCCACCTGCTTTCACAATGAGAGACTGCAATACCCTAGATCCTCTCGCCTTCTTTGGGCCCCTGCTGATACCTGCCTGAGTCCCATTCCCTCCTCATCACCTTGCAGTGCTTTAATCTATCTTTGTTTCATCGGCTGTAGGTTGTCCTGGTTCTTCTACTGCTCTGACTCTATTTCCTTTGTTTCACCCTGCCCCCTGCCACCATCAGTATAGCCAGTACTTGACGTTTTTCTCTCCTTTCCAATCTCAGATAAATTATTTGTGCTTTTGTGGCTCTGCTCTTGCCTTCAAACCCAGACTCAACTTTCTAGCCTCATATCCTCCTGAGCCCCATGTTCCTTTAGGGCCTTTTGGGATGTCCTGTATTCCCAAACTCTTCTGTATATAAAATGGGCTTTTTCATCTTCAGTGGAATTGGCTCCCCCTGGTAACTTCTGCCAGGCCTTCTCACCCCAATGTCATTAATGTTAGAACTCATCAGTCCTGATTTTTGTTTACCCACCATGCCTAGGTAGTCTGAGTTCTGCAGACACCTCTTTTAAAGAATCTCCTTGGTCTTAGCCTAGTCTATGCCCAGTGCCACTAGCCTTGTCCAGGCCTTAACCACCTGTCCTGTGATCTACTGCTTTTGCCTTTTTGCTGGTTGCTGCCTCACTTCCCTTCCTGCTTCAAGGCTTTTTTTTTTTTTTAATCTTCACAGATTACTATTCCAAAAACACATATTGGTAATCTGTCATTTCAGTTCATTGTGGAGTTTCCACCCCACTACGCCATATTTTCTTTTAGGCTTGGGATTCAGAGGCAAGGGACACGGTCAACACTTGACCTAGTGTGTTACTCTGAAAGATCTCAATATTACCTATGGACAAGTTTCCACCCTTCATCTTTTCAGTTATTTCCCACTGTTCTAGCTCAAACCCTGTAATGCTAGATTGGACCAGTAACCATCTCATGCAAATACCATGAGCAACCCCCACCCTTCTGTCCTTCAGACTCTTGTCCTTTAATTCCTCAATGAATCCTCCTTTCCTGAATACTCCAGATCATATTCTCCATTCACCAGTGTCCATGGCCCTTCGTTGGAACTGCACACTTAGAGGTTGTGATACAGTGCTAGATTTCAGTTGGAACTTCTTTGCTTACTCTACAGGGTGAGTGAGTGCTCTTCTACCACTTCCTTTCACCATTCTGGACACACAGACTTCTGGTAAAAATTTAGCTATCACTGGGATGGGGTATGAGAACTTACTGAATGCCTGTGTACCTGAGACTGGCTGGTAACACCTCATCTACTGTGTGGACCTTTAGTATCTCCAGAGCATGTGCCTTGCCATTTAAGGTCCTTTTTCCTCTATGGATTTCTGCAAAAGCTGATGCACCCATGGGTGGTTTTTCAGGTGCAGGTGATTCCCTGGGTGTTGGCTGACAGCAACTTTGTCCGGAGCCCATCTCAGAGACTTGACCCCAGCAGGACTGTGTTTGTTGGTGCTCTGCATGGCATGCTTAATGCCGAGGCCCTGGCAGCTATATTGAATGACCTATTTGGTGGAGTGGTGTATGCTGGGATTGACACAGATAAGCACAAGTATCCCATTGGTAAGTGTCCCACTTCTGTGTGAAAAAGTCTTGGTGTGGTGACCCCTGGGATAAAGACTGGATTGCAATACTTCCCCATGGGAATGGAGAGAGAGGCCTGACCCAGGTCTGCAGATCAGCATATATCAGCAGCCTAGCTTCTTAATCAAGTCATCAAAAATGGCTCTCTTCCCTTAACTTCCATGCAAAAAAAAAAGAAAAATAAAATTAAAAAGTGATAGGAGATTATTCGAAGCAATAGATGAGAATAAGGTAAGGAGCTTTGATTGGAAACTTTGAGTTGACAGATCAGTTTGGGACAGATAACAGGTAATTCATTAAAAAGCCAGGACTTTCTTGAACTTGCTTGGCTTTCTATATTTTAAAAAGTTTTTGTAAAGCCTTGTCTAGTGTTAGAGACCAGGTCAGGCCAGAGGGCGCTGGGTGGCTCAAGCAACAATATAGTCATGACCCAGGCTGTCCCAGCTTTGAGGAGTCCGTGAGCTTACCACTGGATTTTGATCCACTTGTCTTCCTGATTGGACCCCTGTGCAGACTTGGAAAAGGAGGCATTTCCCCAGTCGAGGGGACGTTTATAATCTCAGTGGTAGTGTTTAGAGCTGGGGCAGAGACTGAGCTTTCTGGTCAAGATGCAGTTAACCCACCTCCCCAAATACTTAGTCTTCCTTCCCACCCACACTGAATCTGGTCAGAAAGAAACAGCGTGTGCTCATCAGTGCTGCACCGCAGACTGAGAACAGGGACTTCAGAGGCTGCAGGGACGGAGGCGGCACTTGGCAGGATGGGCCTTCTTCCTGCTTTCCTGTTAGGTCTCCAGTTACCTCCAGGCCAGAAAGAGTTTTGAGGTATTCTGTCTGCATCTTGATTTCTACTCTGAACCTTTTTAACCTTACCTGTGTGTATCTCTACACTAGAGGAGTCCCTTCCTTGCCCATTTCAAGCAGCACATCCTTCCCTGACTGTTGAATGATTTATGCCAAGATGGTCTATAACTTCACTGTCTAATATGGTGGCCATGTATTAGCCAGTGTGGCCATTAGGACTTGAAATGTGACTAGAGCCACAAGTTGAAATGATAATTTGGATATATTGGATTAAATAAAACATACTATTAAAATTAATTTCACCTGTTTCCTTTTAATGTGGCTACTAGAATATTTTGAATTACACAAGTAGCTCATATTTCTATTGGACTGCACTGGTCTAGAAATAGTTTCCTGAGTGTTACCAAGTGGCTTATGGGAGAATTTGGCTAGAAGATAAGTATGTGTCTGTCACTTCTAGGGTCTGGCCGTGTGACTTTCAATAACCAACGTAGTTACCTGAAAGCAGTCAGTGCGGCTTTTGTGGAGATCAAAACCACCAAGTTCACCAAGAAGGTGAGTGGGCTGGACTGTCTTCTTGTTCTGGAAGCATTTGAAAGGGGCTCAGACCAGTTACTAGCCTGAGACCAAAGCTGTGCTTGTGCTGGGTGTGCTCAGGAGTGTGAGCTGAACTTCTGGGAATTTTCATGATGTCAGGGTGTAGGAGTGGACTTGGGCCTGGTCTGCTCAGGAAGAAGGGAACTGGTGCTGTTGAGCCTCCTCGCTCTATGGGGTGCCTTCCCTTATTGCACATGGTATTTTTCTGTTAGTGCTAGGTAGCCTCACATCCCATTCTGTAACCCTTACCCCTATATGTTCTGTAAGGACTCACCATAGCTAACTGAGAGAGACCTGGGATACAAATTGCTGAGAGCACCAGGCAGTGAAGGGGCCAGCTTGGCTCTGCATAGCATGTGTGTTTGTCCTGTAGGGTCCCTGTCTGTAACCTCTTTCCATAATTCTCTCTAGGCCCCCTTTAAAAGGGGCAAATGTTCTGCATTCCTATGTGTGGCCCAATAATGGGCACCTCCCTTCTAATCTATATGGCCACCTAGTGAGAGGATCCACTTTCTTGTTCTGTTTTGTGTTTATTCAGGTTCAGATTGACCCCTACCTAGAGGATTCTCTGTGTCATATCTGCAGTTCTCAGCCTGGTCCTTTCTTCTGTCGAGATCAGGTGAGTTCCCCTGGGCACTTGAGATATCTGTAAATTCCTCTTAATTAAAAACTGTCATGTCAAGTTCATCACATGGAATGTTGAAGTTTTGAAGTACCTCCTGGTTGCCTGAACAAGGGGCAGCAGTAGTGTTTACTGATGGTCAGACCAGGGACACAGTACAGGTAGCTTGACCCAAAACTCTCGGGGGCAAGTGTGTTGAATTGCATCAGCATACTTTGGCCTTCCCTTGCCTGGGATGTCGCTGTGCAGTAGGACACTATTACTGATCTCTGAGAAAACTAGAAACCTCGGTGGGTGTTGTCATCAGTGCCTCCATGCCAGGTACTGCTGCTCTAATGCTGAGGCCTGTTAGACTGATTGTCTGCTACCCAAGGAATCCATTTTCTTTACTTCTGCACTGGATGGCATTGATACTTGTACTGGGCTGAGTCCATGTTGTCAGAAACGGGCAGAAAGCAGTGTGGCAGCTTTCTGCTGAATGTTTCTGGGGGTGGAGCAGTGCTCCTAAAATTTTAATGTTACACATCACCTGAGGATTTGTTTAAATGCAGAATCTGGTTCAGTGGGTCTAAGGTGGGGTCTAAGATCCTGTGTCTGATGAGTTCTCATATGACGCCAGCATTGCTGGTCTGCACCACACTTTAACAGTGAAGTGTTGGGGAAGTTCGGACCCCAGCAGTCCATCCATGCTTAGGCTTTTGTTGTTTTTGCAGTGGTGCTATCACTCAGGTTTGGAGTCTCTGGGCAAAGAGTAGTTAAACTGAGGCTTCAAAGGGAGGGTTTGAAGTAAGTTTGGGTTGTTGGGTAAAGCCTGAGAACAAGTATCTTCTGTGATCAACATCTTCCAGAAGACATTGTCTTTTATGTATTAGTATCTTTCACAGGTGATCCCCTTTTCAGATAATTGTTCAGAGGTTTGTGGCTTGCCTGAAGTTCCACAGCTAGCAAAAGGTGGGACTGAGACTGAGTCACTTCTCCTTACTTAGTCTAAAGAGGAAGGTATGTTACTCAGCATTAGACGCTGTAGTCAGTTTCTTTAAAAGTGTCCTTAAAAGTTCTTCCATGTTCACAGCCATGCGATACAGGTGTTCTGTAGGAGGTGAGAAGGGAGGCTACGGCAGGGGAATAGAGCAGATGTAACAATACTAGGGGATGAGGGAAGTTGGCACAGTCTCTGTATACAATAGCAGCCCAGTGCATTTAACTTGGGCACCGTAGAAATAGCCGATCTATTTTACATGGCTAGTCTGTCCTCTGTGATAGAGGTGAGAGGGCTCCCAGAGACCATCTCTTCTAGCCTGACAGAGGCCACTGGGAGTCTCCCACTCCCTCTTCGAGCAGAACAAGTAGCTCATGCAAAAAACCCCTCTGATTGGTGCTGACACTGGCATGCTATCTTCCCCCTTTCCTCCCCACAACCCAGGTCTGCTTCAAGTACTTCTGCCGGAGCTGCTGGCACTGGCGGCACAGCATGGAGGGCCTGCGCCACCACAGCCCACTGATGCGAAACCAGAAGAATCGAGATTCCAGCTAGAGGAGCTGGCCCTATCCAGTGGCCTGTGACTCCCAAGGCTGGCAGGTCAGGCGGCAGCCTGCACTATCCTGCCACTGCCGGCCAGGGAGCTGGCTTCCCGAGGACAAGGGAAAATCGTAGTCACCTTTGCACTTGCTGAATCTGTCTTTGTTTCTGCACTAATTAATGCACAATGAGTTTTGTCAGGTTTTGTTTTCAGGGGGTGTGCCAGGGCAAGGACCCTGTGGCTCACCCTTCACGCGACTCTGCAGTTTTCCCAGATTTTAGTTCCTCATTTTGCCAATGAAAAGCAAAAAAAAAAAAAAAAAAAAAAAAAACCACACAAAAAAAACACTACGTGTCCAGAAGGTGTTGACACGGATACCTACATCTAGGTTTATTTATTAAAAGCGCTTTTTTACATTCCTTGCAATACTGATGGTGATGATGCGCAGGTCTCATTGGTTTCATTCTTGCAGTTGCCATACAGTGCCTTTCCATTTATTTAACCCCCACCTGAACGGCATAAACTGAGTGTTCAGCTGGTGTTTTTTACTGTAAACTACAAGGAGACTTTGCTCTTCATTTAAACCAAAATCATATTTCATATTTTACGCTCGAGGGTTTTTACCGGTTCCTTTTTACACTCCTTAAAACAGTTTTTAAGTCGTTTGGAACAAGAGATTTTTTTTTCCTGGCAGCTTTTAACACAGCAAATTTGTGTCTGGGGGACTGCTGGTCACTGTTTTTCACAGTTGCAAATGAAGGCATTTGCAACCAAGAAAAAAAATTTTATTTTGGATTAGAAACTGGACCGGATAAACGGTGTTTGAGCGGCTGCTGTATATAGTTTTAAATGGTTTATTGCACCTTCTTAAGTTGCACTTATGTGGGGGGGAGGGTTGATAGAAGTTTTTAATCACAAAGTCACAGGACTTTTTTCTTTTTTGTAACTGAGCTAAAAGGGCTGCTTTTTGGTGGGGACAGATGAAGGCTCACAGGAGCCCTTTCTCTTAGAGGGGGCAAGTACCCTTCCCTTACTTCTTTCATTTGAGAAATGTATGAAACAACAGTTGCAGTTGACTGAAATGCTACTGGAATTTGAACACTTGACTTTTTTCTTCCTTCCTTCCTTTCTTAATTTTTTTTAATGGGAAAAAATAAAAATAAAACTACTTGCCCCTCTTGGGAAGCTGTGTGCCAAAGAACCAGTGTCATAAACCCCCTCCCCCTCTCCCTCCTGCTGAGCTGACGTTGCATTGTTGCATATCCCAGCTACTCTGTGGGTTTTGTGAAGCTGTGTGTGAAGTCTCTACCTCATTGTAGTATATGCAGGCAAGACTGCACTCTCCTACAGATGTGTGGAGTAAGCTGTGGTGTAGTTTTTTTGGCACATAATAAACACGTTGCAGCAGAGTTCTGATTTTGTCTCTGTGTCTGAGGTTGGGGGACAATAAATAAATGGGAGTAATAAGATTTCCAGACTAAGAGCTAATGTTTGCTTGGATTTTCTGTGGTAACATTCCAGCCTAGTGTGATGGGGCCATGTGGGAGACCTGTCCCTGTCTTAGTCATTTCCATGGTCACAGGAATTTTGGAGATTTTTCTCCAGTGGGCCCACACAGAGCAGCCAACCTCATTTCTATATATTAGCCCTCAACCCACTTAAAGTGTCGTTGCACTTCTGCTGTGCTGTATTTTCTTCCAATGAAACACATAAGACTGTTCCCTCTCCAGAAATAAAAATCTGTGAGATTCATTACCCCTGACCTGCAGATTCTCTCTTCTATTCCTTTGCTCCTACACTCTCCCCACCCTGGGAATGACTGCCTTCCTCCTCTAACATTCCCAAGTGGAAAAAGCCCTGCACAAGCTTTTTGATGCCCCTTTCACAACCTCCATTCCCAGCCTGGAGAACACAGAGGCATAACAGCTCAGGCTTCAGCAGGAGCCACTTGTTCATCTTCTGTAAGCCTTGGGCCGGATTCTTGTTTAGGGACTTCTCATTCTCTCCACATCACCTGACCCAGTTCTTTCCTGAGAAGGGAGCAAGTTATTTTTTTGCTCTTCCTCAGAGAGCCCTATGATATGGACTCTTAAGTGCTCCCAGAATCTGTAAGACAGTCTGCTGATGATTTTTTTTTTAGAGTGGACCTGATAGGCAGGCTGACCCAGCTACTGGGCTGATCCTTTAAGAGACTCCAATATAGTACGGTGGCAGGAACCCTACATAATAAAGCATTCCTTCTGTAAATCTGGGTGCAAGAGCTCACGAGGTGAGCTCAGCCAAGAATGAGGCCTGATGATTCACTTGGGGCCTGGCTGAAGCTTAATCTGAAATTGTTGGTAAAGTAAGCTGCAACGCAGAGGAGGGCCTGACTCTCCCCTTTGATCTTTTTTTATTCTCCCATGGAAAAAGGCATCTCTTCTGTCCGTGTCTCTTGTCCCATACTTCTTTCCTGTCCTTCAGCCTTCCATCCCCAATCACTTGAAAGAATCTGGCTAGGCTGGCCAAGGGTCACTGCATGGTTGAGGGGTGCAGCATGGCACTGGGCCCCATAACATATCCAGCCTGGCCAGTTCAGCCTTCACCCAGGAACCAGAGTTGGAAGAAGTGGGCATGGCTCTGGCTAGGCTGATGAAGCCACCAGGTGGTTTCAGAAGGGCCTTATTTGGGGATGGCTATGGCAGGAATCTCACGGAGATAGTTGTAGGTGAAGAAAGCACACTCGTTGGGAGCCTTAAGGGTAAGCTGAGCCCTCATTCAGTCACCTAAATATCTGCGTGCTTGCTGTGCCCTAGGCACTGGGGATTAGCTAAACAACAACAAAAAACCCTTAGTCTCCTAGAACTCAGTACCAACTTAGTCTGTAAATTTAAGTCCCGTGACTAGTATTACACAATATTTGCATAAAGGGAAAGTGATGGAGCTATGGTGCTATTTTATATAAGTTGGAACGAAAGCCCCTCTCATAAGGTGACCTTTGAACAAAGACTCAAGTGAGATACAGCTCTCCCAGTCACACTTGGGTCTCCGCCAGGAGAGGGGGGACAAATCTCTGACCCATGGACGGTGGCTCCCTGAGTCGGGCGCCATCTCCTTCCTCCCCTTCGCACTAGCCAGATGGCCTTCCCAAGGCCTCGAAGCTCCCTTCCCCCTCCCCTCCCCCGGAGTGTGCGTTACAGGTGCACCCCTCCTAGTAGGTTAGAGCACAGGAATTCGGGGCGCAGCGACCGGGCGAGGAAGCCCCGAGGGCGCGGGGCTCGCCGCCCGCAGCCCCACCCCGCGCCGCCAGGGGCCGCTGTGGGCGCTCGCGCCGGCTCAGCGCGGCCCAGGCTAGGCGGAAGCGGCTTTCTGGCCTGCGCTTTATAGGTCTCACTTGTGCTTCCTGTTTCCTCTTTTACCAGAGACCCGCCGACATGGTAGGTGTTTTTGTGCCAGGCCGCCATCCCCACAATCGTCCTCCATCCTCCGCTTTCCGTGGGCCCCAGTCTTCGGAGGGAGCCCTGGGCCCGGTGGGCGCGGGGCCCTTTCTGGCTGGGGCCGCGGGCTTCCGCCCTGGCCCCCGCGCTCCTCACCCGACCCGGGCCCAGCCCGCGGCCGCTCCCTTCCCAGGGGTGCCCCGACTCGCGAGTGACCCGGTGCTCTCCGCCTGCAGGGCCGCGTTCGCACCAAAACCGTGAAGAAGGCGGCTCGGGTCATCATTGAGAAGTACTACACGCGCCTAGGCAACGACTTCCACACGAACAAGCGCGTGTGCGAGGAGATCGCCATCATTCCCAGCAAAAAGCTGCGGAACAAGATAGCAGGGTGGGTTGAGTGGGCGCCGGCCTCCAGCCCTCGGAGCTTGTGGGGCTCGGGAAGGAGCTCTGCGCTGGTGGGTTTCCTTCCTGCGAGTCTGCGTGAGGCCCGGGGCGTGCTGGAGGTTTGCCTTTGCAGGGTTTCTTGTCGCGATTATCTTGGGTTTGGGTTACAGTTGATTGGTTGACTGGTGGTCGTAACTTGGAGTTAACCACAGTCAGACCCCCTGCTTGAAAGGCTGATTGCTTTTGTTTGTGGTCTCGATAATTGTTCTCTGCTGTTGACTAGGATTTGGACAAGATGCCATTGCTGCTCAGAAAATTTTGTAAGACTGTAGCAATATGTATTATGTAGACTTGAACTCGAAGACCGTGAAGGCTGAGAGGGGTCATGAAATTTTAAAGGGTTGGGTTTGGTGATTTTGAAGGAGAGTTTGAGTAGAGGGTGTGAGAAACCAAAGGGTACTTAGGTAAGCTGAGCTAGGCTTGGAGAGGATCCTAGGTGTGTGTAGGTTCAGAGTTGAGACGTTCCTAGGATGATGAGCCCCCTCCCTTCTCACTGAAAAAGAATTGGAGATCCAGGTGCTCAGGGTGTTAAGGTGGGCGTCGACAGGTGTTCTCACTGCTGTCCTTGGGCTTTGGTAGCTATGTCACGCATCTGATGAAGCGGATCCAGAGAGGTCCCGTGCGGGGTATCTCCATCAAGCTGCAGGAGGAGGAGAGAGAAAGGAGAGATAATTATGTTCCTGAGGTAAGCTTTCAAGTCCTTCACTTCCAGAGAGACCTCAGCTGACCCTGAGATGGGGTCCTTTGCCTGAACACCCCCTAACCAGCTGTAGGTGCCTGTAAGCTGTCTACCTGTATATCCCTACAGTAGCCTCTTCTGCCCCCTAAGGACCATTTCAGTCCACCATTTTTCATAAGAAAGCCCTTAATGACTGCTCGATGGCTGTCCCGGCCTCTGGTTTATCTGCCTCTGACGTAGTATTCATGAGGTATAAACCTAGTATTGAGTTTTTCTGACTACTGATTAGGTAATAACGAGGGCATACAAAGAAAGATAAAACCAAAATACCTGTGGGATCCTATCCTGCCCCTGGCTTTTTTTTTTTTTTTTGGTCTGCTCATTTAAGAATGGGAGAAGCAGGGGAGGTGAGAGCTCACTGATTGATTACTGTGGGCCTACCTTGTTCCTTCTAGGTTTCAGCCCTGGATCAGGAGATCATTGAAGTAGATCCTGACACTAAGGAAATGCTGAAGCTCTTGGTAAGTATTTGCTGGATTCCTTAAAGTAGGACTTTAAAAGTGGGACTGGTCAAGAACTGTCAGTGTTTATTAGCTGTAGTAAGAATAACTAACACTAACTGAGTCCTTAATGTGTGCCAGGCATTCTTCTGAGCACTTAACATATATTTTAAATCTTCACAGTATCCCATGAGTGCATCCTGTTACCTACATTTTTACAAATGAGAAAACAAACTCCAAGATAATACAGCTTGTAAATGGTAGAATTAGTTTTCCATATATATTTTTAACTAAAGTATAGTTTTTTCCCAAAATAGGTGTAGGTAGTTACTGAAGGTTGTGTGCAGTGAGATTGTGTTTCATACAGTCATCAGCTTTAATTTCCGAATCCAGTGGCCTCTTTGCTGTCTAGGATACTCCTTCTCTTGGTTCCTTCCATTCTTTCCTCAGTTCCAAGGCACGTTCCTCTGGGTGCTAGCCTGGTTCTCCGTCCATCTGCTTACCAGGTGGTGGGCTTCACAGTCCGGCAGGCATGTATAGGGAATGCAAAAGATAATTTTTAAAAAAAAAAATGGAGCCTCCATGTGTCCCACCACCCATCTATCTTCAGAAAACCATTGTCCACACAGCCAAAGCCTGCTATATGGATCATTTCTTCCTGAATGCACTTTTATTAGTTTTGATTGTAAATGGGTTTTAGAGGCTCAGGTGGGACATAAAATGCCAGGCACGTGGTGGGCCCTTGGGTTCTTTGCCCTACTCATACCCTCGCATAAAGGTAGCCCCTGATCTTTCCCTCCTACGCTGCATGGTGCCTTGTGCACATGGGACACTTTACAAATGTTTACTAGATTAGTAGTGTCTCTTACCTGAGTCTGGGTCCCTAAGAATGTCCTTCACAGTGCCTAGAAAGGAATTGGCATTGTGTCCTGGGGCAGTAGTTCTCAGAGTGATAGATTTCGTCCCTTAGGGGACATTGGTAATGTCTGGAGACATTTTTGGTTGTCACAGCTGGTGAGGTACTAGTGGCCAGGGATGCTGCTAAACATGGAATAGTGCACAGGGCAGCCCCCTCAAAGAATTATCCAGCACAGATGTCAGTAAAACCACCGGGAAAACTGCACAAGAGTGATCTGAAGGGGTTGGGGAAGACAAAGACAGCATGATCTTGCATCCCTGAGCTATTTGGGAGACAGGGTAAGAGGCATTCCAAGTAGATTTCCCACAAAAGTGAAAAGTGTGTAAATGCATGGAGGATACAGAAGGCAGGTCAGGGACAGTGTAACTTGGGGTACCATGTGGTCAGGTTTGTGCTGAAGATCACACTGAAAGAAAGTGGAGGCATTGCCTCCAATGACTGGCTAAAGGGGCAAGACGTCCCTGAGTTACTACTTTGGGGAAGGGGAGAGTAGACTTTTGGTGTCTTGAAGGTCCTCTTTTGGTTTGACACTGGTCCCCCCTAGCCTGGTGGGGCCTGGGGCTCTGCTGTCGTCGCGAGGCACTGCTCACGCTGAACCCACTTTGTTGTTCCAGGACTTCGGCAGCCTCTCCAACCTGCAGGTCACTCAGCCCACAGTTGGGATGAATTTCAAAACACCACGTGGAGCCGTTTGAATCTTTCTGCTATGCTGTAATATTTTCAATAAACCTGAGGACATCATCCTTGCCTCTGTCATCTGTGGCGTTGCCTGTGGGAGGAGCTAAGCACAGAAGTTCTTTCTCAGGCACACTTGTGTGCCAACTGCCTCTCCAGGCCCAGCAGTTGCCTGGGATCTAAGGGTGCCAGCCTGCATGGTCCGTGGGGAGCAGGTTCAGCTGAGCATAGGCCTTGCCAGTTTACTGTATTCCCAGAACTATCCTGGAGATGTGTCAGATACACCTCATGGAAGAGGAATAGCATTTGGAGAAATCCTGCCTCCTGGCGTGAGCCAGTTCTGCCCTGCTGGGCCCTCAGCACTGACCTTAACTTCAGGAAGAAGCCAGGAGATGCTTTCCCCTATTTGCCCTGCATGACCTGGGTCTGCTTCCAGCCTCTCCTGGTGCTGTTGATGCTCCTTGGAACCCACCAACCTGGGGAGGGCAGCTTGTATCAGGGTTTGGCCTTCTGTACAAGACTGGCTGTGTGTCCAATGCTGAGCCCAGTGGCTGAAGCGTAGGAGGTCCCACAAAGTGTTGATAGGAATGCATGTGTTTGTGGAAGGTGGGGGAGCATAGTACGGGGATGTTTCAGACCACAAAGTGACAGCTGGAACGTACTTGGTGCTTATCACTAAATTCATGTGCAGCACTGGGATCCCTGCTGGAGGTGCTGGAACCAGGGGTGGTGCTGGGCTGGAGGGAAGGCTCTCAGTGCAGTGGGAGGAGGAGCTGTTAAGTTGCAGTGTGTTGCATGCACTCATATTTCCTGCATGTTCTGGCTGAGCCTTGGTATGTGTCTACCAAGATCATGTGGCAAAGAAGTGGCAGAGCTGGAATTTGAACCCAGGTCAAGCTGGCTCCAAAGCTCTCCTCTGATCTTTGCACTCCTGCTATATACATCAAAACATTTAAAAATGTTTTGTAAGAATTTTTTTTAATTGCATCAATACATACATCACGAAATTTCCCACTTCATGTATACAATTCAGTGGTATGACTTGCATTCATGGTATTGTGCTACTGTTGCCACCATCCATTACCAAAACTTGCATCTCTCCAGGCAGTAACTCCCCAGTGCCACCGCTCCAGCTCCTGATAACCTGGAATCCACCCTCTGTAGAATCACAATATCTGTCCTTTTGTGTTGTGTCATCTCTAAGTTTTATTCCTGTAGTAGCATTTTAAGAACTTTATTCCTTTTTACAGTTGGGTAATGTTCTATGATGTGTATAAACCACATTTTGTTTACCTAGCCTTCAGTTGATGGACACTAGGGTTACTTCCACCTCTTGGTTATTGTGAATAATGCTGCTGTGAACACAAATGCACAAATACCGGTTCAAGTCCCTGTTGAATTCTTTGGAGTATATACCAAGAAGTGGAATTGCCAGACTAGTAATTCTGATGCAATATCCAGTTAGCATTTTTGCCCCTAGTTATATTCTCCCTCTCCCTCTTTTCTTCACCCCTCCCTTCCCCGCTCTATACATCCATCCATACAACACACTTCTGAAGTTTTTGAGATTAAGTCGGAGACAAACGCTTACTCCTAAACATTTCAGTTTATTTCCTAAGAATAAAGACATTCTCTTACATAACCACAATTTTCAAGATCCAGAATTGAACAGCCATAATCAAATTTTGCCTGCGATGTCCTTTATAGCTATTTTTTCCCAATCCAGGATCATTTGTTGCATCCTTCTCATGTCCCTTTAAACAGTTCTTCAGCCTTTCGTGACTATTCAAAAGTATTGGTCTTGGGAAAGATGGGGAGGGGGGAGTGTATATGGGAATCCCTTATACTTTCAATGTAACTTTTCTGTCATCTAAAACCTCTTTAAAAATAAAGCTTACTATATAAGACAAAAAGTATTGGCCAATTATTTTGTATAATGCCCTTCAATTTGGGTTTGTCTGATATTTTCTTATGATTACATTCAAATTAGCTTTTTTTTTCTGCAGGAGTCCCACAGAAGTGAAGCTATGTTCTTGGAACATGGTGTCAAGAGGCACAGAATATCAGCTTGCCCCATTTTTAGGGATGGCTAATTCTGATCACTTGGATGAAGGTGCTGTCAATCCTCACTGTAAAGTTACACATTCCGCTTTTATAATTAGCTTGCGAGAAGTTATTTTGAGGCTGAACAACCTGTTTATCAATTCACTCCCGCTAGTTTTAGCCTCATCGCTAATTTTCTAATTCCGTCCATAATTTCTAATTCTATTTTAGTATTCTCCAAGGAGAACCAACTTTTGTGTCCCTTTCTGGGTGTGGGCGCAGGCATCCTCAGCAGGGACTTTGCCTTCTAAACGCAGCTCTGCCTAAAGGCGCCCCCCCCCCCCCCCCCCGCTGGGTGTGACTGGTGCGGAAAAGGGCGCGCTCTGGGGCGGAGGGGTCAGAGCCGAAGGAAGCCACCAGTGAAATGCAAGAGCCTGAAAGGGGGCGGCTTGGCGGCGGTGCTCGCCACACTTCCGCCAGGGGGCAGCGTCGCACTAGTTACATCTCGACTCTGCCTCAAATGTTTTCCGCACCTGGCGACTGAGGCGCGGGCACGGCGAGAGGAGGGGTGCGGCGGCCGCGGCTGCGGGACCCAGCGGGGCCGGGGCTTCCCCACCGCCCAGTTCTTCGTCTGTGGAACTGGACTAACGGCAGTGCGTGTTGGAATCACCCGGGGGGCCTGCCACGCGCCGCCGTCCCCGGGGGCGGGCCCGCGCAGGTGCGCCCGCGGCTCAGCAGGCGTGCGGGGGCCTGTGTGCTGCGGGCCCCGCCGTGTGCCCCCTGTGTACGGCGGGCCCCTGTGTGCCCTTGTGTGCCCCCTGTGAAAGCGGGGCCCCCAGGGTGCCCCTGTGTACGGCAGGGCTCCCCGTGTGCCCCGTGTGCGGCGGTCCCCTCGCTTGCCCCCCTGTGTACGGTGGGCCCCCCGTGTGCGTCTCTCTGTGCGGTGAGCCCCCGTGTGGCCCGTGTGCGGCGGGAACCCTGTGTGCCCCCGTGTGCCCCCGTGTGCTCCCCCGCGTGCGGCGGGGCCCCCTCCGCGGCTCCGGGTCCTCTGGTTCTCGGCCTCAGCTGGCCGGGACGGTCCCCCTGTCCCCCTGTGGCGGGGGAGCTCTGGCGCTGCAGGACTGGAAAGACCCCGGAACTTTGGCAGGTAATCTTTTCTTCTTTTTCCGATATCTTCCTTGTGTATTTGTGTACAAAGGTAATTTTTTTTTTTTTTTAAGTGAAGCGCCTCTCATACAGATATGGAACGAACACGTGGAGAGTTTTTCAAAGCTCGGTGAGGGAACGTTGCAGTCACTTCAGAGACGTCCGGGCAGCGCCCTGTGTGGGGAGAAGGAACGCTGACCCGAGGCTCCAGCCGGGCTCGCGCAGCGGGGAGGGCGCGCAAGCGAACGCCACCCACCCGGCTTTTTTACATGAAAAACTATTTGAATGCTCTCAGTTCTGGACCACTTCAGAGTAGCTGAATAGCTCAAAGGCATGAAAGACACCCAGTGCGCACGGAAGCAGGGCACTCACGGACTTGCATCCATACTTTCTAAGCAATCCGTACTTTCTCACTGAAGCACAACCCCCCCCCCCCCCCCATATTTGAAAATTCGTATTCTTCTAATTGTCACAGAAAACTCTTTCATCAAGATTTTCGATTTTCTTAGAATTAGTTATACATAGTCTTGGCTCATTAGGAAACACTCCAGAATGCGTTACTTACCTCGACTCTTAGCTTATCGGGGACGGTAACCAGGACCCGTGTCTGCTCCTGTCGTCTTCGCCTTCCATCCCGTAGCCACCATGTGTGAGTGCATCTCCATCCACGTTGGCCAGGCTGGTGTCCAGATTGGCAATGCCTGCTGGGAGCTCTACTGCCTGGAACACGGCATCCAGCCCGATGGCCAGATGCCAAGTGACAAAACCATTGCGGGAGGAGATGACTCCTTCAACAACTTCTTCAGTGAGACCAGTGCTGGCAAGCATGTGCCCGGGGCAGTGTTTGTAGACCTGGAACCTATTGTCATTGATGAACTTCTCACTGGTACCTACCACCAGCTCTTCCACCCTGAGCAGCTCATCACAGGCAAGGAAGATGCTGCCAATAACTATGCCCGCGGGCATTACACCATTGGCAAGGAGATCATCGACCTGGTTCTGGACAGAATTCGCAAACTGGCCGACCAGTGCACAGGTCTACAGGGCTTCTTGGTTTTCCACAGCTTTGGTGGGAGAACTTGTTCTGGGTTCACCTCCCTGCTGATGAAACACCTTTCTGTTGATTGTGGCAAGAAGTCCAAGCTGGAGTTCTCCATTTACCCAGCCCCCCAGGTCTCCACAGCTGTGGTCGAACCCTGCAACTCCATCCTCACCACCCACACCACCCTGGAGCACTCAGATTGTGCCTTTGTGGTAGACAATGAGGCCATCTATGACATCTGTCGCAGAGATCTTGATATTGAGCGCCCAACCTACACCAACCTTAACCGCCTTATTAGCCAGATTGTGTCCTCCATCACAGCCTCCCTCAGGTTCGATGGTGCCCTGAATGGAGATCTGACAGAATTCCAGACCAACCTGGCGCCCCATCCCCGCATCCACTTTCCTCTGGCCACATATGCCCCTGTCATCTCTGCTGAGAAAGCCTGCCATGAGCAGCTTTCTGTAGCAGAGATTACCAGTGCTTGCTTCCAGCCAGCCAACCAGATGGTGAAATGTAATCCTCGCCACGGTAAGTACATGGCCTGCTGCCTGTTGTACCATGGCCACGTGGTTCCCAAAGACGTCAATGCTGCCATGGCCACCATCGAGGCCAAGCGTAGCATCCAGTTTGTAGACTGGTGTCCCGCTGGCTTCAAGGTCGGCATTAATTACCAGCCTCCCACTGTGGTTCCTGGTGGCGACCTGGCCAAGGTGCAGCGAGCTGTGTGCCTGCTGAGCAACACCACAGCCTCAACCATGAGTTTGACCTGATGTACGCCAAGCGTGCCTTTATTCACTGGTACGTAGGGGAGGGAATGGAGGAAGGAGAGTTTTCTGAGGCCCGTGAGGACATGGCTGCCCTTGAGAAGGACAATGAGGAGGTTGGTGTAGATTCTGTTGAAGGAGAAGGTGAGGAAGAAGAAGAATATTAGTACCCATTTCTCAGCCCTACAGCATGTCTCACTCCCAGTACTTCCGCTTCTCCATTAGCTGACAAGGCATTTAAGCTCTCTGGTTAGCTTGTCTACACTTGATTGTGATCATGTCTTATTTTTCCATGTATATCTGTAAAGTTTTCAATCATGTCTCAGTAAAGGCTTTAAGAAAAGTGAAAAAAAAAAAAACAGGGAACACTCCATATCCAATACTACATCTTTTTCATGTTCTGTTTTTTCTTACATTAAACTTGTCAAATGTTGGACTATTTTCATTGCTATTTTCTAAAAGTACCACCCCCTTGGATTTTTCTCTCTTCATTTTGCAGTTGCCCTTTTCCTCATTAGAACTTACTGTGAGGAATATGTGAGCAATGCTCATTTTCTCTTTTTCTTCAAGTGCAACAATTGCAAACGACCTGCTGTCTGTTTTTGTAGGGGCTCTGAGCTAAAAATGATTTTTATATTTGAGTGGTTAAAAAATATATCAAGAGAAGAATGTTTTGTGACATGAAAATTATACAAAATTCAAATTTTAGTGTTCACAAATAAAGTTTTATTGGAACACAGTCACAGTTGTTCGTTTGTCTTGCTGTGGCTTCTTTCATAGGACAGTGGTCAAGTTGAGCAGTTGCCACAGAGACTGGCTGTGGCGTTCGTATGACTTGGCATGGCTGCTGGTTACCAGAAAGCACAGTGACCCAGTTATAACTCAAGAGCATTTCAGGTGACACATGTATCACCAGACCATGGTGTTTTATTTTACCAGTTCATACTTGTGTCAAAACAAAAAAAGAAGCAAAAACTGAGCTTCAGATGTGCTTTTAAGATACAGTGGTGCGTGGATTATTTTCTTATTAGATGGCAAAGCATTGTGTTTATTATGCAATGACACAATAGCTGTGCTTAAGGAATACATTACTAGACTATGTACACATCACAGCATTCTGGATTCAGAGGAAAAGCCACAGTCAGAAAAATTAGAAAACTTAAAACAGAGTATCTCATTAGAGTAGAATTTCCTCAGACATTTTTAAGATTTTTTAAAAATTTATTTAAGTATATCACTCATACATAAACATGCATAAACAAGTGTATAGTAATAGTTGTGAACTTACAAAACAAACATACATAACATCATACATACCTCACCCCGCATTGTTGTGAAACATTTTTAACTAATGATTAAAGAGCATCCTCAGAATATTACTTCTGACCAAAGTATCTTACATTTGATGTATTTTCTCCCCAACCCAGCCTATTATTACTCTATCATTTATACATGAACACACATAAACAATACGTGTATAGTAAAAGTTGTCCTCACTCATTTTTTAAAAATGAAAATGAAAATGAAACTTACCTGAGTAAGTTTCTAGGTATCTGTTTGGTGGCCAAGCAAGGAGAGCTGCTTACCAGCGATGAGATGGTACATTGGAATGCCTGAAGACCGGCCAGGGGAAACTTGTTTAAGATGATTAGCCTTTCATGGAGAACAGTTGCTTGAAGAGTTGAGAGCCCCGGGGGTAGTAACAGCAGCAGTCAATTAGGAAACAAGTTTCCTGATTTTGAGTGTTTTTTCCTTGGCTCTTGATGAATCAAAGGATTGATTAAGTATACTTCATGTTCTTATTTGTTTTTATCTAATGTTGTGTGTTAAAATAGAGTTTAGATTATACATATTCAACTTAAAAAAAAAAGGGGGTTACCAGTACTGCTCAGTTTTATTCAAGGAATCAATGCCAAGTTTGAAGAGCATGAAGAAAGAACTTCTGTGAATAGTCTGTGTAGAACACTATAGATGAGAATGCGTGTGTGTTTTGTTTTGTTTTGTTTTTGCGTGTATGGCTTAAACAAAAAGAATTTATTAGCTCACAGCTTGGAGCTAGAAGTCCAAAATCAAGATATCAAGGCCATGCTTTCTCCCGGAGTCAGTACATTCTGGCGATGGTAATTCTTTCACTTGTTGAGGAACCTGCAATACTGCTTTCCACAGTGGCTGCGCCTTTTACATTCCCACCACCACGCAGGAGGGGGCCACTCGCCACCCATCCTCTCCCACACTCGTGGGTGTGAATTGGTATCTCCTTGTGGTTTTGATTTATATTTTTTCTTCATTTTAAAAACAATTTATTGAAGTATGTCATTCATCATTCATACATGAGCATACATAAGCAATAAGTATATAGTAAAAGTGATCTGACAGAACTAACACACGTACCACACAGCGCTCCCATACGTCACCCCACCGCAGATACCTTGAATGTTGGGAAACATCTGTAACAAATTATGAAAGAGCCTAATGTGTCCAAGTATTACTACTCGCTATAGTCTGTATCTTACATTTGGTGTATTTTTCCTCCAACCCACCCTATTTTTTTGTTCATAAACCACACAATTTATCTGAAGTATACAATCAATGGTATTTTGGTATAATTGTCAAGTTGTGCATGCATCACTTCAATATTAGAGCATTTTCATTACTCAAAAAAACAAACAGAAAATCCAAAACAACAAAAAACAAACCATCAGACCCATATGTTTGTGCTACTAATTACAAATTCTATGGTGTGTTTTCATCATTTCTATTCATTTCCAAACAACTTTTTACCAATTTTGCACAAATTAAACCTCTGCTCTACATTCTCTAACCACAGTCTTTTCTCAGATGAGTTATATTCTAGCTAGTAACTCCATGAGTTTGCTCATTATATTTAGTTCGTAACAGCAAAGTCATACAATATTTGTCCTTTTGTGCCTGGCTTGCTTAACTCAACAGAATGTCCTCCAGGGTCATCCATGTTGTCATATGCTTCACGACTTCATTTCTTTTTACAGCTGAATAATATTCCATTGTGTATATATATAACAGCTTGTTTATCCATTTGTCAACTGATGGGTTGTTTCCATCTTTTGGCAATTGTGAATAATGTCGCTATGAACGTCTGTGCAAATGTCAGTTCATGTCACTGCTTTCAGTTCTTCTGGGTGTACTAGAAGCAGTATTGCCAGGTCACATGATGGATCTATATGTTGGAGATTTGGACCCAAAGGGTATGAGGAATGAAAGAAAAAGAAAAGGGAGAAGGAAACAAAAAGAAAGAACGAGAGAGCTGGGATCAGGGGGTCTACGAGTAATGACTCCTCAGACAACTTTACTGTTCACAAGGGGCTCTATATATACCCCAGTCCACATGGGTAGAAGCAGCAACATGCAGGTAACCATCAACATTACTCATAGTCTAAGGAATTAAAAAATCTTATCTCAAGGTGCAAAGTTTATGTGTTCTATTTACTACACAAATGTTATTTGCTCATCTTTTCTTTCAGCTTTTCACAGCTTCATCCTATTTGCCAGGAACTCTTAATTACCACATTCCTTAGATTGCAAGTGTAGCCATGGAGACAGCATGTCCCTCCTTGAGAGGCCACTGTGCCTCAGTTTCCAACATCTATAGATTCCTTAGGAGCCACCAAACACTTCCACAGTGATTATACCATGCTACATTCCCACCACAGTGAATAAATGTTCCTATCTCTCCACATCCTCTCCAACACTTGCAGTTTTCTGTTTTGTTAATAGTGGTCATTCCAGTAGGTGTGAAATGCTGTCTTATTGTAGTTTTTTTTTTTTTTAAGATTTATTTTTATTTATTTCTCTCCCCTTCCCACATCCCCGTTGTCTGCTTTCTATGTACATTCGCTACGTGTTCTTCTGTGTCCGCTCGCATTGTTGTCAGCAGCACAGAGAATCTGTATCTCTTTTGGTTGCATCATCTTGCTGCATCAGCTCTCTGTGTGTGCGGTGCCTCTCCTGGGCAGGCTGCACCTTTTTCACATGGGGCGATTCTCCTTGAGGGGCGCACTCCTTGCACATGGGGCCCCCCATACGGGGGACACCCCTGCGTGGGCATGGTACTCCTTGCGCTCATCAGCACTGTGCATGGGCCAGCTCATCACACAGGTCAGGAGGCCTGGGTTTGAACCCTGGACTTGTATATGGTAGGTGGACGCTCTATCAGTTGAGCCAAATTCACTTCCCTTACTGTAGTTTTGATTCACATTTCCCTAATAGCCAGTGATGTTGAGCATTTTTTTCCATGTGATTTTTTTTTTCTCACCATTTGTATTTCTTCTTTAGAAAAATATCTGTTGAGGCCTTTTGGCCATTTTTTAATTGGGTCATTTGTCTTTTTATTGTTGAGTTATATATTTATATATCAAGGATATTAGACCCTTGTTGGATATGTGATTTCCAAATATTCCATTGAGTAGGCTGCCTATTTACCCTCTTCACAAAGTCCTTTGAGGTGCAGAACTATTTAATTTTGAGGAGATCCAATTGTCTATTTTTTTTCTTTTGTTGCTCATGCTTTTGGGGTAAGGTTTAAGAGACCCCCACCTACTGTATGATCTTGTAGATGTTTCCCTATGTTATCTTCTAGGAGTTTATGGTCCTTGTTTTATGTTTAGGTCGTTGATGCATTTTGAGTTGATTCTTGCATAGGGAATGAGATCGGGGTCCTCTTTCATTCTTTTGATTATGAAATTCCAGTTTTCCCAGCACCTTTTATAGAAGAGACTGTTCTATACCTGAAAGGTGGAGTTGGTAGGCTTATAAAAAATCAGTTGACCATAGAGGCGAGGGTTTATTTCTGAACTCTCAATTTGATTCCATTGATCAATGTTCCTATGTTTATGCCATGCTGTTTTGACCACTGTAGCTTTTTTTTAAGATTTATTTTATTTATTATTTCTCTCCCCTCCCCCGCCTGATGTCTGCTCTCCGTGTCCATCGCTGTGTGTTGTTCTGCGTCTTCTTGCATTGTAAGGTGGCACTGGGAAACTGCCTCTCTTTTTTGTTGCATTATCTTGCTGCGGCAGCTCTCTGGGTGTGTGGCACCACTCCTGGGCAGCTGCACTTTTTTGTGTGTAGGGGGCAGCTCTCCTTGCAGGGTGCACACCTTGCGTGTGAGGCACCCCTAAGCAGGGGCACCCCTGCATGACACAGCACTCCTTGTGCACGGCAGCACTGCGCATGGGCCAGTTACCACACAGGTCAGGAGGCCCTGGGGATCGAACCCTGGACCCTCCATATGGTAGGTGGATGCTCTATCAGTTGAGCCACATCCACTTCCCTGCACTTAATCTTATCGAGTTTCCCGTGGATATGATGTTTTGCTTTTCTAATCCTGCTTTCACAGTCCCCTCTTTATCTGTTTGTCGTTTGTCATTCTGAATAGTAGGTGTCTTGGGGAAGGTCTATTTGGATTTATTCTGTTTGGGGTGCATTGTCCTTTTTGGATATTGATATTTATGCCCTTCATTAGGTTTGGGAAGTTTTCAGTCATTATTTCCTCAAATATTCTTTCTGCCCCTTTTTGAATTCTTTTCTCCTTCTTGGACACCAATAATGCAAATGGTTGTGTGTTTCACATTGTCATTCAATTCCCTGAAACCCTGTTCATTTTTTCCATTCTCTTCTCTTTCTGTTCTCCTGTCTTTTCCAGTTCAGATATTCTGTGTTTGAAATCACTAATTCTGTCTCTAAGCAATTCAAATCTGTACTTATGAGCCTCTTATGTATTTTTAATCTCATCCATCATGTCTTTCATCTCATAAGTTCTATTACTTTTCTTTGCAGGCTTTCAAATTGTTCTTTATGCTCTCCCAGTGTCTTCTTTTTTTAAAAAAAAGACTTATTTTTTATTTATTTCTCTCCCCTTCCCCCCTGTTGTCTGCTCTCTGCGTCCATTCACTGTGTGTTCTTCTGTGCCTGCTTGCATTCTTGTCACGCAGCACCAGGAAACTGTGTCGCTTTTTTTGTTACATCATCTTGCTGCATCAGCTCTCTGTGTACGGCACCATTCCTGTGCTGGCTGTGCTTTTTTTGCATGGGGCGGCTCTCCTTATGGGGCGTACTCCTTGCAGGTGGGGCTCCCCTACAAGGAGGACACCCCTGCTTGGCACAGCACTCCTTGCATGTGGCAGCTCTACACATGGGCCAGCTCACCACATGGTCAGGAGGCCCTGGGTAACGAACCCAGGACCCTCCATATGGTAGGCAGATGCTCTAACAGTTGAGTCACAACCACTTCCCCAGTGTCTTCTTACTATATTTTATTTCTTTAGTCATATTTTCTTTAAATTCTTTGAAGTGATTTAAGAGAGTTGTGTGATTATCACTGATTAACTGTATTAATACTCTATCTCTTCAGGATATTTGGTTTGTTCTTTTGGCTGGGCCATCTCTTCCTGTTTCCTAATATGGCTTATAATTTTTTGCTGATGTTTAGGCATCTGAATATGTTGGTGAATGTACTCTGATGGTTAATTTCTTTCTCTTGCCTATGGTTTTTTGCTGTTGTTATTTTCTACAGCTCTTCTTTGATATTTTGTTCAACTTAGTCTCAGTCTTTGAAATTGCCCAGCTTAAGTTTTCAAATCAACCAGGGACTCACTAGTGGGGCTCAGATTTTCTCTCAGGGATTGGATACAGAGAGCAGGAACAGTTTTTGTCCATGCATTTTCCAGACCAGCCAGAAGATGGCGTCAGTCAGCGCCCCCTTATTTTTTTTAATTTTTTTAATTGATTTTGTAAAAATATTACATTACAAAAAAATATATGAGGACCCCTTCAACCCCACCACCCCCACCGCACCACTCCCCCCCCAGCAACACTCATTCCCATCATCATGACACATCCATTGCATTTGGTAAGTACGTCTCTGGGCACCTCTGCACCTCATGGTCAATGGTCCACATCATGGCCCATACTCTCCTCCATTCCATCCAGTGGGCCCTGTGAGGATTTACAATGTCTGGTGATTGCCCCTGAAGCACCATCCAGGGCAGCTCCAAGTCCCTAAGACACCTCCACATCTCGTCTCTTCCTGCCATTCCCCATACCCATTAGCCACCATGTCCACTTTTCCCACTCCAATGCCACCTTTTCTCTGTGGACATTGGATTGGTTGTGTCCATTGCACCTCTATGTCAAGAGGAGGCTCAGATTCCTCATGGATACTGGATGCAATCCTCTCGCTTTCAGTTGTACGCACTCTAGGCTCCGTGGTGTGGTGGTTGTCCTTCTTCAACTCCATCTTAGCTGAGTGAGGTGAGTCCAATAAATCAGATTGTAGGAGCTGGAGTCTGTTGAGGCTCAGGGCCTGGCTATCACATTGTCAGTCCAGAGATTCAGATCCCCTAAATATATCTTAAGCCCCGACACCAACTACAACTCCAGCACAGTAGCATGAAAGTCTTAAGAAGAGAGATCCCATCTGAGTCCAGATTCATCACGCATAAACACCAGCTCCAAAGAAAAGGCCATCTGACATGGCAGTTAACCCCATCTGCCATGACCATAGCACCCATGGGTCTCTTTAGCCCTCAAAGGAACCAATACCTGGGGTTGTATCTACTTTATCTGTCTCTTAGACTCTGCTCAGTTGTGCATAAGGGCAGTCCTTCTGACAGCCTCCAGACTCTTTTTTAGAGACTCGTAGCCATATAAACTCATTTCTCCTTTCCATTTCCCCCTTAGATTAGGTCAAACAGCATTTTAAAGTCATGTTATTTTATGTAGACAGGGATATTCTGCTGATCTAGTCAGCGCCCCTTTTGACAGCAGTGTTTCAGCCTGGGCTTTCCTGTGTTCCTGTGTTGAATCTCCAGATCTGAGATTCAAAGCAGGCTCTGCTGGCCGAGTTCACTGAAGAAAAGCCCTGCGACCTCCCCTCCCTTTTCCCTTGAAACAGCTGACAAGGAGGAAGAGGTCTGCTCCCCTCTCAGTTGGCTGCAGTGAGCCAGGGGTTTTACAGCAGCTTAATATCTTGGGGGTGGGGGAGGGGAGCCCTGCCCGGTCAAAACATGGGCTTGGTAACTCATGTTTGTCTTTTCTGCCTCTTCATCCCTCTGTCCCTCCACACTCCTGGGAGTTGTGCAGCACTCTCCTGGCCTGCTGACTCCCAAAGCAGGTGCCTTGATAACTTTTGGCTCTTTCTCCGTTGTTTTTTTTTAAAGATTTATTTATTTATTTATTTATTTCTCTCTCCTCCCCCCACCCCCACCTCCTGTTGTCTGTTCTCTGTGTCTATTTGCTGCGTCTTCTTTGTCGCTTCTGTTGTTGTCAGCGGCACGGGAATCTGTGTTTCTTTTTGTTGTGTCGTCTTGTTGTGTCAGCTCTCTGTGTGGGCGGAGCCATTCTTAGGCAGGCTGCACTTACTTTCGTCTGGGTGGCTCTCCTCACGGGGTGTACTCCTTGCGTGTGGGGCTCCCTTACGTGGGGGACACCCCTGTGTGGCACGGCACTCCTTGCACACATCAGCACTGCACGTGGGCCAGCTCCACACGGGTCAAGGAGGCCCGGGGTTTGAACCGTGGACCTTCCATGTGGTAGACGGACACCCTAACCACTGGGCCAAGTCCACTTCCCCTCTCCGTTGTTTTTGTAAGAGCATTCAGCAATTCCTATTAGTCCATTGCCATCTTCCCTCAATCCTCCTACTGAAAGATTTTTTGATTACTGATTCAATCTCTTTGCTTGTGATTCGCTTGTTGAGTTATGATATTTCTTGTAGAGTTAATGTAGGGTTTGTATTATACATTTCTAGGAGTTTGTCCATTTCATCTAGCTTATCTAATTTGTTGGCATACGGTTCTCATAATATCCTTTTATGATCCTTTTTATTTTTGTAAGATCAGCCATAATGTCCCCTCTTTCATTCCTGATTTTATTTGCATCTTCTCTTTTTCTTTGTTGGTCTTGCTAAGGGTTTGTTAATTTTATTGATTTTCTCAAAGAACAGTCTTTTGGTTTTATTGATTTTCTCAATTTCATTTATTTCTGCTCTAATCTTTGTAATTTATTTCTGCTTGCTTTGGGATTGGTTTGCTGTTCTTTTTCTAGTTTCTCCAGTTCAGTTACATCTTTGATTTTAGCTCTTAATTTTAATATAGAACTTTAGGGCTATAAATTTCCCTCTCAGCACTGCCTTTGCTGTATCCCATATGTTTTGATATGTTGTGCTCTTATTTTCATTCATCTCAAAATATCTACTAATTTCTCTTGCAATTTCATCTTTGACCCACTGGTTGCTTGAGTGTGTTGTTTTGCCTCCATATATTTGCAAATTTCTCCCTTTCCCACTTGTTATTGATTTTCAGCTTCATTCTATTATGGTCAGGGAAGATGCTTTGTATAATTTCAATCTTCTTGAATATGTTGAGAACTGTGTAATAACCCAGTATGTGGTCTATCTTGGAGAAAGAGCCATGGGCACTTGAGAAGAATATATAACCTTCTTGTTAGAAAGAAAGCTGCACCTGTGAGAGAACAAAGGCTCATCTGATTGTGGAGGAGAAAAGAATTTTCTTAACCATCTTGCAAGAAGGGCACGTTACCTGGATAACATGGCTGGTGCACCAAACAGCAAGAAACACTGACATTTATACCCTAAACTTAGCATGCAGGTCCCTCCCCTGTTCCCCATCGACTGGGTACTGTATTAGTCAGTCAAAGGAGTGCTGATGTAAAATACCAGGAATTGATTGGTTTTTATAAAGGATATTTGTTTGGGGTAGGAGTTTACAGACACCAGACCATAAAACATAAGTGACTTCCCTCACCAAAGTCTGTTTGGAGCAAGATGGCTGCCGACGTCTGCCAGGGTTCAGGCTTCCTGGGTTCCTACGTTCCTGGGGCTTGCTTCTCTCTGGGTTCAAGGTTCCTTTCTTCCTGCAGCTGGCTTCTCTTTCCTCTGTGAGCTTACTTCCTGGGTCTTCAGCATCAAACTCCATCAGAAACCCTCAACTCTGTTCTTTGCCATGCCTTTTATCTGTGAGTCCCCACCTGCCAAGGGGTGGGGACTCAACATCCTAATCATAACTCAGTCATGCCCAGGTACAGATCAGATTACAAACATAATCCAATATTTCTTTTTGGAATTCATCAATAATACCAAACTGCTATAGGTACTTCAGGGGTTATAGCCTATCCAAGAGATCTAACTAACTTACTCAGTTCCAGCTTTGAGCTGCCACTCCCGTTCCCTGCATTCCGGTGGTCTGGGCAGGGTTGGTGCTGCTTTCGCTCGCTCGTGGTGCTGCTTTTCAAATTTGGTGTCACTTTCACTATTGGCCCCGCCCTCACTTCTCACCGTTGGCTGCCCTCGCTTTGGCCCTGTCCTTGCTTTGGTGCCACTTTCCAAATTCTTGGGGCCAAGCCTGCTAGAACCCCTTCCCCTCCCTCCTTCGAACTGCAGAGCTGGCTCTGGCTTCACCTTTATGTGAAAACTAAACTTGACCTTTCTTTACATGCTGATTTGGGGTACAGTGTTGTGTATATGTCTGCCTGGTCTAGCTCGTTTATCACATTGTTCCAGGTCTCTGTTTCCTTGCTGATCTGTCTAGTCCTATCTAATGATGTGAGTGGGGTGTTGAAGTCTCCAATTGTTATTGTAGAGATGTCTGTTACTCCCTTCAGTTTTGCCAGAGTTTGCCTCATGTATTTTGGGGCACCCTGGTTAGGTGTATAGATATTTATGACCATTACTCCTTCCTGGTAGATTGCTCCTTTTATTAATATATAATGGTCTTCTGCCTCTCATCATTTATATTTGCATTTAAAGTCTGTTTTGTCTGACAATTTAGCTACTCCTGCTCTCTTTTCGTTGCTATTTGTATGAAATCTTTTTCCAACCCCTCACTTTCAGACTCTTTGCCTCGTTGGGTCTAAGGTGAGTCTCCTGCAGATAGCATATGGATGGCTCATGTTTTCTTATCCATTCTGTCTTTTAACTGGAGAGTTTAATCCATTAAATCATTCACTGTTATTACTGTAAAGGCATTACTTCAGATATTTTATCCTTTGACTTGCATCTATCACATCTTATTTTTGTCCATCTTTTTTTTTTTTTTAACCATTTTTGCTACCCTTTCTGATAGTCTTCACTTCTATACTTTCCTCTAAGCCTCTCTCTCCTGTCTTGTCTTTTCTGGCTGCAGAACTCCCTTTAGTGTTTCCTGCAGAGCTGGATTCTTGTTTACAAACTCTCTTATTTTTTATTTATCTGTGAATATTTAAAGCTCACCATCATATTCGAAGGACAATTTTGCTTGATAGAGAATTCCTGGCTGGCATTTTTTTTCTCTTTCAGTATCATAAGTATTTCCTCTCATGCCTTCTTGCCTCCATGATTTCTGAAGTGAAATCTGCATTGTCTTTTTGGATGTCCCTTGTATGTGATGCTTCACTTTTCCCTAGATGCTTTCAAAATTTTCTCTTTATCTTTGGCATTCTGCATATTATGTGTCTTGGGGCAGGTCTGTTTGGATTTATTCTAGTTGAAGTACTGTTCTTCCTGGACATGTGTATTCATGTCTTTCATGACAGTTGGGAAATTGTCAGCTATTATTTCCTCAAATACTCTTTTTTTAAGAAGATTTATTTTATTTATTTATCCCCTAACCCCTTGTACTCGCTGTCTGCTCCCTGTGTCCGTTCACTGTGCTTTCTTCTGTCTGCTTGTCTCCCTTTGTCGTGTCATCTTGGTGCACCAGCTCTCCACGGGCACTGGCTGTCAATTCTCTGCAGGCATGGGCCCCCAGGAATCAAACTTGGAGCCTCCCATATGGTAGATGGGAATCGCTTGAGCCACATTTGCTTCCCTCCTCAAACACTTTTTTTTTTAACATCAGCTTTGTCTTTTTTTTAATGATTTATTTTTTATTTTATTTATTTTCTCCCCTAACCCCACCCCCCAACATTGTCTGCTCTCTTGTGTCCATTTGCTCTGTGTTCTTCCATGTCCACTTGCATTATCAGTGGCACTAGGAATCTGTGTCTCTTTTTTGTTGCGTCATCTTGCTGCATCAGCTCTCTGTGTGTGTGATGTCATTCATGGGTAGGCTGTGATTTTTTTGCATGGGGCAGCTCTCCTTGATGGGCGCACTCCTTGTGCATGGGGCTCCCCTATGTGGGGAACACCCCTGCATGGCAGGGCACTCCTTGCACGCATCAGCACTGTGTGTGGGCCAGCTCACCACATGGGCCAGGAGGCCCTGGGTTTGAACTCTGGACCTCCCATGTGGTAGGTGGAAACTTTTTCAGTTGAGCCACATCTGCTTCCCTCAAACACTCTTTATGCCCCTTTTCCCTTGTCTCCTTCTGCAACCCCCATAACACGTATGTTGGTGCATTTTGTCTTATCATTCAACTCCCTGATCCCCTGCTCAATTTTTCTCATTCTTTTCTCTCTCTGTTCTTCTTTCTCTTCAATATCAGTTGTTCTTTCCTATACTTTCTTCCATGATTACAAATCTGCTATTGTGTGCCTCTATTATACTTTTAATCTCTTATTGTCTTCCATTCTCATAAGCTCTGTCATTTTTCTATCCAAGATTTCAAATTTTTCTTTGTGCTTACTCAGTGTCTTCTTTATTTATTTAAGATGGCACTGGGGATTGAACCCAGGACCTCGTACATGGGAAGCAGGTGCTCAATCACTGAGCTACATCCGCTCCTCTCAGTGTCTTCTTAATGTCTTTTATTTTTCTTTAGCCGTGTTTTCCTTCAATTCCATGATTTGCTTTAAGAGATTTATATGAATTTTGTTGATTAGCTGTTTCAAGTCCTGTGTCTCATCTGGAGATTTGATTTGTTCCTTTACCCGAGCCATGTCTTCCTTTTTCTTTGTATGGCTTGTAATTTTTTGCTGATGTCTAGGCATCTGATTCTGATGCCAAGTTTACTCTGATGTTCAGGTTTTTTTTCTTGCCTAGGGATTTACTGGTAAGGAGCTGTGTGCTACCACTGTTGTTTGACTCTTGGTTAAACTTATTCTAGATATTTAGGATTGCCCTGTTTAACTGCTCAAACCAGGGCTAAGGACCCAGTAATGGGGTACAGGCCAGTTTCCAAGGACCTTGGAGAGAGTATCAGTAAAGAGGGTATCAGGAGAGGGTATCAGCTTGCCTTATTTATTTATGTATTTATGTATGTATGTATTTTTTCTGTGAATGAAATTTTTATTTACACACTGTATCTAGAAGCAGATACATAAATTCTTATACAATTAATTTCCAAAAACGTGCAAGAAATTACTACAATTTGTTTACAAACCAAAACACATATTTGGGTATGTGTTTTGGATAATTCATTCTGTGGTGTTCTGATACAAATGGTATACACCTGATTTTAAGAGAGATTTTAGAGAAAAAGTTTAAACTACAGCAATCTGGATTGCAAGTATTAATTCCACGGCACTCCAACATGCCTATAAAATTTCTTTAGCCCAACATGTATACTAATTACAAAATTCTGTGAGAATTTTTTTTCAAGAAAACTAAGTTTAATTCATGCATATTTTGATTCCATTATTATCTGTGTAAAGCTGGTTATAATCCTATAAGATATTAATAAGCTGATAGTAATGATTGTGATATACACAAAATTGGGATAAGATCTGTTTGATTCCAGGGTTGCAACTTTTCTCTTTTTTCTCTGAGGTGAAGAAATGATTTGTCTAATTTTAATTGAGAGCCACCATGTGAAATTATAAAGTAGAATTAAAATATATGGCATTAATATTTCAATGAAGATGTTTTCTGCAGCTCGTGGGAGAAAAGCCAATGTGATTGGCTTAATTTTTTTTAACTCATGGTCTCACATAGTAGATGGCCCCAAGGTAGGGCATCTCCAGGGCTGGCCAGTTCACCAGGTCGGGCATCACCTGTGTCTCTGGAACTTGTATCTCATCCGTCTGTCAGAACATTACAGCTTCCTGAGAGTAGTAAGATTCCTGCAGCTTTATTTCTGCATATTCTCTTACAACACCTTTTGGGTAGCTGGATTATCAATACTTCCATCCTGCATGTCGACATGCTTGATGAAGAAGTGTGCCTGAGTTGATATAAAAAAATGGTTTGTTGTAAAGACTGGAGGTTGACTGAGCTCAGCTGGGTGGTTCTCCCTGGAGCTTCCTGTGGTGCCCTCAGGGGCTGCTGGGCTGAGGTCCTCTGGGGCTCACTGTCTCCCTCTGCCTGCAATTCAGTGTCTCTCACATGGTCTCTAGGTGGCCTCATCTGCAGGGAAGAGACTTCTTACCTGGAAGTCCAGGACCCATTCTCAGCTTCCATGGGTCCACTTGAAAGATTCCAAGTAGAGAGCGGATGTGACTCAAGGACTTGAGTACCTGCTTTCCTCATGAGAGGTCCCAGGTTCAGTCCCTAGTGCCCCAAGATTAGATCCAGTTCTTTTCTTTTCTTTTTTCTTTTTTGCATGCAGGCAGGAGTTTATTGGGAAGCTCTCCCAATGAAGGGGGTCTGAAGAGAGACTTCAGCCCCTGTAAGAATTTTTCATATCTCTGGATGTAGAGTTTAGAACACTTCAGAAACAGCAACTACACATTTTGCCATGTTATGACTGATGAATAAAAAGAATGCTTATAACAAACCTTTTTTACAGGATTAAAAAAAGTACTAAAAGCAACCAGTTGTAATTATAGTATACCAATACTTTATTTTAGAATTTTAAAGTTATTAATGGAACTGATGATTGCTCCTTAATAGAGTGTTTAACCAAACTGTCTCTTGCTGGTAGTATGATGTCACTTTCAAATTAAGAATTCACACTGGATGAAATGCAATTAAAATTTAAATGAAAATATATTATTTGAATAATTCATAAAGCAGTATCTCATCATAGTATGAAACGTATAATTAAAATTGACATTTCTGAAAACAATAAGAAAAATATTTAGACTTGTAGCACTAGCAGAGACATTGCATATAAACTAAGATTTTTAGCAACTTTTATCCTGTTTCAATAATATTGGCTCAGAAATTATAATGTATATTTTCTATTTTGTTTCCTACATGCCAATGATTTAGCCTTTTGGCATTGAATTTCTTCAAGAGCAAGGTAGTTCCCTGTGTAGCTGGTTTCCTTAAAAACTATTTTTAGTTGTATGATTGTTTCCTGTGACACGTATTTTTGACCTTCTAAATTTTCAGAATATTGCACCAGGTAGAAAGTGAACAGTTTTTCTTAGAAGAGAAAGAGTGAGAAATTTTTCAAGAACTTTCTATTGCTTTCTTATCATTTGTAAAAATGCATAGTAGTGTCCTAGTAATCCTGAAAATAGTTCTGGCCTCCATGTTTTGTGATGAAACATTTGATTTAAAAATACCAAAATGCTGATTAATTTCTTAATAAAAAATGGGTGCAGCTTTCCTCTTTTCTTCTTTTTCTTGACTTGAGCACAGATTTTACAAGCATATGAAAAAGGGAAAATAAATAAATACAGATGTGGACAAAATCTGTATTTATTTTCCCTTTTTCATGCACTTTTCTAGTCTGGCCAGCAGGTGGCGCTCTTTGACAGCCTCTAAGCTCAGACCCGGGGTGCTGCGGGGAGGATTGCATTCCTTGTAATTCTACAGGCAGGTGGGTGGTGCGGATGCAAAGTCCTCAAGGCTGGCCCAGCCTCACAAATGAACTCTCTCAGAGGATGTTCTCCACCCTTGGCTGGCCTCACCCTCCTCCCTCTGCCTCTTGAGCAGCTCACTGAGCAGTCAGAAGGGTGTTTAAGAAGACAAATTATCGGGAAACGGACTTTGGCCCAGTGGTTAGGGCGTCCGTCTACCATATGGGAGGTCCGCGGTTCAAACCCCGGGCCTCCTTGACCCGTGTGGAACTGGCCATGCGCAGTGCTGATGCGCGCAAGGAGTGCCGTGCCACGCGGGGCCCCGCGTGGGGGAGCCCCCACGCGCAAGGAGTGCGCCCGTGAGGAAAGCCGCCCAGCGTGAAAAGAAAGTGCAGCCTGCCCAGGAATGGCGCCACCCACACTTCCTGTGCCACTGACGACAACAGAAGCGGACAAAGAAACAAAAGCAGACAAAGAAACAAGACGCAACAAATAGACACCAAGAACAGACAACCAGGGGAGGGGGGGAAATTAAATAAATAAAATAAATCTTAAAAAAAAAAAAAAAAAAAAAGTTAAAAAAAAAAAAAAAGAAGACAAATTATCTTGAGCTCCCTGAGGGCTCTCAAGACAATGTCAAGGCCCCACCCAGCCTTGAAGTGTAAGGCCCTTCCGATGCAGCACACCAAGCTCACTGGCCAAAATGTGAATTCTCTGTAGGCTATGTCCCTCCCTCTCCCATTTCTTGGGGGAAAGGACCCCTGCAACTCCCTCATTCTGCAGCCACTGCAGTCCACAGACCATCCATAGGTGGGGAAAGACGCCCGCTGCTGCTTTCGCAGTCTACTCACGGGATTTTCCAGCCAGCCGAGACTCCTCCCCTTCGCCCCTGTCCTTCTGGGTGGTGACCAGCCTTCCCCTGCGTCCTGAGCCCCACAGCAGCCCTCCAGACAGTCTCTGCCTGACCTCCAGCTATTTTTTTCTGGGAGAGAAGTGATCCCTCCCATCTCTAATGCTCCATCTCCCCGGTAGTTTGTTTTATATTTCTTTAATGCCTAGTGATGCTGAGCACCTTTCCATGTGCCTATTGGCCATTTGTATCTCCTCTTTGGAGAGATGTCTGCTCAAGTCTGTTTTAGTTTCCTGGTTGCTAAATCAAAAACCATGGATCAGCTTAAACCACGGGAATTTGGGAGAAGTCCAAACTCAAGGTGTCGTCAAGGCGATGCTTTGTCACATTCTGGGGCTGGCTGCCAGCAGTCCCTGGTCCTTGGTTTCTCTCACGTGGTGGCTTCTCCTTTTCTCTTCGGGGTTCTCTGGACTCCCAGCTTCTGGCTGCTCCCTGTCCTCCTCTCAGGGACCTTCCCTATAAGGCCTTCAGTAGTAGGATTAAAACCCATCCAAAAATAAAACGAATACTAAACAACAAAAACAAATGAAAAAACAAAAACCCATCCAGATTCAGTTGGGCCAAACCTTAACTAAAGTAACTTCATCAAAAGGTCCTATTTACAATGAGTTCATACCCATATGAATGGATTGAGTTGCAGCTCCTACCCTCTGGTTCCTTGGACTTACCCAGGTCAGCTAACAGGGAGGTCAGGATGGTCAACCACAACACCAGGGAACCGAGAGAGTCAAAACTGCAAGCAGGAGAATCGCATCCATCAGCTACGTGGGCTCTAAGCCCCCTCTCGATTTAGAGGTGGAGTGGACATCACCATCCCAAGGTCCACAGGATGGAGGAATAAAATATGGATTAGAGTGGACTTACTGGTATTCTTCTATAAAACTATTGTGCCTCTAGCAATGGAAGAAGTTGTATCACTGATGTGGAGACAGTGGTCACGGTAGTTGCTGAGGGCAGGGAGAGGGAAAAAGAGATGTGATGTGGGGGCATTTTCAGGACTTGGAGTTGTTCTAAATGATATTGCAGGGACAGATGCTGGACATTATATATCCTGCCATAACCCACTGAACGGACTGGGGGAGAGTGTGAACTACAATGTAAACTATAATCCATGTGGTGCAGCAGTGCTCCAAAATGTATTCACCAAATGCAATGAATGTGCCACACTGATGAAAGAGGTTGATGATGCGGAAGGAGTGCGGGGGTTGGGGTGTGGGGTATATGGGAACCTCATATTTTTTAATGAAACATTTTTTCGTGATCTATATATGTTTTTAAAAAGTATAATTAACAATTTTTAAAAATATAAACAAAAACTCAAACAAACAAACAAACATGTTTTTCTGGGGTACATACCTCCAAGCCACCACAAAGTGCTTTACTCGTTTTTCTTTTTCTTTCTTATTTATTTCCTCCCCCGCCGCCCCATTGTCTGCTCTCTGTGTCCATTCACTGTGTGTTCTTCTATGTCCACCTGCATTCTTGTCATGTGGCACCAGGAAACTGTGTCTCTTTTTTCTTGCTTCATCTTGTTGCATAAGCTCTCTGTGTGTGTGGAGGCGCTCCTGGGTGGGCTGCACTTTTTTTTTTGCATGGGGTGGCTCTCCTTGTGGGGTGCACTCCTTGCACGTGGGGCTCCCCCTACGTGGGGGACACCCCTACATGGCACAGCATTCCTTGTGTACATCAGCACTGCACGTGGGCCAGCTCATCACATGAGTCAGAAGGCCCTGGGTTTGAACCCTGGACCTCCCATGTGATAGGCAGATGCTCTATCAATTGAGCCAAACCCTCTTCCCTTTGCTCATTTTTTAATTGGGTTGATTTTTTTTTTTTTTTTGCATTGTAAAAGATCTTCATGTATTGGATATTAAGTGCTTATCTAATATATGATTTGCAACTCTTTTGTCACATTCTGTAGGATGTCTTTTTCGCTTTCTTGAAAATGTCCTTTGATGTACAAAAGTTTTTATTTTGATGAGGTGCAGTTTATTTCCTTTGTTGCTTCTGTTGCTTCTGTTGTTGTCAGCAGCACGGGAATCTGTGTTTCTTTTTTTGCTGTGTCATCTTGTTGTGTCATTTCTCCGTGTGGGCAGCGCCATTTTTAGGCAGGCTGCACTTTCTTTCGCGCTGGGCGGCTCTCCTTACAGGGCACACTCCGTGCGCGTGGGGCTCCCCTATGCGGGACACCCCTGCGTGGCAGGGCACTCCTTGCACGCATCAGCACTGCACATGGGCCAGCTCCACACGGGTCAAGGAGGCCTGGACCTCCCATGTGGTAGACAGATGCCCTATCCACTGGGCCAAGTCTGCTTCCCAAGTAATTTAAGATTGACATAAAGCTTATATAAAATTCTTATTTATATCCCCATGCTGTCCTTCTGAGCCTTTCCTCCTCCATTATTAAATCTAATACAGAATCATGTATTGCATTTAATCATCATAATTTGCTTAGGTGCTCTTTTTTTAATTGTGCAAACATACATTGACATTAACTTTCCCATCTCAACCACTCCTAAGCATGCCATTCAGTAGAATTAACCACATTCATGTTGTTGCGTTGTCCTCATCACCATCTATGGCAGTTTGAAGTTCTTTTATGAACCCCTAAAGAAAAAGATTATGGTTTTTGAACTGATCTGTTCCTGGGCATGTAAAAACCTTTTGATTGGCTATCATCAGTGAGGTGTGACTAAGGTTGAGTCTCCTTCCTTTTCCTGGGCGTTGATATAAAAGACAGAAAGGAAGGAAGCCGCCATATTGGTCCTGCCATGTGAGAGAAAGGAGTCCGATTTTGCCCACAGCTGAGCTCAAGGAGCGAGGCCTTTGAGAGGCTCAAAGAGCTGAGGCCCAGGGAGAAATGAGCAATATGCCTGATAGCTCACAGCTGAACTCGGGAAGAAAGCAGAGTAGCCGAGACAAAGAAGAGACCCAGTAAGCCCTATGTGAACTCCAGGACACGGTAGCTTCTGGAGGGAAAGGCTGAGGCCTCGGCAGTGGCCAGTGGCCATCTTGCTTCCCCACGTGGCAGGACCCTGAGAGGGCATCTCTGCTGTTGCCTTGATTTGGACATTTCACAGCCTCAGAACTGTTAAGATTTTACCCTCAATAAAATCCCCATTATAAATGCCAACCCATTTCTGGTACTTTGCATCAGCAGCCCTTTGGCAAGCTAAAACACCATCTATTCCCAGAACTTTCCCATGACCTCAAACAGAAATCCTACACATGAACTCCTCCATGCCTCCTGCCTCCCACCTGTACTCTTTCTCTCTCTCTGAATTTGTATATTCTACTTCATGTATGTGGAATCAAGAAGTTTCTGTTCCTTTTTGTCTGACTTATTTCACTCAACATGATTTTTTCAAGGTACATTCATGTTGTGACATGTATCAGAACTTTGTTCCTTTTTAAGCTTCAGTAATATTCCACTGGAGAGATGTACCCTGTTTTGTTTATACACTCATCTGCTGATGGACATTTGGTTTGCTGTCCCTTTCGGCTATTGTAAATAATGCTGGTATGAACATTTGTATACAAATATCTGTCTGAGTCCCTCCTTTCACTTCTTCTTGAAGTGATACTGCTGGGTCATGTGGTAATTCAGTGTTGAACTTTTTTTTCTAATTAAAAACAATTTTAGGAGGCCCTGGGGATTGAACCCTGGATCTCATACGTGGGTAGCAGGTGCTCAAACTGCTGAGCTATATCTACTCCCCTGTGCTTAACTTTTTGAGGAACTGCCAAACTGCCTTTGAAGGTGGCTGCACCATTTTACAATCCTACCCACAATGGACAAGAGTTCCAATTTATCCTCAATACTTGTCTTAAAAAAAAAAAAATAGCTGTTTAAGTTTCCTTGGCTGCTCAAGCAAATACCATGCAAAGGGATGGTTTAAGCAGTGAGAATGTGGCGGCTCATGGTTTTGAGGCTAAGAGAAAGTCCAAATCCAAGCATCATCAAAGTGGTGTTTTCTCCCTGAAGGCTGGCACCCGGGGCTGGCTGCCAGGCATCCTATAGCCTTGGCTCTGCTGTCACATGGCAGTGCACATGACAGCCTTTCCTGGCCTCTCCATTCCATTCTTTTCTGAGCTTTGTTGAATTTCAATTTCTTGCCTCCTATGCCCCCCCCCCCCAATTTCATGTAGCTTATAAGGATGCCAGTAATAGGATTAAGCTCCATCCTGGGCTACACCTTAACTGAAGTAACGTCATTAAAAGATCCTATTTGCTGTAGGTTCACGCCGGCAAGAACAGATACGTTTAAGAACACATAGCCCCAAACCACGGCACTCTGCTCTCTGGACCCCCAAAAGACATGTTTTTACTATAGACAAAATAAATTCATCCCATCACAACATCCCAAAAGCCTTAAGTCATTTCAGTAGCAATGCTAAGTACCAAGTCTCATCAAAATCGGTTATGAGTGTGGTCTGTCCTGAGACGTAATTCCCCTCTCTCTATACCCGAGAAACCTGGAGAACAAGTTATCTGTTTCCAATATACAAGCGAGGGACAGGCAAAGGATAAACATTCCCATTCCAGTATGGAGACATTGGAAGGAAGGGTCACAGCTCCTAAACAATTCCGAAAACTAGCGGGGCAAACTCCATTGGCTATCAAGGCCTGAGAGTCTTCTGTGGATCGATGGCTTGTGTTTGGGGCCTGATGGATCAGCGGCCTCACCCCTTCCAAGTGCTTGGGCAGTGGCTGTGCTCTCCCCAGACACGGAGATCATGGCCAATTTCTCTGCAGACCCTGGGGCACCGGCCTCGCTGCTCCAAGCATCAGGACGAGGGCCAGTTTCTTTGAAAACCCTGGGGCACAGGCCCTGCCCCCTCTGAGCACTGAGGTGGCAGCACTCTTCCTGAACAACGGGGCAGAGGGCCTGCCCCCTCCAAGTGCAGGGACGGAACCTGCCCTTTCCACACACACGGAAGGGCCCATTCTCTTACCCCGAGGGAGATGCCTTTGGCCCAGACCTCAAGTTCATGGTTCTGCCCTTGAAACCATTCTTTCTTTAATCTCTCCCTTCTCTGTCCCTTTTGGTCCAGGCTGGTAGTGATTCTGCTCGCACAAATCTTGCAAAAAAACGTATCAGCTTTTCATGTAGTTCACAGGGGTCCAAACCATCAGACTTTCCACAGATCCTTCCCGAAAAACTGCATTTCCAACCCTGACTTCCACAGAAATTGCTGGCTGGGTCCATGTTCAGTTAAAACCCTCACATGGAGCCCTGCCCTCCGGGAACTCACTTTCTGAAAGGTCAGAGAGGTTCCGGGTAGAGCAACTTCTGTCACTAGTCTCAGAGCACACTGTCTGGATAGGCTTAGAATTTTCCAAACCATCAGTTTCTTGTTTCTTTGTTCCCAGGAATTCAGTTCTCAGCTTATTCCTTTCCTCTTTCCTTTCACTATAAATGGCAAGGAGAAACCAGACTGCACTTTACACATGTAACTTGGAAATCTCCTCAACTAAATATCCAAGTTCATCGCTTTCACGTTCTGCCTTCCATTTGACAGCAGAACTCAATTTTGCCAAGTTCCCTGCCACTTTAAAATAAGGATCACCTTTCTTCCAGTTTCCAATAACTAAGGAATCACTGGAGCTTCTTTTAATATCCATATTTCTACCAAAACACTATTCTTGATGAAGTTTGTATTCTCTAATTAGTGCATTTGTAGATTTATAGAAAAAATCATGCAGAAAGTACAGAATTCTCATTATCTACCCCTCACCCACACAGTTTTCCTTATTGACATTTTTTATTAGTGTGTCAACTTTATTACAATAGATGAAAACAGTAGTATTATAATTATGTTAGCAACTATAGTCCATAGTTTACATTAGGGTCATTCTTTGTGTTGTATTGTTCTATGTTTTTTTTTAAATTATTTTTATGCTGGTAGCATATATACATCCCAAAATTTCCCATTTTAACCACTTTTCATGTATACAACTCAGTGACGTTTAATACATTCACAATATTGTGCTGCCATCCCCATTATCCATTATTAAAATTTTTCCATCACCCTGAAGAGAAACTCTGTGTCAACTAAGCATTAACTCCCTATTTGCCACACCCGTCCCTGACCCTGGTAAATTGTATTCTAATTTATGAGTCTATGAATTTGCTTATTCTAATTGCTTCATATCAGTGAGAGTATATAATATTTGCCTTTTTTCATCTGGCTTATTTCACTCGACATGATGTCTTTAAGGTACATCCATGTTTTAACATTTATCAGAACTTCATTCCTTTTTATGACTGGGTAATATTCCATTGTGTATGTACACCACGTTTTGTTTAAGCTTTCATTGGTTGATAGACACCTTTTGGCTATTGTGAGCAATGCCACTGTGAATACTGGTGTTCAAATATCTGCTCGCTTTCCTGCTTTCAATTCTTTTGGGTATTTACCTAGTAGAGGGCTTGCTGGGTCATATGAAAATTCTTTTCTTAATGTTCTGAGAGGCTGCAAATTGTCTTCCACAGCCGCTGCACCATCTTATATTCTCACCAACAGTGTCAAGGTTTCCATTTGTCCACATCCTAGCCAATTCCGTTTTTTAAATAGCAGCCATTCTAGTGGGTATGAAATGGCATCTCACTGTGGGTTGTTTTTTTTTTCCATTTAAAAATTCTTATTGGGGAGCAGATGTGGTTCAAGTGGTTGAACGCCTGCTTCCCACGTGGGAGGTCCCAGGTTCAGTTCCCGGTGACACCTGAGAACAATAAAAACCTACCGTGGCTTAATGGTTGAGCACCAGCTTCCCACACAGGAGGTACCAAATTCAACCCCTCACACCTCAAAAAAAAAAAATTACTCAAGTATATCATTCATACATGAACATGCATAAACAATAAGTATATAGTAAAAGTTGTGAACCTTCAAAACAAACATGCATACCATATACAGGGCTTCCATACATCACCCCACCACCTTGTATTGTTTTGAAACATTTGTTAATACCATATACAGGGCTTCCATACATCACCCCACCACCTTGTATTGTTTTGAAACATTTGTTACACACTATGAAAGAGCATTGTCACTATATTACTACTGGGGAGGAGATACGACTCAAGTGGTTGAGCGCCTGCTTCCCACACGGGAGGTCCTGTGTTTGGTTCCTGGTGCCCCCTAAAAAACAACAACAACAAGCAAAACAAATGAAAAAAACAACACAGGGGAACCACTGTGGCTCAGTGGTTGAGCACCATCTTCCCACATACGAAATCCTGGGCTCAATCCCTGGGCCCCGGTACCTCAACAACAAAAAAATTACTACTACTTATAGTCTATAACTTACAGTTGGTATCTTTTTCTCCCAACCCACCTGATTGTTAACACCTTGTATTAGTATCCTATGTGTGTTATAGTTCATGAGAGAATGCTCTCATGTTCTGTTAACCACAGTCCATCTTCCACCACAGGATTACGTGTGTTATGCACACCCATGCCTCATACAGTCCATTCACAGTGTCACTGTGGTTTTGATCTGCATCCTCTGGTGGCTAATGATATTGAGCATCTTTCCAGGTTTTTTCTGGCCATTTGTCTATCTTCTTTGGAGAGATGTCTATTCAAGTCTTTGGCCCATTTTTATATTGATTTTTTTGTCTTTTTTTGTTGAATTGAAGGATTTCTTATACCCTCCTATTGTTGTGCCTTAGAATTGATACAATACCTTCTTTGCTCTTGATGCATAAATATTACAATATTACTGTTAACTATCATCCATAAGTTACAGTAGTTGTAATTCTCCCGACTATCATCAAGTTCTTAGAACTTTGTAAAAAAAGAATATTCTTATATTTATACTATGAACCACATTCTTTATCCACCACCAAAATCACTGTTATACATCCCTAGATTATTCTCTAGCTTCCTTTCAACTGACATTTACATCCACAGACTACCCCTTTCAGCCACAATCACATTTATAAATCAGCAGTGTTAGTTATACTCATTATCATGTGTTCCTCGCAACTCTATTCAATTTCCATACTTTTACAATTAAACTTTTTAATAATTCTACATACATTATCATCTCCCATTCTCAACCCACCTTCTATTTCCTAGTAACCTATGCTCTAGTTTAAATCTCCATGTGTTTACTCATCATATTTAGTTCATATTAGTGAGTCCATACAGTATTTGTCCTTTTGTGTCTGGCGTATTCCACTCAGCAGAATGTCCTCAAGGCTTATCCATGTTGTGGCATGCATCAGACTTCATTCCTCCTTACAGACGAATACTATTCAATCGCGTGGATGTATCACATCTTGTTTATCCATTCATTGGTGGATGGACACTTGGGTTGTTCCCATCTTTTGGCAATTGTGAATAATGCCTCTATGAATGTCAGCGTGCAAATGTGTTCGTGTTTCCAGGTCCTCTGAGTGTATACCTAGTAGTGGGATTGCCAGATCATATGGCAATTCTATGGCCTCCTGAGGAACTGTCAAACTGTCTTCCATAGCTGCCGTACCAGTCTACATTCCCTCCACAAGTGTTCCTATTTCTCCACATTCTCTCTGACACTTGTAGTTTTCTGTGTGTGTGTGTGTGTGTTTTAATAGTGGCTGGACTGGTAGGTGTGAGGTGATATCTCATTGTGGTTGTTTTTTTTTTAAGGTGCCGGGGACTGAACCTGGGACCTCCCATTTGGGAAGCAGGCAGCCAACCCCCAAAGCCACATTCACTCCCCTCATTGTGGGTTTTCTTTAAAAGATTTATTTATTCCCCACCCCCCCCCCCCTCGTTATTTGTGCTCACTGCCTGCTCTCTGTGTCTGCTGGTCGTCTTTAGGAGGAACTGGGAACCGAACCCGGGACTGCCTGTGTGGGAGGTGGGTGCTCAACTGCTTGAGCCGCATCCGTTCCCTATCATTGTGGTTTTTATTTGCATTTCCCTGATAGCTAGTGATGTTGAGCATCTCTCCATGTGCTTTTTAACCATTTGTCTAGGCATCTGAATATATTGGTGAATTTACTCTGATGGTCAAATTCTCTCTTTTGCCTAATGGTTTTGTTTCATGACCCTTATTTGATTTTGGGTTCAAATCATTCTTAGTCTTTAAAACTTCCCAGGGAAGTGGACTTGGCCCAGTGATTAGGGCGTCCGTCTACCACATGGGAGGTCCAGGATTCAAACCCCGGGCCTCCTTGACCCATGTGGAGCTGGCCCATGCGCAGTGCTGATGCGCGCAAGGAGTGCTGTGCCACGCAGGGGTGTCCTCTGTGTAGGGGAGCCCCACGCGCAAGGAGTGTGCCCCATAAGGAGAGCCGCCCAGCGGGAAACAAAGTGTAGCCTGCCCAAAAATGGCACCACTCACACAAAGAGCTGACACAACAAGATGACGCAACAACAACAACAACAACAAAAGAAACACAGATTCCTGTGCCGCTGACAACAGAAGCAGATGAAGAAGATGCAGTGAATAGACACAGAGAACAGAGAGCCGGGGGGAGGGGAGAGAAGTAAATAAATAAATAAAACCTTTTAAAAAATAAAAAAATAAAACTTCCTAGCTTACGTTATCAAAATCGGGCCAGGGACTCACTAATGCGTGCAGACCTGCTCCAGGTTGTCTGGAATGAGAGACTCCAGAAAGTGGTTTTCCTCCATGCAGTTTCCTGCATGGCCAGCAGATGGCACCCATCAACAAATCTTTCTACTGCAGTTATCTCTTCCAACTTCCGCTTGCCAGTGATTCTGGTCTGGCCAGAGTCAAGAAGCAAAGCGGGCTCTGCTGGCCAAACTCACTGAAAGGAAACCACTTTCTGCCTTCCTCCACACCCTCCCTCTTCCCAGGGAGGAAGATGTCTGCTCCCCTCTCAGGAGGCTGCAGTGAGCTACAGATTTTATCCAGGCTGTTTGCTTTTTGGGTGGGGGATGGGTGCTGTTCCCAGCTGTGGAGGTAACTCATGGTGTTTGTTTCAGCTTCTTCATTTTTCTGTCCTTGCCCCCTGGAGGGTGCACAGCACTGCCCTGGTCTGCAGAGCCTCAAAAGCAGCTCCCTCAGACAGATTTTTGTCATTCCTCCATTGTTTTGGAAAGAATTGAGCCCTGCCTCCCTACTCCGATGCCATCTTCCCAGAAGTTCTTCCCATAGAAATATGATGATTGGCCTTTCCATTTCCACAAAGATGGCTGTTAGAATTTTTATTGGGATTACAATGAATCTTTAAATTTCTTTAGGTAAACTTGACATTGTAATGGTATTTAGTCTTCCAATTCATGAACATGGAATGTCCTTCTACCTATTTAGGTCCTCTTTGATTTCTTTTAGTAGTGTTTTATAGTTTTCTGTGTATAAGTCCTTTACATCCTTGATTAAATTTATTCCTAGGTATTTGATTGTTTTAGTTGCTCTTTTGAATGGAATTTTTTTTTTTTTTTCTTTTTCCAATTATCCATTGCTGGTGTATAAGAACACTACTGATTTTGGGGTGTTGATCTTGTAGCATTGCCACTTTGGTGAATTCATTTATTAGCTCCAAGAGCTTTGTTATGGATTTTTCAGAATTTTCTGTGTATGGACTCATATATCTGTAAATATATATAAAGTTTTACTTCTTCCTTTCCAATTTAGATGCCTTTTCTTTCTTTCTTTTTTTTTTTTTTTTTTTGCCTAAATTCACTGTGGTTTAGATCTGCATTTCCCTAATGGCTAATGATGTTGATCATCTATTCATGTGGGTTTTAGCCATTAAAATACCTTCTTTTGAGAAATGTCTGTTCAAGTCCTTTGTCCATTTCATGTATTGCTTTTAATTGTCATTGTCTCTTTCACTGCTTTTTTTTTATTACACATATGCAACTTACAACATAAACTAACTTCCTTATTTCAGCCACTTCCAAGCATACTATTTAATGGGATTAATCACATTTTCAATACTAAGTTACCCTCACCATCTTCCATTATTAACACTTTCCCATTTCCCCAAATAGCAGCCTTACACCCATTATGCAGTAGCTCCCCGTTACCACTCTCCTCTCCCACTGGCAATCTGTACTCTAATTTCTGTTAGCGTGCATATTCTCCAATATTTACTTTGTAGTTACCATGGGGTTTAAATTTAACATCCTACATTTATAACAATCACATTTTCTTTGATACAAACTTAACTTCAATATTATACACAAACTATTTTCCTATACTCCCCCATTCCCCAAACTTTCTTGTCATAAATTACATGTTTATATGAGTCTAAAAGGACTGATTTATCATTATATTTTATGCATTTGTCTCTTTAGGAAGTAAAAAGTATAGTTACAAACCAAAAATACAACAGTACTGGCATTTATTTTTACCCAAGTTCTTACCCTCAGCAGAGATCTTTATTTCTTCATGTGACTTTGATCTGTTATCTGTTGTCCTTTCCTTTCAACACACAGAACTCTTTAGAGCCTCTTTTTGAGGACAGTTAGTAACATAGTCCGTGAGCTTTTGTTTATCTTGGAATGCCTTAATCTCTCTTTCATTTTTGAAATACAGTTTTGTTGGATATAGAATTCCTGGTTTGCAAGTTTTTACTTTTTGCACTTTATGTCATCCCACTTGTTCTTGGCTCCATTGAGTCCAATGATAAATCGGCACTTAATCTTACTGCAATTTCCTTCTACATGGCACTTTCCTTCTCTCTTGCAGCTTTCAGAATTCTCTTATCTTTGGCTTTCAACAGTTTGGTTATGTTAATAACGTTGTGCCATGTGGATCTATTTAGGTTTATCCTGATTGGAGATTGTTGAGTGCCTTGGATGTGTATATTCATGTCTTTTGTTAAAATTGGGACATTTTCAGCCATTATTTCTTTCAATATTCTCTCTGCCCCTTTCTTTTTCCTCTCCCTCTGGGACTCCCACCATACTTGATGGTGCCTCATAGCTACCTCAGGCTCTGTTCATTCTTCTTCATTCTTTCTTCCTTCTGCTCCTCAACCTGGATGATTTCAATTGTCCTATCTTCAAATTCACTGAATTTTTTTCTTCTTCTTCCAGTTCCAATCTGCCATTGAAACTTTCTAGGAATTTAAAAATTTATGTCACTGTGGTCTTCATTTGTTCGGGTCCTTTTCATAATTTCCATCTCTCTATTAAGATTCTCTTTGAGTTCATCTGTCATTTTCTTGATTTCTTATAGTCCTTTGACCATGTTTTCCTTTAGCTCTTTGAGCATCTTTAGGATCATTTTCTTAAAAAGTCCTTTTCTGGGATGTCCCAGGTCTAGTCCTCCTCACTGATGGTTTCTAATGCTTTAATCTTCTTTTTTGCCTGGGCCATCATCACATCATCATCTCCTCTTTCTTTGTATGTTTTGTGACCTTTTGTTAAAACACGGACATTTTGATATTTTAATATGTTATTGCTGGAATTCAGATTCTGAGGCACCTGTCCCTTAAGCTTGCATCCAGCTAGTATTATGTCAGAGCTTTCCTTAAATGCCTCTGTGAGCTTCCTTCTATATGCAGAGTAAGTTCTAGGGTGATGAATTCCTCAGGCCACCACCAGACAGACTAGGCCAGATACACATGTTCCCAGGATGTTCCCAAGGGCTACTCTGCTCCCTCTAGAACTGCACAGGCTGGCTCCGTGCCAAGCTGGTGAGGGGTGGGGATGGGGCCAGCCAGGCCACCAGGAGATCCTACTACTTTTAAGTAGCCTCTTTCTTTAGTTGGTGCTTGCCTTGTTACTGCAGTCCTTTAACTGTTCTCTGGAGTTTTAGGAAGTTGTTTCTTCCACTTCTTACTGGCTGTTCAAAGGTTCTTGGTGGGGGATAGAGTCCTGAAATGTCTTGAATGGCGTGTGGACCATTTGCCCATTTATTAGTTGGGTTGCTTGTCTTTTTGTGTTGAGTTGTAGGAGTTCTTCATATATTCTAGGTATTAAACCCTTACCAGATATGTTTTCCAAATATTTTCCCCCATAGTGTAGGTTGCCTTTTCACCTTCTTGACAATGTCCTATGAACAAAAGTTTTTAATTTTGATGAAGTCCTATTTATTTTTCTTATCCATTTTGAGATAATTTTTGTGGCATGTGGAGTGTTCAAATTTCTTAGTTGCTAAAACAAATACTATAAAATGGGTTGGCTTAAACTACAGGAATTTATTGGCTAATGGTTTTGAGGCTAGGAGAAGTCCAAAATTGAGGCGTCAGCAAGGTGATGCTTTCTCCCTGATGGGTGAGGCGTACTGGGCTGGCTGCCAGTGGTCCTTGGTCCTTGGCTTTTCTGTCACATGGCAATCCATATGGTGACATGTGCATCCTTTCTCTTGTGGGTTCCACTGACTTACAGCTTCTGGCTGTTCCCTGTGGTTTCTCTTTCTGTGTTCAATTTCTTTTGCTTCTAAGGACTTCATATTGGACTAAGGCCCACCCTCATTCAGTTTGGATGCACTTTAATAACATCTTCGAAGGTGCTATTTACAAATAGGTTCACACCCACAGCACCAGGGGATGACCACCTGAATACATGATCCAGTCCCCAACACAGAATGAGGTATAGATCAACTTCATTCTTTTGCACATGGACATCCAGTGTTCCAAGCACCATTTGTTGAAGAGGCTATTCATACCCCATTGAGTTTTCAAAAACCACTTGGCCACAGATGTGATGAATAATTCTTTTTATGCTGCTGGATTCTGTTTGCTAGTATTTTGTTGAGGAATTATAGATCTATATTCATAAGGCATATTGATTTGTAGTCTTCTTTTCTTGAAATGTCTTTGGTTGGTGTCAAGGTAATACCTCCCCTTGTAGGATAAATTGGGAAGTGTTCTTCCTCTTCTATTTTAGGAAGAGTTTTTGAAGGATTAACTCTTTAAATGTTTGGAAGAATTCACCAGTGAAGCCGTCTGGCCCTGGGTTTTTCTTTGTGGGGTTTTATGAATACTAATTCCATTCCTACTTGTTATAGGTGTATCCACATTTTCTAAGCTTATTGGACTCAGTTTTGGTAGTTTGTGTCTTTCTAGGGATTTGTACATTTCATCTTGGTTATTGATTTGTTGGCCTACCTTCATTCATAGAATACCCTTGTAATCTTTTCATTTCTGTAAAGTTGGTAGTAATGTCCCCTCTAGCAATTTGATACCTCTCTTTTTTTTTTCTTACTCTCTAGCTCAAGGTTTGTCAATTTTATTGGTCTTTTCAAAGAACCAACTTTGGTGTCATTGGTTTTTCTCTATAGTTTTTCTATTCTTTATTTTTAATTATTTCTGTTGCAACCTTTACTGTCTGTGCTCTGTCTACATTTGATTTAGTTTGCACTTCTTTTTTCTAATTTCCTATTGTAGAATGATAAGTTATTGATTTGAGTTCTTTTTTATATATCATTTACAACTAAATTTTTCTCTACGCACTGCTTTCACTGCACTCCATAAACTTAGTATATATTAGTTATTTTCTGAGTGATTCCCTTAGGGATTACAATTACCATTTTAATTTATTTCAGATTAGTATCAATTTGATTTCAATAGTATATAAAACTTTGGTCTATATAGTTCTATTCTCCCCTTCCTCTGTGCTGTTATTGTCATACATATTATATCTTTATATATTGTGTGCCCATTCACAGAGATTTATACTTATTGCTTAATGCAGTTGTCTTTTTATCAGATAGGAAAAAAAGGTATTACAAACAAAATTACATTTATACTGTCTTTTATATTTAATATATAGTTAGATTTACTGGTGTTCTTGGTTACTTTTAATATATATTAAAGCACACTTTACACAGTGTTTTGTACTTCGCTTTTTTCTCTTAGTATATATTGCTTCCTTCTCCACATTTGTGCCAAGGAATCTTTCCCATTCCTTTATTATGGTCCTTCGAGATTGCATTGTGCAGGCATGTCCCCAGTCACTTATGATGGAAATTAATTATCTAGTTGTCTGCTCTTTCAGACAATGCTGGGATGAAGAGTACTGTATGTGCAATATTTAACTTCTGTGTTGAGTATGCTCATTTCTAATTTTGCATCCTTCCTCTTTAAAAGAGGGCTTTTATGTTTTATCTCAGTAGTAACAGAAACCCTGGATGAATCTGGTTGAAACCAGAGGACAGGTAATTATCTCACTGATCAGGAAGTTGAGAAGTTGGCATATCCAGGGATAGCTGACTCAGCAACTCATTGATAATGGGGAAACCCCAGGTTTCTTCCATCCCTCAACAGTGTCATTGCTGGAGATTGTGGCCACCTTGGGCTGATAATAACAAAATGGGTCACATTCAGACCCAGCCACTCCTAGAGGGAGAAGAGACTAGAGAGTCTTTTTCTTGTGGCTCTCTGGTGCAAGTGAGAACTTCATTCAGAAACGCCTCCAGCAGACTTCCCCTTGGGGCACTTCCCACAATGGGACGTGTTTTACTAGAGCAGTCCCTGGTGGGTGCAGGGTAGTCAACCCCAGTGTCTGTGAAGCACCTGCGATGGAGGGAGGGAATAAGCTAGAGGGACACAGAGATCGATGCTAATAATTCTTAAATATATTAATATTTCATTTTGTAGAAATGAATTTGCAACCATTTGAATATTTTATATAATTATATATTTTTTTTAGTTAAAGCAATCTTTTAAAAATTGAATTCAGTTGATAGCACAGTCACCCATAGAAGATCTATTCCAAGCGACTTTAAAGTCCAAACATGGACATTTGAGAGGCACTGCTCCCCTTTTGAGGGTTAGTGGCCACCGGCTCCTTCGAGGACCCCTGCCACTGTCTACACTCTGCAGTCGAGAGAAAATGGCGGGTGGGAACAGCACACTCGCCACATGTGGCTGTGGGGCCCTCTTTACCGGGTACTGTATTTACTTTGACTGCAAGAGACGGAGTGACCCCAATTTCAAGAACAGGCTGCAAGAGTGAAGACAGAAACAGAAACTTGACAAGGAGAGAGCTGGGCTTTCCAAGTTACCTGATCTTAAAGATGCCGAAACTGTTCAGAAATTCGTCCTTGAAGAAATACAGCCCAGGGAAAAGTTATCAGCCAAGGTGAACATGAGAAGGGTATGGCGCATTTGACAAATGCAGTTACCATCTGGGGACAGCCGCAGCAGTTATTGCAAGTTTTATAGCAATCTTTTCTACCACCAGCGTTCCAGGTGCTTCTAAGATCCCAACAACTAGTCAGAGAATTATAAATGCGCAGAGCTTGGCCGAAGATGATGTGGAATGAAGAAACAAATGTCAGCATCATAAATCTCAATTTAAAATATTTTAAAAATTATGAACTCAGAAGACGAACTGTTCTGGAAGAATAAGGGCACATATGCTTGATATGGGCTATGCACCACATTGAAATCTACCAACATTAATTTTTACTTTTTGTAGATCCATTTGTCTTTAAAAAAAAAAAGATTTATTTATTTATTTCTCTCCTCCCCCGCCCCCTGTGCCTGTTGTCTGTTCTCTGTGTCTATTTGCTGCATGTTTTTCTTTGTCTGCTTTTGTTGTTGTCAGCGGCACAGGAATCTGTGTTTCTTTTTGTTGCATCATCTTGCTGTGTCAGCTCTCCGTGTGTGCGGCACCGTTCCTGGGCAGGCTGCACTTTCTTTCTCGCTGGGCAACTCTCCTTACGGGGCGCACTCCTTGCGCGTGGGGCTCCCCTACGCGGGGGACACCCTTGCATGGCGCGGCACTCCTTGCGCACAGCAGCACTGTGCATGGGCCAGCTCCACACGGGTCAAGGAGGCCTGGGGTTTGAACCACGGACCTCCCATGTGGTAGACAGACGCCCTATCCACTGGGCCAAGTGCGCTTCCTGATCCATTTGTCTTTATCTTTCCCAGTGAAAGTGTATTTAGGTGAGGGCTTTTTGTTTTATAAATACACTATGAGTTATTGAAAATTGAAATATCATGGATTTTGTTTTTTCCTAAAATGTGCAATTAAAATGTACATACCTGTAACAATACTTAGGGTAAAAATATCCAGCACTTGCCAGACCCCTCTTCCCTCAACCTCAGTAGAATAGTCCAAGAGGTTCATGCCCTGTCAGGCAGGAACTACTGGCCTAACCAGTAGGAAGTAACTACAGAAGAATGACCCTTGCCGCTCAGCACTCCCTTAAGAATAAGGGTGTGAACTCCTCAAGAGGGAGGTTGAGGCAGGTTAGTAGAGTGAAACAAGGAGTGGTGAGTCACGACATGGCCGACAGACGACATGGCCGACAGACGACATGGCCATGAGACCTTGCTGAGACCTTGACCAGATGGGACTCTTTCCAGGGCTGAGGGGAGGCCCTGGGTATTCCAAACAGGCCTCGCCATTGGCCCCTACCATTGGTGGGGTAACTAACAACAGCTGGGGCTCCTCTCCTTAGCATTAGCAAGGAGAAGAATAATTAATAGTTTAAAAGGCACCCACACAAGCCAGAGCTTGCTCGCTCTGCCTTGAGGAGCCTGCATCAAATCTCAGTGCATATTTCCATCCTTCTCTCCCATTTCTCAGCAAACTCTGTTCCCCTCCCCCCACCTCATTAAAAACAAAACAAAACCAGTGCTTGGTTTTGAAAGAGAAGGTAAAAAAATACATAGGAGAAAACTAAAGAATGCAAATTTTAAAAGCTAGTACATTTTTTTTTAGATTTATTTATTTATTCATTTCTCTCCCCTTCCCCCCCACCCCAGTTGTCTGTTCCTGTGTCTATTTGCTGCGTGTTCTTTGTCTGCTTCTGTTGTTGTCAGTGGCACGGGAATCTGTGTTTCTTTTCATTGCATCATCTTGTTATGTCAGCTCTCCGTGTGTGCGGCGCCATTCTTAGGCAGGCTGCACTTTCTTTCGTGCTGGATGGCTCTCCTTACGGGGTGCACTCTTTGCGTGTGGGGTTCCCCTACGTGGGGACACCCCTGCATGGCACAGCACTCCTTGTGCACATCAGCACTGCGCATGGGCCAGCTGCACGCGGGTCAAGGAGGCCCGGAGTTTGAACCGCGGACCTCCCATCTGGTAAGCATACGCCCCAACCACTGGGCCAAGTCAGCTGCCCAAAAAGCTAGCACCTTTTGCTATACATCAGAAAATTGAATGAAAACTTGATTGTTTATCAAAGCTGATCATTAAAATCTTTGAGAGATAAGTGTTTTCCAATTAATCTCTTAAACATTTATTTGTGAAATGTGCTGCTGCGCTGTATTAACAACTTCACCTCCACCTCTTTTGTATTAGTTCGGAAATATTTTAACTCAGTTGGCTTAGTGAAATATTTTGTTCTGGGTACTTATCTGCTTGTGCTGTTTTTTTTTTTTTTAATTTATTCCCCCCACCCCACCCCTCATTGTTTGCACTCACTGCTCTCTGTCTGTTCATTGTGTGTTCATCCTCCTTTTAGGAGGCCCCAGGAACCAAACCCGGGACTTCCCATGTGGGAGGGAGGCACCCAATTTCTTGAGCCACCTCTACTCCCTGCTTGTATTTTATATATGTGTGGTTACACATAGCACTAGCAGTGTGAGCTTCACAGATTCATGTCTGTTCACTCCTCGTTGATAAAATAAAGGAACTGGTCCACTAATGTCTGAGGTGTCCCTTTCAGCTCCTAATTTACATAATTCTGTTCAGCATTTTCAAATCCACCGTCTCCTGAGGAGTGTCTTTGTTTGGCCCTTGCATTTTTTTATACTTTGAATTTTGCGTGCTTATATGATTTAGTATTTCCAAATTGATTTTTTATTAATGTCTAACTACTGTTAATTTTCACTGAAATCATATGGTTCCGTCACAGCTCTGTAAATTACTTTGAAGTGTATCCCTTAAGATAACTGGGATGACCTGCTGGTAAAAAAAACATTTGTTCCTCTTTACTTTGATCTTCAGTTTTCTTCTTTAATCCTACTTCAACTTGAGCCATTTATCTTGTTGAACAGTAAGTCATAACCTTGTGGCTGAAGACTTGAAAAGAATGGAGCTAGTGGGACCTTTGTTCTCCAATGCGGCATGTTATCTGCAGTCACAGATTCAATTTCAGGACTGAAGATAAGGACCGCTAGTATTGCGAGAGCGGCAGTTCTCATTGTACAACTTGACTTTATGCAATCTGGAAGTCTGTGGAGAGACCCAAAGTGGGCTTTCTATTTTGATCTGCTTATGAACTTTCCTTACATTAACCTAGGTTTGTGTGTGTGTGCGTGTGTGTGGTAGTTGGGGTGCAGGGGAAAGAGTATGGAGTATGGGTTTTGCTTCTGCCTCTAGCTAGCGGTAGCCTTGGGCAGGTTGTGGCGTATCTCCTCTAGTGTTCTCACCAAGAAATGAGAACATTGGACCCGCTGATGCAAACTGTAAAGGACTCTTCCTTCAGGTACCTTCTAGGTGCGTGAGAACTCACTATTATTATCACACTTAGTGTGCTTTCTGGGGAGTGAGCAGTAGAAGTAGAGAGTTAGTTTTATTAATAGGATCCGAAATTCAAAGCAACGTAGTGGTGATTGGTCAATAATTGACCATGCAGCTAAGAAACAGGCTTCTTTCTTGCAATATTCTAGGTATAGGTTGAGGGGGTTAGAGGGAGAATATAGGTGGGAAAAGGAGAAGGGGCGGGTGGCTTGGCAAGAAAAGAATGGACCCAGAAAAATTAAGGATAGGTTGGACGAGTGAGGGGTCATCGTAGATTAGGAGGGCAGGAAGCTAATATTTGCTTTTGAAAATTGTAGTGCAATACAAGTTGGGTATCACTTGGCTTTCTGAAAAATAATCAGCTTTGATTTAAGGCTTGTTAAAAAGGCATGATATCTTCATTTTAGAGCTGATTAAGCCAAGTACATTTTCTTATTTAAATGACAGCTTTGGTAATTTAAAAACTAGCTCCCACTTTTGAAAGTTAGCTGTTTTAGGTAGAAGAAAAAAAAATCACCTGCTTCCTCCCCCCCTCCTACCCCACCTTTCCTACCTAAAGGCTTAACAGTGGTGATGAAACCAGGGAGTCGTGAGGCTGGCCAAATGGTACCCAGTGGGTGGGAGTGAAAAAACTCAAGATTTCAGTGGAATTAAAAACAGATTGGAGGGAAGTGGATTTGGCTCAATGGACAGAGCATCCGCCTACCACATAGGATGTCCAGGGTTCAAACCCAGGGCCTCCTGGCCCATGTGGTGAGCTGGCCCACGCGCAGTGCTGATGCGTGCAAGGAGTGCCCTGCCATGCAGGGGTGTCCCCCGCATAGGGGAGTCCCATGTGCAGGGAGTGTGCCCCATAAGGAGAGCTGCCCAACATGAAAAAAAAAGTGCAGCCTGCCCAGGAGTGGCACAGCACACACACGGAGAGCTGACACAGTAAGATGACGCAACAAAAAGAGACACAGATTCCTGGTGCCGCAGACAAGGCTATAAGTGGTCACAGAAGAACACACAGCAAATGGACATAGAGAGCAGACAACTGGGGGGGGGGGGCGGGGAAGGGGAGAGAAATAAATAAAAAATAAATCTTAAAAAAAAAAAACCAGATTGGAGGGAATGGAGGTAGCTCAAGTGGTTGAGCACCTGCTTCCCATGTGCAAGGCCCTGGGTTCGATCCCCAGTACCTCCTAAAAAACAAAAAAACCTGTTTGTATGTTCCCTTGTGCTAATGTTGCACACTTGTATAAAATCTTTGGAAACAGGAAACATGTATTAATTTATGTTTGCATGCTCCTTTGGGCAAAGATCTTGGTTAAATACAAAGGTTTCATGATTTGTTTTTAAAGCAAGAGCATTTAAAACCCAGGCTTAGCTGATGGTAGCACTGATATTCTACCAATAGTTAACTGTAGAACTTAGGTTCACATTTAACCTATGTAAAGTGTGTAAAACCTAATGCAGTGTGCCTCATAGGCAGTCGGTAAATATTTGATTATTCTAATACCTCAGTGAGTTTGATATTTTTACCACCTTCCTGCCTGCCTTTGGGACCTCACTGAATCAACCTATGGACCACAGTTCATGAAATGTTATTGCAGAAGACGCTTGGAGAAAATCGGCATATCATGCGGCTATCATACGAATTTTTCTTTCTTGTAACATAAAAAATGCAGTTTTATTATTGTTTGTGCCTCAACTGTCTAAGTAAATATCAAAGGGCTTGGAGAAAAGGTCAAAGTTGATTATGCATCCCCAGCAGGATTTTCTAAAGGACCAAATGAAATGGAGAAGATAACTGTTCTCATTAATCATATCACTGGAGATAATATTGGTATTGTTATTCTGAGACTGCTGCATATCTAGTGTGAGATAAAGCAAAGGAGTCATTAAGATGTTCTAGTTCTATCATCATGGCTGACATACTAACGACTTAAAATTCTTGACATAGGAGAAAGGGGAACAGATGTAAGAAGAGTTTAGGTAAAAACTTTGCAGTCCTTAATTCAAACTGGAAATGTCAGATTTTACGGCTTGTTACACTGCGATTACTAATATTTTCATCTTCTGAGCAGGGCCCTGGGGGCAGCTGTCCTTTCCCCTGCTTTGCTCCTTGTCTATCCAGTAAGTCAAGCAGACTTGCCCATTCTACGTCAGAAATGTGGCTCATTTGTGGCCCTTTCTCTCCATCCCACTTGCCGCTGCCTCGGTGCACATCAGCTCTCTGCTGGGCTTTTAACAGCATCAGGATGAGTGTCCCTGACATCACCAGGATTGTTTTCCCACCCAACACTAACTAAGCCACATCTCTGCTCCATCAGGCAGGGTCCCAGTGAGAAACAGAGGGGACACGCAAAGAGGGGGTGATTTTGAACCAACAGGGGAAGTGGAGAGGAATGGTGTTCCAAGAGCCAGAGAGGGCTGGGCCGTGGGAGCAGGTGCCTGGCAGGAGCTTGACCCAACGGGTGGTGATCTCAATGTCACAGAACAAGTGTAGACTTCAGTCAAAAGTCCCAGGACTACTCCAAGAGCGTCTCATCGGAGAAATTTTCTGATTTTTCTACCAGGAAAAGACTTCAGTCAACTGGCTTGTTTGGTTATTGTCATGAGTGACCTGATCTTGTTTTGTTTTTACTTTAGCTGCTAGGAACCTCTGGACTAAATTTGCAGCTCACTTGCATTAACTATGGGAATTTGTAGTTAGGTTTTATCCTTGTTGGAGGTTGTTTCTCCTAATTTCAAATCTTGTCTAAAGTTCTGCCAAGAACAAGTTCTTGGAATGGAGTATGTTAAAAAGGAGATATATATATATATATATATATATATAATTGCCTAGATGTTTTTTCTCAAAGTGTATAATCATGGTATTTGGTATAATGACATAGTGTGGGTTCATCATTTCAATCATTATTGGAGCATTTTCATTATTTCAATAATAATAATAATAAAAAACAGACAAACAAGAAAATTCCTCACCTCTTAATCTCTCTGTGCTTCACCCACTGTACATAGCTGCTGTTTCTGGCTATTCTATCTAAAGTGTATAATCAGTGGCTTTTGTTATTTTATTTTTAAAATATTTATTTATTCCTACTCCCCTGCCCCCCATTGTTTTGTGCTTGCTGTCTTCACTTTGTGTCCATTCACTGTGCATTCTTCTGTGTCTGCTTGTCTTCTCTTTAGGCAGCTCCAGGAACCAATCCTGGGATCTTCTGGAGTCAGAGAGAGGTGATCATTCTCTTGTGCCACCTCAGCTCCCTGATCTGCTGCATCTCTTATTGTCTCTCCTCTGTGTTTCTTTTTGTGGCATCATCTTGCTGCACCAGCTCTCCGTGTGGGCCGGCACTCCGCAGGCCAGCACTCCACATGGGTCAGCTTGCCTTCACCAGGAGGCCCTGGGAATCAAGTCCTGGACCTCTGATACGGTAGACGGGAGCCACATCTGCTTCCCAATCAAAGGCTTTTAGTATAACCACAATGTTGTACATTCATCATCTTAAATTTTAGAGCAATTTCATTAATCCAGAAAGAAAGACTCCACACCCCTTAGCATTCCTTCCTCAGACCTACATAACCACTAACCACTAATCTCTTTTCATCTTTATGAATTGATTTATATTTACATTTTATATAAATGGAATCATACAATATGTAGTACTCTGTCTGGTATCCTTCATTTAGCATAATGGTTTTTTTGGTCTGATATTAACATTGTGTGGTATTAACATATATTTGTTCAGCTTTAAAGAAAAATGGTCTTATATATGCAATTCTACCCATATTCATCTTTCACATACAATATTTATATTTCACATAATATATTTAGTTCATAATATGGCAATCATACACTATTTGTCCTTTGGTGTCTGGCTTGCTTTACTCAATGTAATGTCCTCCAGGTTCATCCATGTTGTCATGTATTTCACGACTTCATTTCTTCTCACCGCTGCATAATATTCTCTTGTGTGTATACTCCACAATTTGTTCATCCATTTGATGGACACCTGGCTTGTTTCCAACTTTTGGCAATAGTGAATAATACCACTATGAACAACGGTGTGCAGATGTCTTCATGTCCCTGCTCTCAGTTCTTCTGGGTATATACCTAGCAATGGTATTGCCAGGTCCCGCGGCAAGTCTACAGTCACCTTCCTTAGGACCTGCCGACAGTCCTCCACAGTGGCTGTACCGTTCCACATTCCCACCAGCAGGGAGTAAGTGTTCCTCTCTCTCCACATCCTCTCCAACATTTACAACTTTCCAGCTTTTTAACAGCAGCCAGTATAATAGGTGTGAAATGATATCTCACTGTAGTTTTGATTTGCATTACCCTAATCCCTAGTGATGCCAAACATTTCTTCATGTGTTTCTTTGCCATTTGTATTTTTTCCTTGGACACGTGTCTTTTCAAGTCTTTTGCCCATTTTTTTTTTTTGATTTTTTTTTTATTGACTTTGTAATAATATTACATTAAAAATATATATGTGAGGTCCCATTCAACCGCACCCCCCCACCCCCCCTCTCGCCCCCCCAACAACACTCGTTCCCATCATCATGACACATCCATTGGATTTGGTAAGTACATCTTTGGGCACCTCTGCACCTCATAGACAATGGTTCACATCATGGCCCATACTCTCCTCCATTCCATCCAGTGGGCCCTGTGAGGATTTACAATGTCAGGTGATTACCTCTGAAGCACCATCCAGGGCAGCTCCATGTCCCAAAGACGCCTCCACCTCTCATCTCTTCCTGCCTTTCCCCATACCCATCGTCCACCATGTCCACTTTTCCCAATCCAATGCCACCTCTTCTATGTGGACATTGGATTGGTTGTGTCCATTGCACCTCTATGTCAAGAGGAGGCTCAGATTCCACATGGATGCTGGATGCAATCCTCCCATTTTCAGTTGTAATCACTCTAGGCTCCATGGTGTGGTGGTTGTCCTTCTTCAACTCCATCTTAGCTGAGTGTGGTAAGTCCAATAGATCAGATTGTAGGTGCTGGAGTCTGTTGAGGCTCAGGACCTGGCTATCACATTGTCAGTCCAGAGATTCAAATCCCCTAAATATATCTTAAACCCCAACATTAACTGCACCTCCAGCACATTAGCATGAAAGTCTTATGAAGGGAGATCCCATTTGAGTCCAGATTCATCACACATAAACACCATTTCCAAAGAGGGGCCATCTGCCCTGGTAGTTAACCCCATCGGCCATGACCATAACTCCCATGGGTCTCTTTAGCCCTCAAAGGAACCAATATCTGGGGGTTGTATCTGCTTTATCTGTCTCTCTGACTCTGCTCAGTTGTGCATGAGGGCAATCCTTCTGCCAGCCTCCAGACTCTTTTTTAGAAACTCGTAGCCATATAAACTCATTTCTCCTTTCCATTTCCCCCTTACTTTAGGTCAAACAGCATTTTAAAGTCATGGTATTTTATGTAGACATGGATATTCTGCTGATCCGCATTGAACCTTCCATATAAGGTCATTTTCCAGTTGCATCATCAGTTGGTAGTTGATAGTGGTCCCTCGTTGCCAGGGAGGCTCATCCCCGGGTGTCATGTCCCACGCTGGGGGGAAGGCATTGCATTTACATACTGAGTTTGGCTTCGAGACTGGCCACATTTGAGTAACATGAAGGCTGACAGGAGGAAATTCCCAGGCACAATGTTGCTCTAGGCCTTGTTCTTATTTTAGGTTTATCAGCTCACAAGCATAGTCATTAGCATCAGGGGCTCACTGTTGAACCCTCACTCCCTCCCGGTCCCCGCCACTGTACCTGGGAGACTGTCGCTGCTCCCCTAGGGACCACGACAGAGCACCACTGGCCAGGAACCCAGTACCCCCCCTGCTGTGGTTTTTAATTGTTGCCACTATGAGTATATCCAAACATTACCATGCACCCTGGACATATGTTCTGTACAGCTCCCTGTCAGCCATATATCACCTGTCATTGGTATCCCATACCAGTATCCCTCCATTGCCATTGTTGAAACACTCTGTGATCCAGAACTCCCCGAAATTTGAAGCCCAATATAATGTCATGGTCCCTTACTAGGGAATGGCATATAGCGATGGGTTTAAAGGATAGATAAAGAACTTGGATAAAGTTAGATAAAGAGCTTAGATAAAGAGTGTTGACTTGAAAAAATTCCACATCCTATCTTTTTCTTTTTTTTTTTTTTCCCCCCCTAATTATTCAGCTTTTCTTCACAGGAGTCCTAGACCACAGCAATGTATATATATAATATACAGCACTCCCACACATCCACCAGAAAACCTTTTCCCTTCCACAGTGATACTCTTACGCCCTATTCATATCATATTTACTTAAAGTGATGTACAGAGTCTGAGACATTAGCTTTCTAACAAGGTGACATCTGTGCTTACATTATGGTGCATACTTTAGGATACACAGTTCTTTACATTTTTAGTTATCCTATGTTTTACATTATGGTTTACATTATCAGTCTGTCATCTCCTATATGTTATGGTGTAATATTGCATGTTTTATATCCATCCTTGTGTACTCTCAAGAAACTCCTCTCTTACCCCCCATTTACTTTGGCTCCACACATTTAACGTCCATTTTCCCTTCCACCTTGGTGCCCACAGTGACAGCCAACCTCCGTTTCCTGAGGAGCCACTTCCAGAGATAGATGGAATAGTGTTCAGGGCCTAACTTGCTCAACTGCCCCAATGCCCTGGGAGCCACCCTTTCTCTCGAGGGATACAGTTCCCTCTATTTGATGGCATTAGTCCTCCCCAGGATGTGGGTCCACCCCCACTCTCACTACTTGGGTTTCTACCCCATGGTGTCACCCACTCTGGCAGAATGAGCATTTAGACATTCCCCAGGAGCCCGTCCTGCATCAGACCCTCCCCTCCGAGCATTCTAAACAGGTAACCCTCTTTATTATATTTTGATATGATTTTCTCGGCATTTTACTCTCCACCAACACCTGACCCTCTCCTGTGTTCGTATGCTACCCCTCCCTCCCCCCACTTTTGGGCAACGTTACCCATCCGTCCCTCCCCAGCCACCCTCAAACCCGCAAAGCCCCAACCAAAGGCACCCCCTTGCCCCCCTTTTATCTCTTCTTTGTGTTCATACTTACCACCATCTCGTCTTAAATTCCACCCCTGCAGACATTGGCTCATATCCTTCCTCCACCCTCCGATTTCCTGTAAGCCTATCGTTCAGTCTCTTGCTATCTAGGGCAGCTTGTTTATTTCATATCATTGAGGTCATGTAGTATTTGTCCTTCAATGTCTGGGTTGCTTCACTCAACATAAGGTTCTCAAGATTCATCCATGTTATCACATGTGTTTGTAGTGTGTTTGTTCTTACAGCCGAGTAGTATTCCATTGTGTGTATATACCACATTTTATTGATCCACTCATCTGTTGATGGGCATTTGGGTTGATTCCAACTTTTGGCAATAGTGAACAGTGCTGCTATGAACATTGGTGTACATATATCGGTTTGTGTCCTTGTTTTCAGTTCTGCTGGGTATATACCCAGCAGTGGTATTGCTGGGTCATATGGCAAATCTATGGCTAGTTTTTTGAGAAACCGCCATACTGTCCTCCAGAATGGTTGGATCCTTCTGCATTCCCACCAGCAGTGGATGAGTGTTCCCCTTCCTTCACATCCTCTCCAGCACTTGTATTCTTCTGTTTTTTTCATAGCTGCCAATCTTATGGGTGTAAGATGGTATCTCATTGTAGTTTTGATTTGCATTTCCCTGATAGCTAGAGATTTGGAACATTTTTTTATGTGCTTTCTTGCCATTTGTATTTCTTCTTCGGAGAAGTGTCTGTTTAAGTCTTTTTCCCATTTTTTAAATGGGTTGTTTATCTTTTTATTTTCAAGATATAGGAGTTCTTTATATATGCAAGTTATAAGTTTCTTATCAGATATATGATTGCCAAATATTTTCTCCCACTGTGTGGGCTCCCTTTTTACTTTCTTGACAAACTCCTTTGAGGTGCAGAAGGCTTTAATTTTGAGGAAGTCCCATTTATCTATTAGTTCTTTTGCTGCTCGTGCTTTTGGTGAGATATTCATAAATCCATTTCCTATTACAAGGTCCTGTAGATGTTTCCCTACACTGCTTTCTAAGGTTTTTATGGTCTTGGCTCTTATATTTAGGTCTTTGATCCATCTTGAGTTGATCTTTGTATAAGGTGTGAGATGGTAATCCTCTTTCATTCTTCTACATATGGCTATCCAGTTCTCCAGACACCATTTGTTGAATAGGCCACTCTCTCCCAGTTGAGAGGGTTTGGTGGCTTTATCGAATATTATGTGGTTGTATATGTGAGGTTCTATATCAGAGCTTTCAATTCGATTCCATTGGTCTATGTGTCTCTCCTTATGCCAATACCATGCTGTTTTCACCACCGTAGCTTTATAGTATGTTTTGAAGTCAGGTAGTGTGATTCCTCCAATTTCGTTTTTCTTTTTCAGTATGTCTTTGGCTATTCGGGGTCTCTTTCCTTTCCAAATAAATTTCATAGTTAGTTTTTCTAGTTCCTTAAAGAAGGCTGCGTTGATTTTTATTGGGATTGCATTGAATGTGTAGATCAGTTTTGGTAGGATAGACATCTTAATAATGTTCAGTCTTCCTATCCATGAACAAGGAATAGTCTTCCATTTATTTAGGTCTTCTTTGATTTCCTTGAACAATCTTGTATAGTTCTCGGTGTATAAGTTCTTTACCTCTTTAGTTAAATTTATTCCTAAGTATTTGATTTTTTTATTTACTATTTTGAATGGTATTTGTTTCTTGATTTCCTCCTGATCTTGCTCATTATTGGTGTACAGAAATGCTACTGATTTTTGCGCATTGATCTTATAACCTGCGACTTTACTAAACTCATGAGTTCTAGAATCTTCGTTGTAGATCTCTCAGGGTTTTCTATGTATAGGATCATGTCATCTGCAAATAATGAAATTTTGACTTCTTCCTTTCCAATTTGAATGCCTTTTATTTCTGGTTCTTGCCTCAGTGCTCGAGCAAGTGCTTCTAAGACAATGTTAAATAGGAGCGGAGACAGTGGGCATCCTTGTCTTGTTCCTGAGTTTAGAGGGAAGGAGTCTAGGATTTCTCCATTGTAAACAATATTGGCTTTAGGTTTTTCATATATACTCTTTATCATGTTCAAAAAATTCCCTTGTATTCCAATCTTTTGGAGTGTTTTTATCAAGAAAGGGTGCTGTATTTTGTCAAATGCTTTTTCTGCATCAATAGATATAATCATGTGATTTTTTTCCTTCAATCTGTTTATATGGTGTATTACGTTGGTTGATTTTCTTATGTTGAACCATCCTTGCATACCTGGGATGAATCCCACTTGGTCGTGGTGTATAATACGTTTAATGTGTTGTTGAATACGATTAGCAAGTATTTTGTTAAGTATTTTTGCGTCTAGGTTCATTAGAGAAATTGGTCTGTAATTTTCCTTTCTTGTGATGTCTTTGTTTGGCTTTGGTACTAGGGTAATGTTGGCATCATAGAAGGAGTTGGGTAATGTTCTTTCTGTTTCGATGTTTTGGAATAGTTTCAGCAGGATTGGTGTCAGTTCTTTCCGGAATGTTTTGTAGAATTCACCTGTGAAGCCATCTGGCCCTGGGCTCTTCTTAGTTGGGAGGTTTTTAATAACTGATTCTATCTCTCTGCTTGTGATTGGTTTGTTAAGATCGTCAATTTCTTCTTTTGTCAATATGGGCTGCTTATGTGTTTCTAGGAATTTGTCCATTTCCTCTAGATTGTCATTTTTGTTGGAATATAGTTTTTCAAAATATCCTCTTATGATAGTCTTTATTTCTGTGGGGTCAGTGGTGATATCGCCTTTCTCATTTCTTATTTTGTGTATTTGCATCTTCTCTCTTTTTTTCTTTGTTAGTGTTGCTAAAGGTTTGTCAATTTTGTTAATCTTCTCAAAAAACCAGCTCTTGGTCTTGTTTATCTGTTCAAGTGCTTTCTTATTTTCTATTTCATTTAGTTCTGCTCTTATCTTTGTTATTTCCTTCCTTCTTCTTCCTGTTGGGTTACTTTGTTGTTGTTTTTCTAATTCCTTCAAATGTGCAGTTAGTTCTTCAATTTTTGCTCTTTCTTCTTTTTTGATATATGAATTTATGGCTATAAACTTCCCTCTCAGTACTGCTTTTGCTGCATCCCATAAATTTTGGTATGTTGTGTTATCATTATCATTTGTTTCAAGGTAGTCATTGATTTCTTTTGAGATTTCCTCTTTGACCCACTGTTTTTCTAAGAGTGTGCTGTTTAATTTCCAAATCGTGGTGTGAAATCTGGGCTTCTGTCCCTTGCAAATCTCCAGCTTGACTCCACTGTGGTCAGAGATAATGTTTTGTATGATTTCAATCTTTCTGAATTCGTTCAGCCTTTCTTTGTGGCCTAGCATATGATCTATCTTGGAGAATGATCCATGTGCGCTTGAGAAAAATGTATATCCTGCTGTGTTTGGGTGTAGCGATCTATATATGTCTATTAGATCGAGCTCCTCTAATATACTATTCAGATGTTTTGTTTCTTTGGTGATTCTCTTTTGAGATGTTCTGTCCAGAGTTGATAGTGGTGTATTAAAATCCCCCACTATAATTGTAGATGTATCTATTCTTTCACTTAGTTTTTCCAGCGTTTGCCTGACGTATTTAGAGGCACCCTTGTTAGGGGCATAGATATTTATGATTGTTCAATCTTCTTGACAGATTTTCCCTTTGACTAAAATGTAGTATCCTTCTTTGTCTCTCACAATTGTTTCACATTTAAAGTCTATTTTGTCTGATATTAATATAGCTACTCCTGCCTTTTTTTGGTTATTGTTAGCTTGTATGATTGTTTTCCAGCCATTCACTTTCAATCTCCATGCGTCTCTGGGTCTAAGATGTGTCTCTTGTAGACAGCATATGGATGGGTCATATTTCCTTATCCAATGTCCCAGTCTGAATCTTTTGATAGGTGAGTTTAATCCGTTGACATTCAGTGTTATTACTATCAAGGAATTATTTGTGTTAGCCATATTTTGATTGGATTTGTGTTTGTCATATTTTGTTTGTATATATTTTTTTTGTCTTTTTTTTTTTTGTTGTTGGTCTTATACTCTCCTCCAACTTTGCCTTTCCTGTTTTTTCCTTTCTTCCTGCAGAACTCCCTTTAGAATTTCTTGAAGGGGAGGTTTCTTGTTGGTATACTCTTTCAGTTTCTGTTTGTCTGCGAATATTTTGAACTCTCCATCATGTTTGAATGCTAGTTTAGCTGGATAGAGTATTCTTGGTTGGAAATTTTTTTCCTTTAGTACCTTGACTATATCATACCACTGTCTTCTTGCCTCCATGGTTTCAGAAGAGAAATCAGCATTTAATCTAATTGAGCTTCCCTTGTATGTGATGGTTTTCTTTTCTCTTGCTGCTTTTAGGATTTTCTCTTTGTCTTGAGCCTTGGATAATTTGACAAGTATATGTCTTGGGGTGGGCCTGTTGGGGTTTATGACTTGTGGAGTGCGCTGTGCTTCTTGGATATGTACATCTGTCTCTTTCAGTAGATTTGGGAAGTTTTCAGCCATTATTTCCTGCAACACTCCTTCTGACCCCTTTCCCTTCTCTTCACCTTCTGGAATGCCTATAATACGTATGTTTGAGCGTTTTGCATTGTCATTCAGGTCCCTAAATCCTAATTGGATTTTTTCTATCTTCTTATTAACCCCTTCTACTATCTGTTTGATTTCTGATGTACTGTCTTCCACATCGCTAATTCTCTGCTCTGTCTCTTCTAGTCTGCTGATATTTGCTGCAAGTGTATTTTTGATTTCTTGAACTGTGGTGTTCATTCCCATCATATCTGTTATGTTTTTGCGTATGTCTGCAATTTCCCCTCCAAGTGATGTCTTCATGTTGTTAACCTCTTTCATTACTGCATCAAATTTGTCGGTGATAAATGTTCTGAGATCTTTCATTGCTTGTGCCAAGTTTTGCTCCCCTTTGTGATTATTGGTTTGTTGATTGGATTCAGCCATGTTTTCCTGATTATTGGTTTGGTTTGTAGATTTTTGTTGCTTTCTGGTCATCTCTTTATTTTGACGAATTTAATCAGTTCCTTAGCTTCTTTGTCTGCTCTTGGAGGTTAATTAGTTGTTATTTAAGCATAGGTGTTATATCTTCTCTTTGTCACTTTTTTCTTCTTATTCAAGTTACTTGTTGTTGGTTAAGCTCACTTTAGAGGAAAGTATTAGTGTTGGGGAAAGGCAATTGTGTAAGCAAGGGAAAAATGTAAAGTAGTATTGGTGATGTATGTTAACAAAGCAAGAATATGAGATCTGGGAGGATGGAGGTTAGATTCGTGTAGATTGTATAGAGTTATAGCTGTAGGTAGAGTACCTTTTATGAAGTAGATGACTGAATATGGGAGGAATATGGTATGAACTACAAAGCTATTGTTTTCATGAGAGAGGGAAAAAGAAAAGAAAGGTAATAGTTTCAAGAGTGGATAGCAGACAGAAAACAGAACAAAGGTATTAGAAATTAAGAGTTAGACACTTTGTGGATCAAAGAACGGGAGGTGGGGGGTGGAATATAGGAGAGACAGTAGATGATAGTGGATATCAAGATGCAGGGGAAGGGGGATAGTGTAGGTAGCCTAAATCAGTTCACACAGAAATGAGACAGTGGAGGATGGGAAAACCCCAGCAAATGTGAGGTGTTCCCTGTAGCACCTATTGTATACTTGAATTAAAATAAAATAAGTGGAAGATGAGGGACAAGAGGGAAAGAGAAAACCGAAAAACAAAAAAACTAATTATAATAAAGAAAAAAAGAAAGACAAGAAGAAAGGAAGAAAGAAAAAGAGGATGGGCAAACGGTGGGGAACGGATAGGGGGAAGAGAGATTCAGGTATACACGTGTCACAATTGCAACACTATCTAAAACAACAACTTCCCCCGCTTTGCCCTAAAACCCCCCGTCTGTCTGCCCAAATGGGTCTGCAAGCACCTCCCTTCCCACAAACCCCCAATAGGCCGCCCAGGGCCCACGAACTCCCCAGTACTGCAGATGCTCCAAAAAGAAAAAAACAAAGAACAGAAACCCCTCCGCAGGCGCGGCTCCACCCGCCGCTGCCCGCCGCGGAGGCCTGGACCGGCCCCGCCCGGCTCCGTACTCCGCCGCGGCCCGACCCGGCTCCGCCCGGCTCCGCTCGCTACAGCGGCCCGGCCCAGCTCCGGCTGCCGCCTCTCGCCGCTGCGACCTGCACCGGCCCGGCCCGGCCCGGCTCCGTAGCGGCCCCGCCCGGCTCCGCCTGGCTCCGCTCGCTACAGCGGCCCGGCCCAGCTCCGGCTGCCGCCTCTCGCCACCACGGCCTGCACCGGCCTGCCCATTTTTTAATCAGGTACTTTTGTCCTTTTATTGTTGGCGTTGTCTGATCTTTTTTTATATCATGCATATTCAGCCCTTATCAGATATGTAATTGCCAAGAATTGTCTCCCATTGTGTCGGCTGCCTTTTCACCCTTCTGACAGAGTCAAAAAGGAAATTTTAAAATTTCAGTTTTCAAAGCAAATCTCAAGAGAGATCTGAGTGTTCATTCTTTACAAAACCAGTTGGAAGGAAGAGGGAATCATCTGGTTTTCATTTTGAAGTCATTTTCCCTGTGGAGATCCCGCCCCCCCCTGAGGGGAGTGATTTTAAACCAGGCTGTGGCCAAATCACGCCGAGCCTTGGGGATGATCTACTGGACCTCAAAGCCAGAAACCGAGGCCACCGCCTGTCGTGAGGGAGGCTGATGTTTAAATATGTAAATCCTCGGATGTGTCCAACGGCCATTCCTACTGTGGAGAAGCGCCCAAGTCTGCCCTCCGTGGGGCGTCTGCAGGGCCGTCTCCCCTCGCTGCGCTACCACGCCCCCCGCGCTGTTCTCGGTCCACGGTGTTGTCCTTGGCCTGAGTTTAGACCAAATAGGGCCTGTGCCCCGCGGCGAGGGGGGCCCTTGGGGGCTCGGGGCGCTGGTGGTCGGGGTGTGAGGACTGGGCCGGGCGGCTTTGGCCTCGTGTTGCCTTCGCTCCTCAGGGCCCGCTCGCTCTCCACGCCTCTGCCGGGCTGTTCTGGAACCTCCGTGTGCGCAGGCGCGCAGCGCGGCGTGTGCGCGGCGCCCAGGCAGCGCGTGCGGGCTGTGGAGGCCCCGGCCCTGCTTGGCCCGGGCCGGAAGCTCCAGGCACGACTCCGGGCTTTCCCGGGCAGACGGGGAGGCGCCGTCCCCACGGTCTTCCAGCCTCTTCCGGAGCGGGCGAGCCGGGCGGTTTCTGCGGGGCCCTTTCCCGCCGCGTGCGGCCCGGGCCTGGGGAAGGGGCGTCCTTGTGGCTCAGGAGCCGGTTCCGTCTTTGAGGCAAGGAGGGCGCTGAGCCCTTACTGCGGCTCGCTGGGGTTCCTCTCCGCTGGGGACAGGAGCCGCCCTGGGGCTGCGGGGCGCGCGGCCTGGGCTGGGAGATTTGGGTGCCCTTTAAAATGCCCCACCGTCGTCCCCCTCAGGTGGACAATCCGAGTCCTCCGGGAGCTTGCTCAGCCGGGAGGTGGGCCGTGTGGACGCCCCTGCCCAGCTCTGGGAGCCCCGGGTCTCTGGGCCTCCCCGGGCCGCCGTGGGGAGCCACCGCGCGGGACACAGCCGGGCCCTGCCCGCCCCGCCGCGCCGCTGTCCTCGGGCCCAGGCTGGCCCTTGTGTTTCCCGGCTCGGTGGTCGCACGTCAGGACAACCCGGCGGGCCTCAGAGGCACGGTGGGCGCGCCCTGGGTGGTCCTGGGGCACCTGCGGTGCAGGCGGCGCTGTCACCCCAGCTCTGCGCTTCTGGGAAGCCACCAAACTTAGAAATGGGGACAGTTTCCCTTCTGCCCACCCACATCACAGGAAGGACAAGAGAAAAGACGCGGGGGGGGGGGGGGGTCACTGTGTTCAGCTGGGGAAGGCCAGAGCGGGGCACGGCTGGACGGAGTCGCTGGGGACACCCCCCCCCCCAGCAAGGCGGAGCCCTGAGGGCCTTTGCTTCTGGGGTTTTCTCACCACGGTGGGTCCCTCTCTCAGCCCACAAAAAAATTGTCATTCCGTATGAACTGCTCTGCAGATCGCTTCTACTTAAGGACATTGCCCCGAGGCTTCCCTACTTCACTGAAAGATTTCTTAAAAAATTATTATTTTTAATGTCTACAAAGAGCTCCATTTTGGAGTCATACAAAACTTCCCTAACCATCTCGGGTTAGGCATTTTCTTGTTTCCAGTTTCCCCACCTTGAACACACTGCTCCGAGCGGCCCCCACGGGAGGGCTGCTTGGGGTCCGCCTTGCTGTTTGTCTTTTGAGTCTGAATTAGTGTTTGTTGTGCACACACCCCCCACACAGTGCGGACACACACACGCACACACACACACCCCACACACCCCTGGCCTGGGGCAGATTTTCCTAGCACAATTTTCTTCCTTTTCTTTCTCTTCTTTCTTTTCTTTTTTTTAGTGAACTCTGGTCTTGATGTCACCACTTTTCCTACTTTTATTTCATTTTTATTTTTAAAGCATGGGCATACTAAGTTATTTTTCAGACAGCTACCCAGTCATCCCCACAACCATTTATTTCCTCAATGATCTTTCCACCTTTGATCATACTCTAAATTCCTGTGTGTTTTGATTTATTTCTGGGCTCTAGTCATCTAAACATTTATACATCTAAACAGGGGGCCATTCCTCACTGTTAAATCACGTAGCTTGAAGATTTATTTGAGGGAAGCGGATTTGGCTCAATGGATGGAGCGTCTGCCTACCACATGGGAGGTCCAAGGTTCAAACCCTGGGCCTCCCGACCTGTGTGGTGAGCTGGCCCACGTGCAGTGCTGATGTGTGCAAGGAGTGCCGTGCCACGCAGGGGTGTCCCCCATGAGTGTCCCCGCAAGGAGAGCCGCCCCATGCGAAATGCGCAGCCTGCCCAGGAGTGGCGCCGTGCACACGGAGAGCAGACACAGCAAGATGATGCAACAAAAAAGACACAAATTCCCAGTTCTGCCAAGAATGCAAGCGGACACAGAAGAACACACAGCAAATGGACACAAGAAAGCAGACAATGGTGGGGGGGATATTTGAATATCTTAGGACTAGTCCTCTCTTTATTTATTTTCAGAATTTTCCTGACTTTTTCTTTACATACTATATGAACTTTAGAATCATTTGACTAGATGAGCATTTTCATAATTATTTATAATAAAATTCAGGATTATTTAGGGGGAAAACTGACATTTTTAACAAAATTAAGTCATCCTGAAAACAAGGTATGCCCTTTCATTTATTCAAATATTTTGTGTTCCTCAGGAGTGCTGTTGAAAATTCAAAAGTTATAAACAAGCATACAGTGAAGACTCTCCCCTCTACTCATGTTCTCTAGTGGCCGTTTCCTCCCCCCACAGGCAATCTTTGTCCACAGATTTTAAGCTTATTTTTAAATGAATGGAAGGATGTATGTATAATTTTTCCCCCTTTATATGTGTATTGTTTCGAATCATGCTCTTTTTCACTTGTCAGTGTGTCTTGGAGCTCCTGTTTCACGGTAGCACGTGAAGAGCCACCTCTTATTTAGAGCTGTGTAATAGTCCATTGAATGGACATACCACCATTTATTTATTAGCCTCCTTAAATGAAAGGCATTCAAGCTGTTTCCAGTTGCTTATTATTACAAGCAGAGCTGCCATGAGTAATTTTGCATACATAGCATTTCACACACGAGCAAATGTATCTTTAGATTAAAATTCTGGAAGTAGAGTTGCTGGGGCACAATGTATATACATATGCAATTTGGAGAGGTTTTTCAGAATTGCCCTCCAGAGTGGTTGCACTAATTTACACTCACCTATACATGTACCTGTTTCCACGTGTCCTTGTCAGCACTGGTTATCAAACTTTTTGTCCTTTACTAATTGAAAAGGTGAAAAATGGTATCTCAAATTGAATCTAATTTGTGTTTTAATTATTGTCTGTGAAGTTTAGCATAATAATAACCACTTCCAGTTTTGCTAAGAACTTTCTATTCCTATGCTTTTCCTATTTTTCTAAACAATTGTTGGTCATTTTTTAAATATAAAGAGGCTCTAAAAGTCAGTATTTGTGTAAGCCTACAGAGTCTATAAATATATCAGTATTGTGGAAATAAGCTATTTGTTTATAAAATGAATTCAAACATTTCCCTGTTTCTTTTTTTCTTTTAACATTATAAATAGATCTGAAAGAAAATACTACATGCATTCCATCTTTTTTGTGTGTGTGCTACCATTACCATCACACATTTCCACAACCTTACACTCAACCCAATTAGAAATTCTGTACAAATGAAACAATTTCCCCTTCCTATCTGCAGCCCAGCCCCAGGTAACCTCTATTCTAGATTTGAACTCTAAGCGTGCTTATTCTAGTTTTGTTCCTATTGGTGAGCTCATACGATATTGGCCCTTTTGTGTCTGGCTTATTTCACTTGACAATGTCTTCAAGCTTCATCCATGTCGCCCCATATATCAGGACTTCTTTCTTTTTTAAGGCTGAATACTATTCCATTGTATGTATAGGCCACATTTTATTCATTCATGGGTTGATAGACACCTGGGCTACTTCCATCTTTTGGCTGTCGTGAATAATGCTGCTACGAACCTCAGCGTGCAAATACCTGTTCTTGTCCCTGCTCTCCATGATTTTGGGTGTATACCTAGGAGAGGAGATTGCTGGGTCATATGGCCATTTCTGAGTAACTGCCAAACTGTCTCGCATAGAGGCTGAACCATTTTACATCCCACCAGCAACAGAACGAGAGTGCTCCTATGTCTCCACATCTCCTCGCACACTTGTAATTTTCTGATTTTTTAAAATAGTAGTCATTCTAGAGCAGGGGTTCTCAACCTTTTTTTGTTCCATGGACCTCTTTGCCAGTCAGCTGAAAACCACGGAGTCCTTACTAAGTGCACACTATACTGTATGTTATTTAATAAATACCCCACACCTCACCAACACGTCCCCACAAGAACAATGTTTTTTTGAATTCCAACTCAAGCTCACAGACCCCAGGTTAAGAAGCTCTGTGCTAGTGGGTGTGAAATGGTATCTCATGGTGGCTTTGATTGGCATTTCCCTGATGGCTAATGATGCCGAGCACCTTTTCATGTGCTTTTACCCATTTATATATCCTCTTGGAGAAATATCTAGTCAAGTCTTTTGCCCATTTTTTAATTGGGTTGTTAGCCTTTTTATTGTTGTAGGATTTCTTTATATATTTTGGATATCGCGGAGTTGGCTCAACTGACAGAGCATTCGCCTACCACATGGGAAGTCCAGGTTCAAACCCAGGGCCTCCTGAGCTGTGTGCAGCTGGCCCACGTGCAGTGCTGATGCATGCAAGGAGTGCCGTGCCACGCAGGCGTGTCCCCCACATGGGGGAGCCCCACGCGCAAGGAGTGCGCCCTGTAGGGAGAGCCGCCCAGTGTGAAAAAAGCACAGCCTGCCCAGGAGTGGCACTGCACCCACAGAGAGCTGACACAGCAAGATGATGCAACAAAAAGAGACACAGATTCCTGGTGCCTCTGACAATAATACAAGCAGTCACAGAAGAACACACAGTGAATGGACACAGAGAGCAGGCAACTGGGGGTGGGGAGGAAGGGGAGAGAAATAAATTAAAAAAAAAAGAAATAATAAAGATTAAAACAGAAATAAATGAAATTGAGAACCAAAAACAAAACAAAACACTTTATCACGGGAGTGGATGTGGCTCAAGCAGTTGAGTGCTTGCTTCCCACATGGAAGGTCCAGGGTTTGTTTCCCAGTGCCTCCTAAAAGCACAAGTAAACAAATGAAAAAAACCTCAGGGGAGCTGATGTGGCTCAGTGGCTAAGCACCAGCTTCCCACATACAATGTCCTGGGTTCAATCCCAGGCCTTGGGACCTCAATAAAAAGAAAAACCAAAAAACAAAAAAACCCCACCTTATTGGATATGTGGCTTCCAAATTTCTCTCCCATTGAGTAGGTTGTCTCGATAAACTCCTTTGCACAAAAGTTTTAATTTTGATGAGGTTCCATTCATCTGTTTTTCTTTGTTGCTTGTGCTTTGGATGTAAAATCTACGATATCATTGCCTAATGCAAGATCCTGACAGTGTTTCCCTACATTTTATTGTAGGAGCTTTATAGTCATGGTTTTTATATTTAGGTCTTTGATCCATTTTGAGTTAATTTTTGTATATGGCGTGAGAGAGGGGCCCTCCTTCGTTCTTTTGCATGTGGATATCCAGTTCTCCCAGCACCATTTGTTGAAGAGACTTTTCTTTCCCAATTGAGTGGACTTGGCAGCCTTGTTAAAAATCATTTGGCTATAGACATCTATTTTGAACTCTTAATTTGATTTCATTAGTCTACATGTCTACCCTTGTGCTAGTACCATGCTGTTTTGACCACTGTAGCTTCATAACGAGCTTTTTTTATTTTTTAATTTTTAATTCAATTTTTAAATTTTTTTGTAACAAGCTTTGAAGTCAGGAAATGTGGGTCCTCCAACTTTGTTCTTCTTTTACAAGATGGTTTTGGCTATTTGGGGCCCCTTACCTGTCCAGATAAATTTTATAATTGGCTTTTCCATTTCTGCAAAGTAGGCTGTTAGAATTTTTATTGAGATTGCATTGAATCTGTAAATCATTTTGGGTAGAATTGACGTCTTAGTATTTTGACTTCCAATCCATGAGGATGGAATATCCTTCCATTTATTTAAATCTTTGACATATTTTAGCAAAGTTTTATAGTTTTCTGTATATAAGCCCTTTACATCTTTGGTTAAATTTATTCCTAGATACTTGGTTCTTTTAGTTGCTTTTGTAAATGGAATTTTCTTCTTGATTTCTTCTTCTGTTCATTGTTTGTATATATAAACACTGCTGATTTGGGGGTGTTGATTTTGTACCCTGCCACTTTGCTGAATTTGTTTATTAGCTCTAGGAGCTTTGTTGTGGATTTTGAGGATTTTTTTATATGTAAGATAATGACATCTTCAAGTAGGGAAAGTTTTACTTCTTCCTTTCTAATCTGGATGCCTTTATTTTTTCTTTCCTAACTGCTCTGACTAGAACTTCCAGCACAATGTTGAGGAACAGCGCGACAGGGGACATCCTGTCTAGTTCTGGATCTTAGAGGGAAAGCTTTCAGGCTTTCACCCTTAAGTAGTATGTTAGCTGTGGGTTTTTCAGATATGGGCTTGATCATATTGAGAAAGTGTCCTTCCATTCCTATTTTTCTCAGTGTTTTGATCAAGAAAGGATGCTGGATTTTGTCAAATGTCTTTTCTGTGTCGATTGAGATGATCATGTGGAACACCCCCCCCTTTTTGTTAGTATGTATTACATTAATTTTCTAATGCGGACATCTTTGCACACCTGGGATAATACACCCTCACCCCTACCCCCGCTTCTTTTTTCCTGTGAGGCTTTTCTGCCTCCAGTTTCTTACCCAATAGGGTTACCCGACTCTGGGGACCCAGGTGGGGGTCAGTCCACAAAGGCCTGTTTAGTGTTTAGGTGGTCCAGGGAACCTGCCTGGATGCAGTAAGCGCGCCTCTTGCCGGCAGTCTGCCCCTCTCCCTTTTTCCCTGGGGGCTTTGGATGTGGTTCTCCTTGGCAGCCTGGGCTCTGCCCTGGGCCGCTGCTGATTTGGGTCCCTGGATGTGCGTGGGCTCGGGCTCGCTCTGTAGCTGCACCCCTGGAGGCGCGACCTGGGCCCCTGGACACTCCCCCGTGCGTGGCCGGGCCTGGGAAGAGCGCTCAGCTGCTCTGGGAAATTCCTCCTCTTTTTCTTTGATTCAGTGTTTGTGGAGTCCTCCAGCCCCTGTCATCCTCCAGAGTTCCAAGCAAGTGGGATTTGTCCTTCATTAGCTGATGCTGAGGGAAGACTTGCCTTGCTGATGACATCCTTCCCTATTTTTTTTCACATAGGGTTTTTGATATGTAGAATATTTTTGATTTTTACAGTTAGGTTTATTGTTTTCTCATGTCTTTCTTGTTTTGTGTGCTACTTGGAAATTTTTTTTCTATTTCAAGGTTTAAAAAGTCTCCTGCTTGCCCTTTAACCAAGCATGATCTCCAAGCACTTTATGAAATATTTCAATATATTAATATATCTAAGTATAGTAATATAAAAAAGAAAACCACCTGAGAATCACCACCAGAATTAGTGCTAATATTTTGCTCTTTGCTTTAGATCAGGCGTTCTTAATGCCGAGTCCGTGAGCTTGAATTAAAATTCAAAAACACATTATTCTTGAGAGGACATGTTGGTGAGGGTGTGATCTATTAAATTATACAGTATGTAGTGTGGACTTAGCAAAGGGTCTGTGGTTTTCACCTGCCTGGCAAAGGGGTCCAAGGAACAGAAAAGATTAAGAACCTCTGCTTTTGATGATTTTCCTTTTTAAAACAGGGAATGAATATTTGGCTTTTTAATGTCTCTCCAATACCAGTCCCTTTCCCCCTCTCCAGAAGTACCTGCCATTGTCAAGTTCTAGTCCTTAATTTTGACTCTGCTTCAACGCTAGCTCGTTTAAGCAGAAGGGATTTATTGGTGGAAGGGCTGAAGGAGTGGACTCGGGGCTGAGCGCCCTGGAGTCTCCTAAACCACATCTCAGAGCTGGGGCACGAAGGCCATTGCTGTGGGGGAGCCTGATTTCTGCTACCACACTCAGAAGTCACCGCTGCAGCTGCTGCGTCTAGAACCTGCCATTTACGACCCAGCGTGTGCCAGTTAAAATGACGTCCTGCTTCTCTTCCTTTGTGATTCAGTTCTAAACCAGCCTTGCATGAACGTATCTGACAGGTGACCCTGAATTAGATGTGGAGCCCTCGGTGCAAAGGATTTGGAGTAAAAGCTTTCAGCTTTCTAGTTTGTGTGAATACCTGGAGGTTAGATAGTGTTGCCAAAGCACAATGTTTGTAAATTTCCTGAACATTTTAATGCTCCTATTCTTTCATTAACGGTAGTATATTGTTTTGGGTATTTAAAAAAGTTTATGCAAATAGTGTCATACTGCAATTTAGCCTTTTCATTTAGTATTATTCTTTATATTATTATTTTTTTGAGGTATCAGAGACTGGGAATTGAATCCGGTACCTCGTGTGCAGAAAGCCAGTGCTTAACCACTTTGCCACATCAGCTTCCCTGAGTGGTTTTATTGTTTTTTTTCAGGAGGCACCGGGAACTGAACCCAGGACCTCCCATGTGGGAGGCGGATGCTCAACTGCTTGAGCCACATCCACTCCCCAGTATTAGTCTTAAGCTTTCTTCCCAGTTGACATCTGTGGCTCTACTTATTTTAACAGCCTCTATAATCTATGTACTAATTATCTACTGCTGTGTAACAAATTATCCCAAAATTTAATGGCTTAAAACATTTATCATCCCACTTTCTGCGGGCTAGGAATCCAGGCCTGGCTTAGCTGGGCTCGCTGGCTCAAGAGTTCTCATGAGGCTGTAAGGAAGGTCCCCGCTGTGGTTGTGGTGTCATCGGGAGACCTGACTGGGACGGGATCTGCTCTTAGCTTGTGCATGTTCCTGGCAGGACTCAGTTTCCTCCTGGCTGTTGACTGCCCTCAGTTCCTTGCCACGTGGGCCTCTCCAAAGGGCAGCTGTCCTCATGGCAGTTTGCCTCACCAGAGTGAGAACAAAAGTGGGAGCAAGACGGATGTCACCATTTTTTATAACCTAATTTTGGAAGTGATATTCCATCACTTTTGCCATGTTCTATTAGTTAAAAGCAAATCACTGGGTATAGTCCACACTCAAGGGGAGGAAATTACAAAGTTGTGAATACCAGGAGATGAGGATAACTGGGGGTCAATTTAGAATTTGTCTGCCATGGCACAGCTTAGTCTCAGACCATAATCCCTCTATCTGTTTTCCTACTAAGGACGGTTAGATTGCTTCCACTTTCTCATGAGGACAAAATTCTAGATTGTACTTCTTGAACATCTGCAAATTTCTCCGATAGGTGTAAAACTGCTGAAGTGAGTAACTGTAGTAGGTAGTTTCAAATTGCTCTCTGAAAGCGGTCATACCGATCTTGGCACTCCATTGATGGAAAATCGTATTTTCTCACACCCTTACCAACCTTTGGTATTGCTGAATTTTAAAAGTTTGCTTAACTGGTGTAAAATACCTTGTGTGTGTGTGTGTTTTTAAAAACCTCATGATTTGCAGACTTTATATATTCTGGATACGAATACTTTGTCAGTTCTTCAGGTTGCAAATAACATCTCCAAATCTTTGGCATGCTTTTTTTTCTTTTTTTTAAGGAGGTACTGGGGATTGAACCCAGGACCTTGCATGTGGGAGGCAGGTGCTCAACCAGAGTTAAATCCACTCCCCTTGTTACATAGAATTTTAAACTTTTGTAGAGAATTTCTTTTATAGCTTTTAAAACTCTTGGTGTCTTTTTTTTTTTTTCCCTTATACAATGGGGATTTATAAGCTTAGAAGCTTATAGTTTCAAGGCTGAGAAAAATGTCCAACTCAAGGCATTGTCAGGTAATGCTTTCTCCCCAAAGACCGGCTGCTGGCCATCTGGACTCCTGTCACATGGCAAGGCACATGGCAGTGTCTGCTAGTCTCCCTTCTCTCCTAGGTTTTGTTGCTTCCAGCCTCCTGCTTCTGTGGCTTTCTCTCTGAATCACATTCTCTTATAAAGAACACCAGTAAGAGGATTCAGACCCATGCCAGGCCACACCTGAACTGACACAGTCTCTCTAAAAGGCCCTGATCACAACAGGCTTACACTGTAGTGATGGATTAGCTTTGAGAACACGATTTTCTGGGGTATACACAGCTTCATACCATCGTAGGGACCAGTGTGTGAGATGCCCTATGTACTTAGCCTCACACTCTGCCCCATTTCTTGCAGTGTGTATTCCAAACATCTTTATTTTTTTAAATTTTAGGCAAGGGAGTAGAGTTTATTAAGAAACAAGTGAAGAGGTAAGTACACAATCCAAGAGATCAATTGTGGGAGTGCTGCCAGATGAGTCCTGCACGTGAGGCCCCGGGTTAGGCCTTTTTAAACCTTTCCTCCTCCCCTTTCCTGATGTTGGGGAGGGGTTCCAGCCCCAAATATCTTTTTAAGATTTTACTTATTTCTCTCTCCTTCCTCCCCCCTCCCCGCCACTGTCTGCTGTCTGTGTCCATTTGCTGTGTGTTCTTCTGTGTCTCCCTGCATTCTTGTCAGCAGCACCGGGAACCTGTTTCTTTTTGCTGTGTCATCTCTCCGTGTGTGCAGCGCCACTCCTGGGCAGGTTGTGCTTTTTTAGTGCGGGGCGGCTCTCCTTATGGGGCGCACTCCTTGCACGTGGGGCTCCCCTACATGGCAACACCCACGTGGCATGGCGCTCCTTGCGCGCAGTAGCACTGTGCGTGGGCCAGCTCACCCCATGGGCCAGGAGGCCCTGGGTTATGAACCCTGGGCCTTCCATGTAGTAGGCAGACGCTCTATCAGTTGAGCCAAATTTGCTCCCCCCAAATGTCTTTTTGGTTACAAAACTGTATGTGCTCACTGAAGAAAACTTGAGTAAGTGCCAAAAGGTATTAAGACAATAAAATTCACCGGGAGGTGACCACTAAACACTGTGAAACATTTCCTCCTGGGCTTGCTCTAGTATTTTCTTCAGATGTTTAAAGTCGGCTTCAAAGGGACTGGGAGGAAGAGATGGGTGAAAACGCTTTTAAGGAAAGGAAGACCTCCAACTGCCAAGAATACTGCTCGATAAATGTCCCTCTGCGTATCTGCTTGTAGGCCCTCTCTCCACCTGGAGGAGTCATCCTTGGTGCTGGTATTACGGTGAGTTGGATTTGACCTCTGCAGGCCGTCGTGGTGGACCAGGGCTTTTCAGGCTCTGTTGTGCATGA